>NC_060279.1:64676-366899 GCF_021613505.1 Equus quagga | reverse complement strand
GGGGGGGGGAGGAATCCTCTCTGCAGGATTTCCTCCACCGTTGCTCTCACTGGCGAAGCGAAGGTAGGGTGGGGGGTGGCCGTGGGCAGTGGATGTGGGTGCGGTATTCAACCGTCGCTGGGTGGAGGGAGAAGGAAGCTTCTGCAGGCGGCTGGCTTCCTGCAGCTCCTAGGGCCTCTCAACCTCTTACTCGCTTAGACCCAGGACCCAGGACCCAGAAACCCAGGGTGTCTGCGGACACTTGTGCATCCCTTCCCACCCGCCTGCTCTGTCTGAATAGGGGGCCCCCCCGAACAGGAGAAGGAGTTGCTTTGGATGCACACACACGTACACAGCTTTGCTTCTACACACACCTTAGTACATACCGCCTTCCCCAGATTTCACACACACGACCCCAGGCTCATTTTGCTCCTCTTGCCTCTGTACCCATCAGAGGCGCGTCCACAGTGCATGATAATAGCTGCCTTCTTTTGTCTCCTATGGTTGTGGCTCTGGCACCAAAACCTTTGTATATGTGGTACATTTCTAATGCTCATGGCAATCTTGAAAGGTACTTATTATTGTCCTCATTTCAGAGCTGAGGAAATTGAGGATCAGTGACTCGCCCAGGGTTACACATCTGGCTAATAACAGCCAGGATGCATGCCCAAGTCAACTGACTCCGAAGCCCGTGTGCTTTCCTGCATTTGTGTCATCCTCTGGCACACATTTCCATTTTAATTTGCACACACTCAGACAGCCATGCACACTTATACACAGCCTATAAACTATTAATCACACCCCCACAGCCACACACTCACCAGCATTGTGCAACAGGGCCTCCCATAGATTTTACCTAGAACCTTGTGGCTTTCAAGTACAGACATGCACCATCGACTGGTTGCCACAACACATCGTCATTGACTGATATATTCCCACACCTACCTCAGCACACACTTGCCCATATTCATATGCTGTGGGAGGCATTAACATATACTTCAGCGGTCAGAGGTGTAAACTATGCTGTGAGGAAGGCAACTGGATGCAACTTCAGGGGTTTGGGAAGAGGCCTCTTTGATCCTCCCAACCTAACCCAACACTTGGCACCACACCTGTCCTCCGTGGCCCAGGATGGGGGAGGTGCATATGCACATGGAGACACAGAGCCGTAAACCAGATCCCTGGGGCCTGGTGTCCCTCTCCTTCTTAGCACCCTTCCCACTTCCTAGCATTTGGGTCCTTTCTGTCCTCTCCTTGTCTTCCTACCCTACTATTCTCAATAACCCATCCACATCCTCTTTCTGGAGCCAGGGAAAGTTAAAAGACAAAAGTACAGAAACTTTCTTAGAGGAGTTGGGCTGGGCTCAGAACTCAGAGTTCCCCCGTGTGGAGCTAGGGATTGCCTGCTGCCATCTATCTTGGGGACCGGATCCAACGTAAGCCCCTGCCCGTTCTGTGCCTCTCCTCCCCTGCCCAGACCAGATGGAAGGCTGCCGAGGTGGGGAGGGGAGCGTAGGCTCACCCTTCGTGGAAACCATCCTTGGGTGGTTTCCCAGCAGTCCTTTCTTCCCGGAGACTGAAGGTCTCACCTTCCTAGCCCTGGGAGGGCACCGAAGGTGAGATCTGTTCCCATTCACTCCTGGCTCCTCTCCCAGCTGCTGTGGTCCTCCCACCCCGCTCCGCAGGGCATTTCACTGGAAGAACTGATGGCAGGGATAGAGATGGTACCTGGCCAGCGTCTGGAAGGTCCCACCGAAATGTCGGCTTCAGGAGCCCAGATCGATGGTTGGGGAAGACAGGCATGAAAGGAAAGGAATCGGCCGAAGCGAGCTTCAGATTTAATGGCTTGTCAGGCTCCCTGCTGGATTGCCACAATTTGACGTTTCGGCACCCAATGAATGTCAGTTGCATCTTTATTGTGAGAAAGCCAGTCTCTGAAACGGTGTTTTCAATGTATTAAAGTATGTTTTGAGCTTGTCTGCAGTGGCTGTGTGTGGAGGCATTGCCTAACTGTTCAATAAACTTGTCTTGGCGGAATAAGAATTTAGGCCAGATGTGTGGGCCCAGTAAAGGAGAATTCTGCTTCAGCTGCCTGGCGTGTGGGGGCTGGGATGTGGTGCCAGCTCATAGCTGGTTAGTATTTGAAAGGCAAGATCCTCTCCAGGGAGACAGGCTCTGCAGGGGAGGTGCTGCCAAAAGAGGCTTTGATGTCTGCCCCGCCTCTGGCTGGCGGATCCATGGGCAGGCCAGGAGGATGACTTCCATAGGAGCGGGCAGGCAGCTCCTCCCTGGTCTCAGTGCTCAGTGCTCCTCCTGCGAGGTGGGGGTTGTGGGCTGAGAGAAGAGGCTCTCCTACCCCATTCCAACTCCAGTTCCTGTGTAGACAGGAGAGAAGGATGTGACAGCTGGCAAAGTGACACCAAGGGAGGCCACAGCCCGATGTCTACAGCTGAGCCCACCACTGAATGTTTTCTGGAATCCCAGAAGCCTCAGTGCCTTGTTTCTTCCAGCAGCAGTCTTGAGGCCTAGAAATGATAAAAATAAGTCTACCCATAAAAAGAACCACTAAATGGGGGCCAGCCCAGTGGCGCAGTGGTTAAGTTCACACGTTCTGCTTTGGCGACCTGGGGTTTGCCAGTTTGGATCTCGGGTGTGGACATGGCACCGCTTATCAAGCCAGGCTGTGGCAGGCGTCCCACATGTAAAGTAGAGGAAGATGAGCATGGATGTTAGCTCAGGGCTAATCTTCCTCAAAAAAAAAAAAAAGAAAAGAAAATAGGAAACAAAAAGAACCACTAAATGTCAGAAAGTGGATTTGTGCCCTTCCCCCACTGTATCAGGAGGGAGGGCACTGCCCCAGCTTCAGAGGTTCCGGGTTGGGCTGACGTGCACGCTGGCTGCCCTCGCCTCCCATGCCCCTTTCCTTCTTAGCCCCACTGCCCCTTGACTTCCTCTTCCCTCTCCTCAGCCGGGTGTCCTGGCCTCCCCAAAGCAGGTCAGTCTCAGCAGGGCTCCGGTCACTGTGGGCCCTGTCCCCACCCCATCTCTCCCTTGAAGAAAATGCAATCAGCCTGTCCCTCCCTCCGCTGATAACAGAATATGTTCCTCTGGCCTCTTGAGAGCCCCACCTTGAGTTCCCCAAATCACCGTCACCATTCACCCTTCTCCCCGCCTCCCTTGAGAGCACACTGCATCTCTCCCTACTGTGGACAGCTACGGTTTGTGTGTCTAGAACAGCAACCATCCTCCCACACCCAGACCCAGTTCTCGAAGATGGCCTTCTCCTCACCGTTAAGATGGGCACTGTCATTTTGGTAGAGGTCCCACCCCTATCTGTCACAATTACATCCTTGCCTGGGATTTTGAACGTAAGACCGAAGGGAGAAGAAGACTGGATTCCCTCCAGCAGGGGACACTGGGCATGGGGGAGTGAGGCTCCGGAAGTATCGGGGCCGTGTTCCCTGCCACATGGAAGAAGCCTGCCAGTAGGAGAGAATAAAGCTTGCCTGCAGAGAAAGGCAGAGAAGCAGCCTGAAGAGCAAGTCCTGGAAGCGTCTGAGTGAGCCATACTCACATCCGACTATGCCCTGGCTGCCCCTACAAGTGAGTGAGTTATGCACGCACAAGCTACATTAAGTTGTTTTTTTGGTCACTTGTACTAAGTAATACAGAAATGTCATATGGAAAGTAATACAGAAACCCTCTGAGCTGGTACCTGCCATTTAGGTATACTCATTTCAGTGAATTTTATTCATTACTGAATACCTACTAGTCAATTCACTATACATTTCTTGAATGTCTACTATTTTCACATCCACTGGGCCCAGATGAGTATAAAGAGATAACAGTTTAGTGGGGGAAAAAGATATTTTCATAGCATAAACAACCACAATGGAAGGTGTTATAGTATTCTTTCAAGCATATTTATTGAGTGCTTACTATGTGCTAGGTAGTACGTGTTAAAGGAAGAAGTGTGAAAATACTGCTGTGGACATTCCGGAAGTGACACCTTCTGCGAGGAATGTTCGAAGTCTCTAGAAAAGAGATGGTATTTGGAGGGACCTGGAAATCTTGAAGAGTAAGCTTTAAACTGTTTTGGATGGAGGGTGAGTGGGGTGAGCTGTGAGGATGATGACATGAGAAAGGTAGGAGGTGAGAAGAACAGAGTGAAGGCTGGGACGTGGTTTGGGACTGGACTGTCAAGGGCCCTGCATGGCCTCGTCGGGCCTGTGGTCAGCAAGCTGGCTGTGGCAGCAGTGTGTAGGGTAGACTGGAAACCTAGGCGGCCAGCCCAGTGCAGTACTAGGCAATTTTGTTATATATAACAAAATAGTTGTTATATATAACACATATATATAACATATATTATATATAATAGTTATATTATATAGTTATTAACAGGCATAGTTATATATAACACAGTCCCTGCCTTCTAGAAGCTTCTGATCTAGTTGTGGAGACCCATAAATCAGATAACAACAAAACAAAGTATGTGATTAAGTCTCAAGCTTGGAGCCAGATGAAAAATCCATGAAAGTGTAGTGAAGGGGAAGCGGAAGACGGGCAGGAGCTTTTTGAGGAAGGCTTGTCAGAGTTGGAAGGACTCTGGCTGGACTTTGAAATTCTTCCCAGTGTCTCTCTTCCTACTCCCCTGCGGAGCAGGGCTGGTGATGGCAGAAGGCATTTATCCAAGCGACATCTGCCCCCATGCCCTTTGTCTGTCCTTGTCATGTATAACCAAGGGCAGGGCTACTGAGGAGGAAACTGGACTAATGTAGCTACGGCCTGGCCCCAAAGGCTGGGGGACAAGAGTGCCAGCTAAGGAACTAGGGTAAGAGTGCTAGGCAGAGATATCAAGGCAGAAGTCCATGGAATTGGTGTTGCCAAGGTCACGGGAGATAAAGGAAGGCTGCAATTAGATAAGAACTCAGATGGCCAAGATTTACCCTCTGAAACAAGCTCCTCATCTATGGTCAAGCAGCTGACTCTCAAGTCTGTGGCGAGGATTGCTTCAGGAACCAGGTAGGGAGGACTCTGCTCCTGGAAGACAGCAGTGATGTCAGCTGGGAGGGCCCAAGGACGGTTGGGAAGGATGGTTCTGGCTGTGTCAGTAGGAGCGATAAACATAGCAGCAGCAACAGCAGCAGCAGCAGCAGCAGCAGCGAGCCAGGCTGCTTTTCCACTGCAGGAGCCTTGCTGGGCCCCCCACAGGAGGCCTGGCTTCCACCGCACCCCCTTGCTGAGTGTGGGTGGTCGTTTACACTGAAGAAGCAACAATTGCATTTTCCCATTTCCTGGGATTCCTGTGGAGAGGACTGGATGGGACCACCTTTCCCAGATCGTTAGAAAGTGTCTGAATTTGCAAGGGTGTGATGCAGAATTGCATCAAATGAGGCTTTCTCTGCTGGCTTGGGAGGAGCCAGTCTCTGTCACCACGGAGGTCTTTGTGGCTCAACTTTTGTTTGTTGGGTTTTTGGCATTTTGTTGTGTTGCCGGTTTCATGCTCTGATTCTGGCAATAACAAGATTTAGTGGGGGTGCCAAGAGTTGTGTTCCACACTGGGATCTCAGGCAGAGCGTGGTTCGAGAGCAAAGACATGGAGCTGGGCAGCGGGAGTGTGTTTGCACACAAGAACCTGTGTGCTGGCCCATAGCTCCTGGAGCGAAGGCTTGTCTCTTCTTCCTCATCTCTGCGTCCCCGGTGACTTGGCACGCCTGGGACATCTGGGTCATCTTGTTAAATGAGGGAGTGCAGAGTCTCACATGGGAAAGCCAGAACCGAAGGAGGGGAGGGCCGGAGCGTTGTATGTGTCCAGGCTGTCTGAGGACGTGCAGAATCAGTTTGACCAACCTGGGAGCATATTTTGCTGTTCCAATTTCATTCTGGTTCACTTTGCAGTGGTTTGGTTTTAATTTCACTTTGAACTCGTTAATCAGTTTTTTTAAAACTCAAGTTTGGTTCATGGTTTGTTTTTCTAACAAAATATCTGTCTCTCATTTGTTTCAGTATACAACACATTAGTGCCATTTAAAAATAGCTTTTAGGGGGCCGGTCCCGTGGCCGAGTGGTTAAGTTTGGGCGCTCTGCTTCCGTGGCCCAGGGTCTCGCCGGTTCGGATCCTGGGTGTGGACATGGCACGGCTCATCAGACCATGCTGAGGTGGCATCCCACATGCTACAACTAGAAGGACCCACAACTAAAAATATACAACTATGTACCGGGGGCTTTGGGGAGAAAAAGGAAAAATAAAATCTTTAAAAAAAAATAGCTTTTAGTTGGGGCCAACCTGGTGGTGTAGTGGTTAAGTTTGCACGCTCCACTTTGGGCAGCCTGGAGTTCGCAGGTTCAGACTCCAGAGGCAGACCTACACACTGCTCATCAAGCCATTCTGTGGTGGCATCTCACATGCAAAATAGAGCAAGATTGGCACAGATGTTAGCTCAGGGCTAATCTTCCTTGTCAAAACAAAAAGGTTTTGGTTAATGATTGTGCTCAATAGAGCTGAGGAAGTAAGCGTGGAAAGAAGGAAACAAGTGGTGACTTTTAAATTTAGTTTTTAATTCTAATTAGAGTGTCAGCAATGCCTTAAGTGCTCATTAAGTTTCAAATGAAGATCAAAGAAAAGCCAATTGGAAGGGTCCTTCCTGGCCCCCATGCCAGGCAGGAAGAGGTGACACTCTGTCCCATCTCACAGGGCCCCTCTTCCAGAGCCTGTCGTAACTCTTCTGTGTTTGCACAGTACTTTGCAGTTTACAAAGTGCTTTGAATATTTAATTTGATCCTTGGGATAGTCCTGTATGGTAGGGAGAATAGGGTGTAAGTTATTATTCTCATTTCATGATTGGGGAAACTGAGGCTCAGACAGATTGAGATCACAGTTCACATGGCAGTAATATAACAGAGGTCCTCTGACTGCTGGCCCATGGCTCTTCTCCCTTGCCTTGAGTTGGCAGGCTTTCTTGCTCTGCACATCTCAGGCCAGTTCTTCAGGCTTCAGGGTTCATAGACTTGAGGGGTCCCCAGGAGACCTGGAGAAAGCAGCCCTGGCTGGGGGGCTGCAGGCAGGGGAGGTGGCAGTGGAATCTGCCTCCATTCCAGTAAGCGAATTCTAGCCCTTCTGGTTCCTTCTCAAGCTGACGCCGGATCCTAGATTCCAGAAATTCCCCTTCTCCCTGGGGAAGACCCCTGGAGGTGGGCTCACAAACCTAGAGTGGAATTTGCTTTGCAGGGGAGGCTCAGGCTGGTTCCTCTGGGATCTAGCCACCTTCAGTCTGTCCCATTATTTAAGCAGCTCCTTAGCCCCCATCTTCATGACCCCTTCCAAACACATAGTGCACTGAAGGCCCCCCACTGGGCAGATGCTCAGGTCAGGCACTTACCTTTCAGTTACCCATCCAACTAGTATTTATGGAGCCCTACTAGATGCCAAACAACGGGCAAACCCCTTTACTTGCGTGATCTCCTTTCGTGCTGACTGTCCTAAGTATTGTCATTACACTAATTTCATGGGAAATGGTGCTCAGAGAGGCTGATAAACAGTAAGTCGTGGAGCTGGGGCCAGCTGCACTTGCCCTGACTCGGAGCCCGTGCCCTATCCCTCTGTGCTACTTGAAAGAAAGAACAGACGTATGAGAGTGTGCGGCGTCCAGACCCCACACAGGGTGGCCAGGGCAGGGAAGGAAGAGAGAGGTGTTGAGTGTCTGACTAGTCTGTGTGTCCGTCTCAGTTTAGCAGCTTCCAGAAGGTAGGAACTGAGCATGCCGAAAATTTCTGTGCCCACTGCAAAGGCTCTTAGGGGAAAAGGAGGAAGGATGAGGGTAGCTACTCCCTGCATTTAACCCAGGAAGAGGGAGGGGCGCGGAGGCCGAGCAGGCGAACGGAAGGCAGACGGAGAGGTTCGGGAGCTGGAGTGGTGACTGCTGGACAAAGCTGCTCGTCACCCAGTGACTGTCTGCCCTACTGTGCTCCCCACCCTCTGTCTCCGCCTGAGCCCCGAAGAAGGAGGCGCCCTGTGCCCTTGGGAGTCATTCAGTGCGTACCCCCGCCTCGAAGCAGACCTGCGTACGGCTCGACAGGTGGAGACCCCTCTTCAAACTGCCCCTGAGGAGACCGCTGCCCCCCGGGTCACACATCCCTGCTTGTGTCTAGTAGAAGTAAACTCCTCCGAAATTTTAACCTGAGTCCTTCCTATGCACATTCCCATGGGCACCGACCAGGAACGGAAAGAGGACAATAACTGAGATAGAAGGAATTTGGGACTTCTGCTCTCTTCCCCAGCACCCCGCTCCACGTCGACGTTTGCAGCCCAGAGTTCTACCCGAGAGGCCCATTCGTCTACTGGAGCTGACGGTGAGGGTGACGGGAAGGGGGACCACCAGAGCCGAGGAAGGTGAAGACGGACCGCGTCAACCGCTGACTCCGGGCTGGGGTCTTCTTAGCTTCTTCTGGGATTTGGCGGTTGGGGGGTGGGGAGAAAGTGTGTACGCGGGAAAAGCTGTCCTCTTGGTGTGGTGTGGAGGGCTGTGGCTTATCTAACCAGTGCTGGTGGCCTCAGGCAGCACTCCTTTTCTGGTTTGCTCATAGCCTTGTGTAAAGTGCTCACTTTGTAGGCCCCTGTGGGCCCCACGTCTGTGGCCCGGGCGCACAGGAGTACATGCGTGGGGTGCCTGTCTGGTGGTGGCGTGAAACCTGGCTCCTTAGTTTGAAGGAAAGACCAACGGCAGCACCTTGAGCCAAGATCCTTGGGATAAGTTAGAAATATAGAGCCAGAAATACATGGAAATATAGAAACTGTGGGTTCCTCTGGCAAGAGGGGACTCCCAGAGGTCATCTGGTTCTTCCATTCCACACTCCAGGCAGGGGAGTCCTTGTCACCATCTAAACAGCAGCTGATTTTGGATCAAGAGAAAAAGATGATTCCATACTCTTCCCCGGCGAGCCACCACTCCCAGTCTCTGTGAGGACCAGGCTTCTATTCCTGCAGTTTCCATTGAACATGGAGGCTGTGGCCCGGTGGCGCAGCGGTTAAGTTCACACGTTCCGTTTCGGCGATCTGGGGTTCGTGGGATTGGATCCTGAGTGTGGACCTACGCACCGCTTGTCAGGCCATGCTGTGGCAGGCGTCCCACATATAAAGTAGAGGAAGATGGGCACGGATGTTAGCTCAGGGCCAGTCTTCCTCAAACAAACAAACAAACAAAATAATTTAAAAAATAATAAAATGAACATGGAGGCTGCAACAACCCTCTGGTGCGTCCCGACTGGACCACCTGCTTCCAGGACTGCAGGGCATCATTCACCACAACAGTCATGGTGCCCCAGCTGCCATCGCCCTGGAGTCACAGGCATCGGGCTGTAACTTCTGCTTGCTAAGACCCCAGCGCAGTCCACGCGGCCCACGTGGTGACATCTCCATGTGATAATTAGCCCGACAAGAACCAACCTGGCAGGCTGTCAGGTGACAGAGGCTGCGTCACAGTAGTCATGAAATAACCTTTGTTCAGATCTGCTTGCTCAGCAGTCCCTCAAGACTCAGCTCAAGTGCCTCCTGCTCTGAGAAGCCTTCCCTGAGGCCCCCCCTAAACCCAGGTTAGGCGCCCTCGGGGCTTCCAAAGCGCTCAGAGCCAGCCTCTGTCCAGCTGCTAACTGTGTCCGAGGATGAACATCTACCAGTGGGTCTCCTTGCTGCTAGACTCCAGGCTGCTTGAAGGCAAAGGCATCTTGCTCATTTTTGTGTTTCTGGCATGGTGCCTGGCATAACAGGAGCCTAATAATCATTATAGCAAGAATGAATCAACAGTCGAATGAAGATGCAGATGAATGTGAGCTGCAGTTGATGCTGGAGCGTTTGGAGTCGGTCACAGGGAAGAACATCCTAACTGACGGAGTTCCAGAGGCGAGCCGCCAAGACGGCTGCTGCCCGGAGCTCCTTAGGAAGGAGCAACGTGCCATCTGCCTGGTCTGGGCTAATCTTGGGTTTTGCCAGGACTGGGGCCCGGTGAGGGTCTCTGACTCCCTGGGAAGCCACAGACTCTAAGCCAGGAAGTGAAGAGCAGGGCCACCGACTCTCCCTCTGCTTCCCTCATCTGTTTCTGAGGCTGTGTGTAGCAGAGCGAGTGTTGAAATGCTCAAAATTCTTTGAGATAGGAAGTTTGGGTCGAGTGTAAAGCCGCATTCATCACACACTTGTGAAGTTTCAGGTACTGTGAAAACGGTTTTAGTTATGCTATTGTATTTGAGCCTATGACAACTCCAGGGATCATTATCCTCATCATTATCCTCATGTTATAGAAGAGAAAACTGAAGGTCAGAGAGGTTCAGTAACTTGCCCAAGGTCACACAGCTGGTATGGAGCACTACCGGGTTTCACACCCAGTTTCCTCACTCTAGAGCCCAGATTGTCTCTCCCGCAGCCTGGGGTCTGCGGCTCCCGCGCCTCGGACCTTCCTCCCTCCCAGCCCTCCTTCCCCTTGCCCTTTCTTAACATTCAGTCAGAAGTTCAGAGTTCACAAAAGCCTTGATTACTGGGTCTGGCATCTTAGGGATAAACTCAACACCAGTGAGTTAATGACAGGTCTGCGGTGCCAGCATCCAGACGTGTTGGCGTGGGCTCCCCTACACACCAGCTTCCACAGCCACATCTCCAGTTCTCTCTCCTGGATTCCTATTCCTTCCATCCCAGTCCATGGCCAGAGGTATTTCTATCTTCTCCCGTCTCACAGGAAGCAAAACCTCCTCTGTCTGGGCACCAAAGCATCTTGGCTTTCATCTCAACTCTCTCAGTCTGAAGTTATCAGATCCCCTGAATTATGAAAACTAGAAATTTCCAGGTGGTTTCTTCCTCTTTTGGACCCAGGAGAGAGAAAATTTTTGCTAAACATTTTTCGTTTTTCTTGAACTCACAGTTTTTCTAATGCCTTGGAGGTGGTTCAAGTCAGATGCACTGACCTCACGTCAAGCTCTGTTCTAAGACTGAAGCGACAAAGGTGGGTCAGACTGCCTCTGGCTCTCGGGGTCCAGGAGCTTGTCAGCAGTTCCTAGTGTCGTCCGTCTGTGTAAGTACTGCACCCTGACACATACTTTGCTGGTTAATTGGATGCTTCATATCAAGAAACTTGACCCCCTGATTTAAGATAGGATCTGTAGTGGTCGTTTGTTGCCCTGTCTGCTTCTCGTAACGGCACTTTGATTTTTCTGTGAAAAATCTCTGCTCCCTCATGCTAAGATCCTGCTGTTGGGGAGGCGCTGACCCCACCCTGGCTGCAGGAGTAGGCGTGTAACCCACGCCAGGCAATGAGACTCAGTTTGGGGACTTTGGTTGAAAGCCCTTCCCACAGAATCGAAGCTGGTAGGGTTCATGTCTGGAGTGGCTGGGCCACCTTGCTGACACCTGCCTGAGAGTGGAGCCAGCGTAGAGGAAAGTCCAGCCACAAAGGGGACAGAGATCAGTCCTGACCACGTCGTGAAAGCTCTGGATGCAGCCAGCCTGATGTATGCACGGATTTAGCTCAAGCCAAGGGACAGTTGGGTTTCTTTTAACTGCGATGGGAAAAATCCTGGCTAATATCGGACCTGAGGCCCATATTCTTTAAAAATAAAAAAGTTGCCTCTTCCCACTGGCCCCGGGAAACAGAAGTGACTTTCTCTTCCTCTTACATCTCCTGTTACACACTGACCGTTTCTTTACTTCCCTTCCCCTTCGAGGTCGTCCCTGGAGTTTGGTTTAACCTGATTTCATCAGGATAAGCATGTTGGCGTGTGTAGATGACGGAGGAAGGGCAAGCTTCTAGACAGTATTGTCCTGATAGGGCAGGCGAGGCCACGGAGGGATCCGGAAGCAAAGCAATGTGCCTCAGGAGCCCTCGGTCTGGGGGGCCCCTGGCTGCAGTGAAGCCCAGGAATCGCCTGGATGTGAGGTCACTGAGACTGGGTGAGGGAGTAGCAGCTGGTCAGTGGCTTGGCCTCGGGCAATTTTATATCCTGAGAAGTTGTCTACCCTGCACTCTCTGATCCCTGAGACGGAGGTAACTATCCTCATTGCCTCAAAACCCTGGACCGTCTGGGGGCCTCGCTCCTATCCTTTTCACTCCCAGGCCGCCCTGCCGTGCAGAGAATCAGCAGGGAGGGGATTTTACTCACAAGAGCAAATTTAGGGACCCGGATTCTAGCAGATATTGTATCAAATCCCATGGTCACACTTTAGACGGGTCACACGCACGTGATGGGGCGATAACGCGTTAGATGAGGAGGGCTTGCTCTTTGGTGCATGCACGTGGACCTGCCATGCCCTCCGTCTTCCCGGCTCCTGCGCCTCTGTCCTCTCTCGGCTTCTGGGCAGCCCCGGTTTTTGAATTGCCATTGAGAGGAGCAGGATTCATTACCTCCACAAGCTGCTTCTCCTCTGGCCTCGTCTTCTTCACCTGGAGACTCTGTGCTTAGATGAGAGGGAGACCATCCTAGCCAGCAAACGCCTGAGGGAGGGAAGTGGAAGAATGTTCCAACCTGGGACAAACGAGGCAGCCCCGCCTGCCAGGCTCCTGTGTCCCCTCTGAGAGCTCTTTCCAATCAGACAGGGGACAGTGCCTTTCGGTCTTTAGTTTGTCTGTGGCCCAGTCCACAGTGCCTCTCCAAGGCTGGATGCTACCTTGGCTGGGGTCCTTCTGCATTTGCACTGCTGTCCCAGTGGCTACCCCCGTCGTGGACTCCAGACAATTGGCTGTCCACTGGATTGCCTGCTCCTGTGCCCTGTTAACGTGATTAGAGACCCAGCACCCTTACTTTGATGTTAGCAAGGAGACACTTGTTCTCTTGGGCTCTCCTCCTTGCCTGCCTGAGGTTTTCCCCAGCTCAGCCTGTGCAGCAGCCTCTGTTTTGCTGTCTTAGTCTGGTTCCATTTGGCTATTTCCTTTCCTACAAGGCCCCAGCCACCTTGAAGGAGATCAGGGTCAGAGAGCAGTAAGGTGAAGGAGCAGAGGGCTCTGGGTGCCTTTGTTCTGGCTGAGGTGGAGGAAGCTCATTCATACCCGCTCACCCCATCCCTAACTGACCAGCAGCACAGAGCAGCAAGGTGGCCTGCACTCTGAGAGCCATCGCTAGCCTGGGCCCCAAGCCGTGATCTCATCAGCCTAATGTGCTCACCAAGCTCGGCTCATTCACTCATTCCAAACAGCTTTTGCGTCCAGTATGCACCTAGCTCTGTCGGAGCTACAGGAAGAGTTATGGCAAGGCTGTGGTGAAGCTGGGTGTAAAAACTTACACCCACGAAGAATTAACCAACAACGTAATAACACAAGATGGGAACGACGCGAGGATCTCTCAGCGTGGCCTGTGGCTTGTTGCTGAGGAGTCAGAAGGGACGTGCGGGGTTGTCCAGAGGATGGTGGGTGACTGGGCGCTGGGCCGGGAGGCGGAGCCCATCAGGGGCTGAGGCGGGTCTCACGCTTTCGGGGATATGAATTAGGGGGTCTGGCCTCCCAGGAATACCTGAGCTCTGGGGGACCATTCCTCCCGGAATCAGAGTTGAGGTTCATCTACTTGAAGCCAAGGGTTCTTGTCAGGGGCAGTGGAAGATAAGGAGAAAATATGACTTTTCTTTCTCCAACTTTGGGGAAAATCAAGAAATCAGCTATCAAAATAAGGAACATTTATTGCTAATGCCCTTTACACAGATGAACTCATTTAATACCCCAAACAACACTATGAAATCGGCATTTAGATTATCCCCTGTTTTTAAAGACAAGCCGAGGTTCTGGGTTTAAGGCCCCAGAGCAACGTCATGGTTGAACCTGCTCGGTGAGTGGTCAGCTGCACCTGCTGTGGTGCCGGCCCCCTGGCCCCGTGTCCTGTATTGGAGCAGAAGCTTGGCCACCAGTGTTGCTGGTTTGTTGGTTTTATGGTCTCCTTTCTGAAAGAACATGGACCAGGGTCCCAGGGGCCAAGCCAAGGACATTTAAGTGATGTGCTCAGTTATCTAAAAAGGTCCTTCCCATAGATCAGGAAGCGGCATTCTGCTTTCAGGGTGAGTCTTCTCCTTCCTGAGCTCCCACGCTCACAGTGCTGGGGGCAGACTTCATCTTCCCTTTTCTCTGAAGCCTTGCTCCTGAGGTGTCGGGAGCCTGATCACCAACCCCACAGACCTTTCCCTTTTCCTCAGTGCCCTCCAGCCCTTGTGAATGTGATGTGTTGGTGGTCAGAATTCCCAGGGTAGTTGTGCAACTAGGCATGCACTGGGCCCTGGTGGAGGGAAGGAAGGTGGAAGGGGCTAACGTGGACGGAATAACTTCTATGAGCCAGGTGCAGTGCCTTACAGACGCTTTGAAGCAGTGGAATGTCAGTACTATTGGCCTCACTTTGCAGTCGAGAAAACTGATGCTCAGAGAAGTTGGAGTAACCATCCTGTCAAGGGCAGAGCCTGAATCCTCTTGATTCTGAAGTTGTTTTTCCCTGTGTCATACTGCGTCCGGCTTGAACTTTATACTTTAGGCAATGGGGGATCTTTGAAGGTGCCAAACAGGAAGCTGAGAGGCTAAAGGAGTATTTTAGGAAGATTAATCTGACAGCAGTGAGTGGGATGGATGGGGGAGAAGCAAGGCCAGAGCTGTGGGGACCAGTTAGGAAGTTACTGTGACAACGTCACCTGGAGACACGTCCAGGAGGATGGCCAGAGTGGAAATGAGCGACAGTGGCAAGAGCCATTGTGAAGCAGAGATCAGTAGCTCTTGGCAGCCGAGTAGACCCAGACGTGATAAGGAAGCCCTTCCTTCTTCCTGACCATTTAGGGTCCCACTGGGACCCTATGCCAGGGGCAAGACCTAGCTGTCGTTTCTGCTCAGGCCAGTCCCCCCAGCAGAGGCACATGTGTGGTGAGACAGAGCCTTGCTCTGCTCCTTGCAGGGCTGGGCTAGGCTGGCTGTTCTTCCTGGGCAAGGCCTGTGCCTTTGGAAGGTCTGTTTATTCAGCACAGGAGACCGCGTTCGGTCTGCTCAATAAACTGTAATTGGCAGCGGTGAGCTCAGAAGCATCTCTAAAGGAGAGAGTGAGCAATCACTGGTTATGAGCCACTCCTCTCCTCACTGGAGGAGGCAAATGGGTCTAATGACTCCTCCTTTACTGCTGGGGAAACCAAGGCTCAGAGGTTATGGTCCCACGGTTGCCTGTAGAGCCAGAGGGCAGTTAGGATTCCATCTCCTCGTCCCTGGCTCCCGCCTGGAGTCCTGCTGCTCGCCCGCGTTGGTGTCCAGGAAGCAAGAAGAATTAATGATAAGTCTTCGTGTAAGTATGGCAGTTTACAGTTTACGAAACTGCTTCCCATCCATTATCTCATTTGATCCTCACAGCAAATGGGTATTATTATACTCATTTTACAGACTAAGAAACTGAGGCTCAAAGAATTTAAGGCTGTGGTCATTCCACGGTGAGTGATAGAGCTGGAATTCAAAGTGAGCTTTCCGACTCCACATCTACAGCTCTTTCCGAGAGGCCATGAGAATAAGGAAGCAAATGAGAAACAGAACATCGGAGAGGAGAAACAAAGGGTGCAGGGCAGGGTGGTGAATGCAGCTTTGATGGAGTCAGAAGCTGTTAGGTTAAGCATCATAAAGCTTCTGGGCAGCAAGGTTGTTCCTACAGGCCTGAGCTGCCTGGGAAATCAGGTTATCTGCCTGGGGAGCGAGCTCTTCCAGAGATAGGTGGATGGGAAAGATGACCTCTAGAAAGTCTCCCCCCTTCTACCCATGGTTCTCATGAAGAGAAAGGAGCAAGAGAAAGGGGGAAAGTGGAGGCGTGGTCATTTGTCTTTCAAATGCCCAGGACATTGGATGGATGGATGCATGCATGCATGCATGGATAGCTGGCTGGCTGCATGCATGGATGGATGGATGGATGGATGCATGGATGGATTGATGGATAGATGGATGCATGGTTGGATGGATGGATGGATGCATGCATGGATGGATGCATGGATGGATGCATGGATGGGTGGATGCATGGGAGGACGAGCGTCAGGGAAGCTGCGCATCCACTCAGGCAGCAGCCCCATCCGTGGTCCTATTTACAACCCTAAGCAATTCCCCCTGCTCCTCACCCTTAACCCATCCAGGATCTCAGGTTACAAATGGCATTCCCAGGCCAGGAGGAAAAGAGACCCAGCACTGAGGGAGAAGCTGGGAAGTACCTTCCTTTGTCCCAGAACAGTGGAGGAATGGATGGGATGGAATGCCTCTTCCCCCCTTCCTCTGGTCACTTGAAATCTCTGAAGCCATGCTTGGACTAAGTGTCAGGACTCCTGGGTCTAAGTCCAGGGGAATGGCTGTCCTCCCACAGGGCAGTAGCTATGGCTTTCTTGGTAGATATGCTTGGGCTGAGGAAGGTGAATGGGGAGCCAAGAACTCTCCTGGCTCCAGTTCCCTTTACTCTGCTTGTTCTTTGCCCACCTGTCAGAGAAACCTTACGGTGGGGCCCCTCTCAAGCCAGGAAGGAGAGAGACAAGCGTTGGGGATGCAGGACTGTGTCTTTCTCCCTGCTCAGGCTCAGCCACCACTCACCACCAGTTCAACCAGTAACTCTAGCCAAGGCTGCACAGCGGTCTTCTTGAGACTGGGCGTCCCGGCCCTGGTCTCTGGCTCTGGCTGTCACTGAGCATGCCTGGCACATAACGCAGCATCCGTAGGTAGTAGGTGTTCACTACGTACCTGATGAAGGAGTGAGTGAAAGAATAAAATAATTAGCTGCGACCTTGGGCAGATTCATTCCCCTGTCTGGGTCTTGATTTCCACGCTGTGAAAGAGTGATTATAAAGCTGGGCCTATCTCTCACTCCAAGCCGTCCCCCAACCCTTAGGAGTAGACGAATGGGCAGATGCGGATGGTGTCTGTACACTACAAGGCTCTGGGCCCCCAGGGACTGCAAGTAGAGGACATTTGCGCTGCCTCCCCCTGCTGCCCTGCGCACCTGCTGTGTGCTGACCAGGCCTGCTGCCCATCCCTCCCTGCCATCCCCACACCCCTCCAGACTCTTGTTATCCTCTCCCTTGCGATGTAACTGCCCCGGGCCCGTACCTTCAGGGGTCTGTGCTCTATGTTAACACACCAGTGATACTATTTACCCTTTTTGAACACCTACTATGTGTAAACATTTAGAACATTATCTCCTTTAATTCTCACAACAGTCCTCTGTGGGACACAGAGAAGTGAAGTGACCTGCCCAAGGTGAGGCAGCACTAAATAGCAGAACCAGGATTCCAGCCAGGTCTCTGACACCACAGCTGGGGCTCCTGACTTTCCAGCTGTGGGTCCTGGTGGCTGCCGGCCTGGGGGGGAGGGGCATTCACTGCAGAGAAGGGGGCACAACGGTTAGAGATGAAAGTTCAAGCCTCACCACTCACTAAACTGGTGGCCTCGAGCAAGTGGTTCCAGTTCTCTCTCCCGATCTCATAATTGTGAGGATCAAAAGCAGTGGTGTGTTCAAACCACACAGTGAACTGTAAAGTGCCTTCGAGTATTGGATATGATTTTTAGGATGTCTTCTAGAGGTACTGGTTTAACACAAAGAAAGGGCTGTGGCAGTGGGAGGCAGAGACCACAGCAGGCTGGTGAGATACTTCAGGGAAAGGGGTCTTTCAAAGTCCCTCAGGTCACGTCATGAGAACAATTCCTTGCTCCATCTCTGGTCAGGAAGGGGTCTATCCTTGGGCTCCCAAGGGTCCTAACCCATGGCAGAATCCTCACTTGCCTGGTCACCTGGGCCCATCCACTCTCTGAATTAACCCACAGTTCCTTTCTCTCCTGAAGAGCTTGCCCATCTCTGGGGAGACAGCTTGCCATACTTGGAGGTCCCCTCCCCCTTGCACTCAGCCCAGGCCTGGTGCCGGTATGGAAAGGAAACAGCTCAGTTATAAACTCGTCCCAGCTGAGCCTCTTATGGAAACACTGACAGACCCTTCAAGACTAGACGCCAGCTCCAGCGGCGCCTTCTGAACCCCCAGCTCGGAGCTAAATATAGTCACAAGAGGGAAGGTGGTGTGGATTTTGGGGTGGGGAGGGCTAAGGAGAGGAAAGGAGGAAGCGTGGAGGAGAATGGGAAGGGGAAGAGAGGAGGAGAAAGAAAGGAGGCAGCAGCGTTCCGAGACAGCGAAGAGTAGAGAAAAGGAGAGGCAGAAAACAAGTTGAAGAAATGGGGAGAAAATAGGAAGAGGCACAGAAAAGATTTGCAGGGAAAGAGATGAAATACTGGGGGCAGGAGAGAGAGAGAGCAGACAAGTGCTGCTGGGAGTGGCAGTCAGTCCCAGCAGCCCTGTTTATGGTTGGGGGCGGGGGGGCTAGCCTGGGCGGGAGCACGGGCCACAGAGGCAGCCCAGGCTTGGCCCTGCTCAGGCCGCCTGCCACAGGTGCTTGGTAATTGTGATCAGCACTGAGAAGGCCTGCTTCCCAGACTCCTGTCCCCTCCCCCATCTTCATCAGGAGCCAGGCCTGGCAGCAGCTTATCCCCAAGGCTGTACTTAGGGCAACCAAGTATCGTGCCAGGGTGCCTGGTGGTGGGTGGGGGTGGTGGTGTGTGCCCTCCAGCTAGGTAGCTGTGGGCTCAAGGACAGCCTGGCCCAGTGAGGGTGGGATGGTGGTACCGCGTAGTGAGAGGACCAGCCTCAGGACCACGGAGAAACCTGCTTGCACAGCTTCACACGCCTGCCTGCCTGCCAGGCCGTGGAGGTGGCGGCGCTGAAGCACTTTGAGCTGGCTGCATTGGGGGTGCGGGGTGCTCAGAGGTGGGGGAATCCTGGGAGGAGAGAAGGGGGCACTCAAGCCCCAGTACAGGGGGGAGAGGCAGGAACTGGGGGACTGTCAGAGAGGTTTGGGAAGTTCACTGCATTTTGGTCTAAAACCTAAAACCATGCAATCATATGCAACTAGATTTGCCTTCACAGCAACTGCTTTTGCGTCTGTCGCTTGGCCCTCTGGAATGCGGGGCGAGGCTCTGAGCAGGGCCCCGGCTCTGTGGGTGAGAGGTGGGTCTGGGGACTTGCTGCTCTCATCAGTAAACACCTGTGGGAGGAGGGGCAGGGTGGACTACTGAACGGCTCTGGGGCAGCAGGAGACCGGAGCTCTCCTCTTCCTCATCCTGGTCCCTTTTCCCCCCAGGTTCAGGGAAGCAGAAATGGGACGGGCAGAGGACAAAGTGGCGTGTGCCCTGTGAGAGCACGGGAGGAGATAGATGACCGAGCCTTGTCACCCTTCTCCAGGCTCCACTAGAGCGAACGCTTCCTGTCCCGCGGGGAGCTCAGCCATTATTTAGGAGCTGTCTGGAGGGGCCTCTGCGGGAAGAGGCAGCTTTGCTCCCCTCCCCCAGCTGGGGAAGGGGCAGGGGAGGGGCTGGCGGTGCCTGAAGCCTTGTGTTTCCTTAAAGGTGCAGGCGCTGGAGGGCCTGGTCCAGCCCACAGCAGAAAGGGGAGTAGTGGAGCTCAGACCTGCTGCAGGGAGAACCCTCTGATGGCCAAGGGGGAGACACCGCTGGAGCGAAGGAAGGAACTTGGGGATTTTCTACACCTGGCATCCTCAGGGACGGCTTATCTGGGCTCTGCTAGTTTGGGGCCCAAACACAGCCAGCAGGATGGACGGCAACTCACCTGACCAATTGGCACAAACCAAGGATCAAGGCTAGCAATTTGGGAACGGGTGGAGGCCTGGGTACCAGAGAAGGGTGGAAATAAAAATTTCCGCATCCCAGGTTTAGGGGTCAGGAAATACTACACGGTTGGAGAAAGAATATCTGAGGGTCTAAGACCCCAAGAAAAAGAGCCCCAGCAGAAAAAAAAGAATGAGGGGCTGAGACAGAGTCAGACGTGGTGGTCAAGACAGTTTGAAAGGGACATGGAGTGCGGTGAGCACGAGGGGCGTGGGAGAGGCAGAGAGTGAGGGCCACAGAGCTGCCACCAGGCAGGACACTGGGAAAAACTAAAGGGGAGGCGGCAGAGGAGAGAGCTGGGGTGGGGCGGTGGGGAGAGAAAGAGGAAAGAGGAGCGCGGAGGAGTGCGGCTCACGCCCAGGTCTAACGGGCGGGCGGGGAGAATGTGGGTGGAGGGCCAGCAGAGGAGAGACTGCTGCTGCTTTTCCTCTTTCATTTCGGTCGCTATCAATAATACATTCCTGAGGAGCCGCCTTTGACAGCAATTAAAAAAGCATTTATGCTCCCAGAGAGAAATCGAAATGACTTCCTCCCACCTCCCTACTCTCTCTGGGCAACGGTCCCTAGCGATGATCTCCCTGGTGGTGCGCGGTCCAAACTGGGACACGTGAGGGAGGGAGTGCACAGGGGCCAGGGAGTGGCCTCCCCCCTCCGCAGAGGCAGCATCTCTGAAGGCTTTAGACCAGGCGCTGGGGGCGTGGGCGGCTGTGGGAGATGGGGGCGCAGGAGCTGGGGATTTTAAATCTGGCACAGTCAAGAGTCTCTCCTCATTACCCAAGCTCTGCGAGCGGAGAGGGAGGCTGCCACCACTCAAGCCTGCTGGCTGGAGGCAACTCTTGTCTTTCTTTGCTCAGGTACCAAGCTTCTGGGAAGCTGAGCTGTGGGGGACAGCTTCCGGAGCTGATTGCAATTTGGCAGACCTTCACTAAGCATCTGCCGCGTGCCACAGCCTCTGACAGGGGGTGAGGGTGTTTCAGAAACGACTCAGAGGGTCTCTACTTCCGGCAGTTTATTATCTGGTGGGCAAGAGACACACTGAACCACACAAAACCGGGAGACCAGGCAGACGGTGTCAGGAGGCATTGGGAGCATGATAAATTCAGAGAGGACGCGCGTGGAGAAGGCGAGAGGGACAGGCCAGTAGAAGCTCCTTCCCAGGCCGGGGCAGTGGACATGCCTGCTGCCCCATGTCTTCAGCAGCTCCAGGAAGCAGCTTCTGTGCTGGGCACGTTATAGACAGGATCTCTTTCACCTGAACCCTCTCAGCTCCCCTCCAAGGAGGCAACTACTTTAACAGACGAGGAGACGGAGGATTAGTGAGGTTATACAGCTTGCTGGAGGTCACACAGCTGGCAAGTGACAGAGCCAGGATGAAAGATGGCCTGCTCTGCACCATCCTATTCTGCTTCCCAGTGGGAATGCTTAATCCCAGAGCCCACGACACATCTAGGAATTTACCCTGCACACGTTCTTGCACACAGGCACAGGGACATCGTCTACAAAGTTGCTCACTGTCACATTCTTTTTCATAGCTAAACAACCTAAATGTCCATCACAGGGGCCTGCTTAAATGGATTTGTAGCCAATGGAGTACTCTGGACTCATCAGGAGAAATGGAGAACACTTTATGTATGGATATGGAATAATTCCCAGAACACATTGTTCACTCAAACATGCAAGCACAGAGTGATGTGTCTATCCTATCATTTGTTTAAAAAGTGTGGGGAAAGCATATTTATGCATAATTTCTTCTTTCGCATAATGTGTATACGGGAGGAGACACAGGAAACAGTGTGGCGCTTCTTGGAAGAGTAACTCCGAGTCTGGGGACCAGGAGTGGGAGGAAGACTTTCCATGTATACTCTTTTGTAAAGCATGGGTTTTGCACTTTTTGAATATGTGACCTATTAAAAATACAGAAATAAAATTACACATCAATGTGCTGGCCGAGGTGAGGCGCCATCTTGAGGAGCAGGAAGGTGGAAGCGGGAGGAAGCAGGAGAATGCAGCCTCGGTCGGATGTGGGCAGGCTAGATTTGAAAGACCTGGAGTTGGGTCTGCACGGGGACACTTACCAGCTATGAGTGTCCTCTGGAAACAGGGCTTCTCCTTCCTTATGGGCTCCTCTTATGGGGAAGACCTGTGATGACGCAGGCATGCGCTCGGAGCGCCTGTCTGTGCTGAGTCTCAGAAGGTGGCACTGTGACCACCTTGGCCATGGAAGAAACCCTGAGAAGGAGAGCCTGGGTGCTGCCATGTCTGGTCAAGAGGAGGGCTGCCTCGCTGACTCTTGAAGGCTTCGGGGCCTCCCTGAGTGTGTCCTGCTGCTTGATGACCTCCACTGTCTCCTGCATGGCTCGGCGGGGCTCATCAGGCTGGGGTGCTAGCTCAGCAGCAGCACCCTCTTGCCCGGGCAGAGTTGGCCTCCGACAGGAACTGCCAGTCCTGCTAAAAGTCTCCAGTGGGCCAGAAACCCCAAGGGCAACCCCAGCCCTGAGTGGACTTGAAGGCTGTCTCCATCTTCTTCCTTGCAAGGAGCTTTTGATTGTCCTCAAGGCCCTCTCCACCCAGCCCAACAGCAGCAGTGCCTTTGCTGGAGGTTGCACTGTGACAGCTCACATCAGAGTTAGGGCGGCAGGGCTGCCGCGGTGCCCCGAGCAGTCTGGAGTCAGAAGGTCTGTGTCCAGACTCTGAGCTCTGGATCCCTCATCCTGCCTCTCTGAGCCGCAGCTTGCTCATCTGTAGAGTGGGGGTGCGCCTGGGAAGACCCACTGTCTGGTAAAAGCCCTGTGTTCGTGTGGAAGCAGGAAAGCTGCAGAGGGCGTGACTTTGTTGTCTTAGGAGGGTTTTGATACAGACACTGTGGAGCCTGGTAAATGGGTAGACAAACCCTCAAGTCAGGCCATCGAACCAAAACAGGATCACCAGAGGGTTCAAAGGAGCAGGACGAGCCTATGATAGGGGTTGCTCCCGTTCCTCGGGAAGGACCTGTGGGTGGGCAGGTGAGCAGCGGGTGGGGAAGAGAGGCTGAGTGGGCTGGCTGCAGAGACTTTTCTGGAGTTTTTCTCCACTTCCTCAACAATCAGGAATGGGTGTCCCTTTATTGGTTCTACTGGGAGATTCCAAGAAAAGATCAGACATGGATGGCCCCATTCTTGAGAAACCCTCAGGTAGATCTGGAGGCAGAGATCATTCAGTCATTCAACAAACAAGTATGGACCCACTTGTGAAAATGATGGTGAAAGATGCCCAGGATAGATCAGCCATGGTTCCTGCTCCCTAGAAGCTTATATTGTGGCAAGGAAGATCATTTATAGTACAACAAAGCTGAATTTGCACAAGAGGATATTACCATAGTGCCAGTGATTATTCAAAATCTGAAGGGACGTGGGGGTGAGTGCTCAGGGCCAGGGAGGCTTACCTGCGAAAGGCTTCTCCAGGGGCTGCGCTGACAGGAGGCGGGGGGGCGGGGCGCCCGTGTGGAGTGCTGGAGAGCAGGAGGGCAGCTGTGAGGGGCTGGAGAGGAAAGTGCTGTGGTGGGGGCCCTGGGGCCCTGGGCGCAATGGATCCGCTCCACAGCTCCCTCCAGCCAGGCAACTGTGTTGCTGCCTTGCACCGTAAGGGGATGACACTGCTTATTATTTTCTCCTCAGCCTCACCCAGGGATTTTGCCCTGCCTCCCACCAGAGTAAACAGGACCCACAACCCTTGGGTGGGGGGAGGAGATGCCGTGAGGCCACACGGAGCACTCATCAGACCATCAGACAGGGCCCTGGAGGCGCCTGGCCTGGCTGGCTCCAGGTCACGCCGACCTTGCCCAGCCAGAGGCGGCAGATACCTGGGTCCCCTGTTTTGTGTCTGAGTTAAACCCGCCCATGTTGAGGATGGCGACTCTGCCTCTGTCTCCCGGGCCTCCCTGTCCAGCTGGCCTGGTGGATTCACATACATACTGATTGTCTGCTCAGCCGGCAGGAAGGGAGAGAGAGAGAAGTGGGGCAGGAGGGGAGCCCCACAGGCAGCCCCGGAGAAAGGAGTCTCGATGCCAAAGGCTGGCCTGCCTCACTGGGAGAGGCAGGACTCCTAGGGGGAGGGTGCCCTGGAGGGTGGTAGATGCCCCTGAGCAGGGCTCACCTGGGCAGAAGGGCGCGTGTTGTCAGGGCGAGTTAGTGGGTCCTCCGGGCTTCCCAGAGCTTTGTTTCTTTAAGCTAAGAAGGGCAACACACATGTCCATGATCTTTCTATCTTTCTGTGTGTCTGAATAGTTCATAGTACGTTTTTGTTTACTGACCTTGAGAACTGGCTGGGTCCTCCCAGCCCCCAAGCAAGACTTCAGCGACCCATTGGAAACCGGTGATGCTCGAGTCTAAGTTTAAAGCCGGTGAGAAGGAATTCCCAAGACCCCAACACAACCCAGGCCCCGCCTGCTGTGGCCCTTCCTCCAGCGCGGCCAGGAGAAGGTGTTCCTGTTCTGCAAGGTCCGGGCCCTGCGTGAGGAGGCGGCACCTCTGCTCTGGGCTCCGGGTGGTCAGCAGGGGAAGAGACATCTGTCACCTTTCCGGTAAAGTGGGCCTTTGGGAGAGAAGCACAGACTCCAGACAACCTTTTGACTGCCCCATTTTCCTTGTTTATTCCCATCTTCGCAAGACAATGCCCTTATGAAGGACTGGGGTGTGGAGCAGAGTGAGAATTTCCACGAGGAAATTTCCCTGTCTGGGAGTTGACGGATCCAGATTAGGTGACCAAGAAAGAGGATGAAACGCCCTCGTCCCTGTCAGTAATGTGCCCGTGACTCTGCAACAAACGGACAGCTATTTCTATTTTAGGGGGAGCCTGTTGGCCTGGAACTCCAAGACCTAGCCATAAACTGCAGAGGAACTCTGGTGCCCCAGCCAGACTGCAAACCCTGTGGGGCAGAGACCTTTTCTATGAGGGTGTCAGGCACACAGCAGGCACTTAATTAATGCTTATTGAAATGCTGGGAAAGAGTCGGCCCTGGTGAGAGTGCTTCCCCAGCTGGAGAGCACTGGGGAAGCAAGAGGCACAGAGCACCGTGTGCAACAGGCGTCAGCTGTGCGTCGCCGCGCCTCTCCATGCTGGGCTCCTGACCTGTGGAAACTTGTGTGACAGCGCCTGCCCACAGAGGGTGCGAGGCTGACGTCTCCCAGAGTGCCCCCCTCCAGACAGGCACTGCAATCCCCAGCCCCTTGGATGCTCCCCTCCTGAGGACGCTTCGCCAAGCTCCTGGTGGAGGTGCTCTTTGAGTCTTGTCCTCTCAGTCTGTGTTTCTGGGTTGTCGAGGTTATGATTCTGTCACAACTACCCCCCCTCCTGTTTGGCCAATCTTTATCTTTCTCCCCTTTCTGTTTCTCTTATTATTACCTTTTCCCAGCAGCTTTCCTCGGTTGTCTCCCACTCCACGCCCCCTCCCTCTCCCTCCTCCTTGCTCCCTTCAGGCCCCTCCCCCCCAGGGCCTCCTGACTGCCCTCTCACCTTGCTGGCTCTCCTCCAGGTTCCTCTGTTCTGAGGCATAGGATGACTCTCCCTAGGGAATTCAAGGAAATGCATGGGAGCATCTCCCACTTTGGAAACCAGATGGAGCTGCTCTCCATGGAGGCCACGCTGATAATTAGACAGTCATTTCTGTGAAAAGCTCTTAACTCTTGGAACCCAAGTGGCTTTAGCTCCATATCATTGCTGCTCTTTCCTAAGAGTCTTGGTCTCCATCAGGGTCCTCTGCAAACCAACGGCAGAGATCTTGAAAATCGTGTTGTCTAGGCAGGGTCGTCTTGCCTGAGTCCCTTCCCAGGACAGGATTCCACAGAACTCTGGAGCGAGGGGACGTCATTTGTAGGATCCAGAAGCCCCCATCTAATGGAGGTGACAGCACTCACGCGAGTCAGACCTGACACAAGCCTGGATAACAAAGCAGTGAATAGAAAGCATTTTTCTCCGAGTGCCGGGGAGCCACGCCATTTAGAACCAAACAGATTTAATCAGAGAAGACTTTTTGGAGGAGGCAAGTATGGGGCAGGGACCGGAAAAGGTGTCAGGAGGACACCCAGAGAGAGGATAGTTGCTGGGTCCTCTCAGAGGGCGAGGGAGGGTCCTCGGACTGCCTTGTGTTCGGGGACTAACAATCTAGACTGACAGCTGGAGCCAGGAGCCCTCAGGAGGAACTGGGATTGACTGGGAGGGGACTGAGGGAAGATGTATCTCCTGGAGCAGCCGGGTCAGCTCCGGGACGGTGGCTATCACTGCGGGATGCACAGGGGCCCGGGCTGCCTGCACCACTCCCATCCCGGGAAGAATGCAAATGGTGCCAACTGCCCCCCAGCCCTGGGCCCTGGCTGGACTGCGCTCTGGGAGAAGCCCACCCTGGAGGGGTGGAAGGTCCATGAGTTCATATAACTCCTGGTGTGTGGGGGGAGAGTGGAGCACACGTCAGGATCTTCAAGCGTGCACCTTTGCTTTTATGAGCATATATGTGTGCATCTTTGTGTATGAAAAGACGTATTTTTGCAAATCTGTGTAAATAGGAGGGCATGTGTGTGGACATACAAGTCACAAGGGCCACACCCCTACAGTTTTATTAACAGCACTTTTTGGTCATTCTCAGGATTTTTCATGGCCTGAGGTCCCATGTAGCCCTCCTGGGGAGCAGGGATGGGATCTGTGACCTTGGGCTTGGCTGAGCCCAATTGCTTTGTTCTGCTCTGTAACACCGCAGATTGACTGCCAGAGCCCCAGCCCAGACGGACGGATACTGAGGAGACCTGCTGCTGTCCCCTCTGAGTGAGCTGGCGACAGACTGGCCTGCAGGAAGGGAGGGACAGAGGATGGGCGTTGTTTTGGGACTGATTCACCAGAGCTCATCCAACATGCATTTTAAAAAACTTATCTTTTGTGCTGGGTGCTGTGGGAAAGTGTGACGCTGCAGGGAATTCCTTACATTGAAGTCTTCAGGGCTTTCTCCCGAATTTCTCCTTTTCTAGAGAAGCTCAGCAGCTGGCACTGGAATCCCCAGGTTTGCACCTTCCCGCCTTCTTTGCCATTCTTCTCTTCTAGCCCTCCGTCCCTCCTGCGGCCCAGGCTGGGTCAGGCAGGACAGGGTGGACCCCCAGGCCTCTTTAAGCACTTTGGGATGGGAGTGGATGGGTCAGCCCCACAGCAAACTGGGTCAACAAACACCAGCATCCCAGTCCTTCCCCTCTGGCCGTCAGAGAAGGTTGGTGGTCCTGGGTGAGAAGAGTGGTCTGGGCGAGTGGCTGGCCCTTCACGCTCAGGTAGCCCTTGGTTGTCTGCAGGTGGCAGTCTCAGAAAGCAGGGATTAGACGTCTGAGGCTGTTGTCATGAGGTTTTCATCTGTCCCCTCGGGAGAGGAGAATGTGGCCCGAGGGAATGCTGTCTGTGGGTTCTTACGGGAAAAGCCAGGCAGTGCTGGGGTCAGTGCTGAGCACTGCTGGCCAGGGCTGAGTGGGTGCCCACAGCTGCCCCTGCTCTGCCAGTGCCCATCACTATTGTATCCATTCTCCCTGGAAGAGGAAGTGTCCTCACATCTTACTTGCTATTTCTGGGTTCCTTGCATCATTATCATTTTGTTTTGTGAATGTGCCCTTCTCCGGACCTGTCCACTCTCCCAGACTAGAAATTTCCTGAGGGCAGAGGCCATGTGTCCCCAGCACGGAGCCCACTGAGGGCTACTTTCCTGCTCCCTGTGTCCTGCCTTCTGTACAGGATTGCACATGGTTCTAACTGGTTAGGAAACTTGCTTCCTGCTAGGAGTCCCTGGGCTGCAGGAAGGTGAGGAGTGAGCATAGAGCAAAATCGTCAGACAGCTTCTCCCTCCAAAAACCTCCAAAGCACTTTATGAAGAAGATCTCTATGTCCTCCCATGATGTCTGGGAAACCAGAGGACAAAATCGCCATTTTTCTCCATCAGGGTAGGGAGGCCCTGAGAAATCAAGTGTTTCAGCCAGACACACGGATCTAAGAGTGACAACATCAGTGTTCAAATGCTCTTTGGTCTCCAGTCCTCAGCTTGGCCCCCACTCCTATTGGGTGGGATTCTAGCAAGTTGGAAAAATAGCTCAGTGCATGAATAAGAGATACTGAAACAGGTCACCACAGCCTCGCTGGTGGTTTTATGCAGCCAGTCCACTTGCTGGCTCCTGCTAATGAATACTTCATTCTGGCTGTTCGTGAGACAGGTCAGCCGAGGGGCTGCTGCACGAGGAAGAGAACCGCCGCTGGGCTGAGGAAAGCAGGTGTCCAAACACTCTAAAGGGACATGAAGAAAGAGAATAAAAGGAGAAGTGGGGAGTAAAGCCAAGTGGGGAATGCTGCAGAATGGTCTACAGGGTGATAGGTGGGCTACAGGGGAGGCAGCTAAAGATGGGCAAGTCACTTCCTGTGAGACCAAGAGCCAGAGAATAAAGCAAGTGGGCCAGCCAGAGCTGCAGGCTGGCAGAGGGTCAGAAGGATTACAAACAGGAGGGCCCAGCCCAGAAAGAGGGATGGGGCCTCTCCAAGGCAGAAACTAAAAGACTAGGTTGAAGAGGCAAGGAGGGCGGGTAGGGAAGGGGGCCAAGGGGTCCTTGGTCACCTAGTCCCCAGCTTCTGAGAGTGACACCCCTCAAGCTTTTAGGAGAAGCGTCTGGAAGGGGAGAAGTAAATTGGTGCTGATGAGGATGGGGAGGAGTGGTAGGGACGGGACAGGGACAGGCCAGAGACCACTGGGGGCCGGGAAGTTGCAGGAGACGCTCTGCACTCATGTCTTCTGGGGTGCTGAGCCAAGCCCTGAGTGTACCCAACACTGGCATGGCGCGCCTGCTGTCCACTTCTCCTTGTCCCCCTTCACTCCTGGCCCAACTGGGGACAATGGGGGTGGTTCCTAAGAATGACAGAAGATGCATTCACCAATTACGTCAAAATGTTAACTCCTCTCTCCTACTCTCTCAAGTAGGCATGCCCCCGCCTCAGCTCTTCATCACCCTTCATCCCAAAACAAACATTGGCTTCACTCCGTCTTCCTTTCCCTAGAATTGAGGGCAACAGTTGCCTGCACAGAAAAGGGCTTGTGAAGGGCTCAGGATTCCTCTGGGGGGCTGGCGTATTCTGTGAGCTGGAGCTATTGTTACACCGTGTTAGAGTTCGAACTTGCTGTTGTCGATGTCTTTAAAATCGATGGCAATGCATAAAGACTTTTTCCAGATCAATGTGTATATCTGCAGGTGCTGAGAATTCACGTGGGAGAGATCCATCAGCAGGACGTGAAGAGCAGAAAAAGGGCAGAGAGGAGGCAAGGCCTGAAGTTGGATGCCAGGACGAGGGGCGAGCACGGGGAGAGGGCCCCGATATCTTGTCTTACACCTGCCAAGCGGGGCCCTGGGAACTGCAGCCAGAGGAGAGCGAGGACCAGGGAGGCTGGGCTGGTCACCTCGTTCATCTTGTATCTCAGCCGCATTCTGGGCAGATGAGATGCTCGTGTTGAAATCTCGTGTTTCTCAAGGACTTCCAAAGGAGTGGGATAATCCGAATTAAAAGACTAAATGGGGTGAGAGAATTCCAAGGGATATGGCACTCCTTCCCCACTGAGGGTGACGGGTGTAGCTCTCTGATCTGAAGCCAGAGGAGCGAAGCAAAGCCCCTACAATTTGAATTTTTATGAATCTTATTAGTATCAGCAATATTATAAATGATTAATAAGGCATTTGAGTTGGAGGTATTGTCCAGTGGAGCTGAGGAACGAAGAAGGGAAGATTAACATTGACTGAGCAGCGACAGGTATCAGGCCTTCTGCTTGGAGCTGCACCCTCATTATCTCCTGCCGCATAACCTGGACCGCGGCAGTCCAAGCTTAGGGCCTTGCCTCCCACAGCTTCTCCGTTTACCTTTCCTTTTTTGGGCCTTGGAGTTTCTGTCCCCAGGGGCTGTCTTGGCGTTCTTGAATCAAGGGGACAGGTTATCAGGACCTCCTGGCTGGCACTGACTCAAGACTGCAAGCCAGCAGAGTCAGCTGGAGACTTGTGGAACAGGCTTGGAGGGGGAGGCAGGGGCAAAGAGGGAGGGGGGAGGAGGAGGGGGAGGAGGGAGGGGTGGGGAGGGGACTCAGTACTCTGTCGTCTTCCCCGGTCAGTACAGTGACCCCTGCTCTTGACAGGCCCTCCGGGCAGGCTGCCTGTGCCCATCCTCGCCTCTTGCGGCTGTTGACTGGGAGGCTGGGGCCCTGGACCTAGTCTTGGCTCCCCGCTCACTCTTTTCTTCCTCCTCGGTGGGAGCTGAGGAGCTGTCTCTCAGGCTGGGCCCGTTCTGGCCTTCTGTGATGAGCTGCAGGATGTCAGCCCCACGAGGCAGGGACTTTGCCCGTTTAGGGGACTGCTGTGTCTGGGACAGTGCCTGGTGCCTAGCTGGCACTTGGCAAATATTTGCTGAGTGAGTCTCCGGTGCTTTCTTCCCACAGAGAGACACCCTTTCCTAGGATGCCCTCACCCTCTGCCCTTGGACTTGCTCCCGGCAGCAGTTTGGGCAGCAGGTGGAGAGGTGTGGGTCCTGGCTGTTCTCACAAAGTTTCCTGGGGCCCTGGCTCCCAGAAGGCTCAGTGCCCCGCTGTGGGACGTGCTGACCTGTCCTTCCTCTGAGGGGGCTCTTCTCAGCAAACTCCAGGCCTGGAGGCTTGGCATCTGCACGTGGCCGGAGGAGGGGCAGGCGTCACGCTGCAGCAGGTGAGGAGGCAGGGGGCGAGAGCGAAGGCAGAAAGGGACAAGGAAAGCCTGTCAACCTCAGCCCCACAAACTCTTTCTGGGCTGGGGCGTAGGAAACCTCTCCCAGAGGCACAGTTCCCAACGTGGGGCGACCACCGTCCCTGGTCCCCACGCAGGTCATGTCTCTGAAGTGCCTCGAGCCCCTAGGCGTCTGAGGATCCTCTGGGTCAGCCCTCTGTTGCAGGCACCTGAGTGCCTCCTGACTGGCAAGCTGGTGGGGGGGAATCAGTCTCCTCCAGGGCCACTCGGTCTTCCCATTTCCCTTGCACAGAATTCCCGCCTGGCCCCCTAACTCTCCTTTCCAGCCAGGCCAGGACCAGACGGGGTCAACAGTCCATTTTACCGTGGAGGGGCATGCATACTCCACACTTCTGGTGGCCCTGGGGGCTTCATTATTCAGAGGCAGCGCCTGGAGTCTGGGCCCCAGGCTTTGGCATGGAACAGCCTGTGGGGCCGGTGCCAGCACCATGGGCAGAGACCTGGACAGGAGCTTTCCCATTTGCTGACGGCAGGCTGGACTCTCTCCAACAGATATAGAATGAGTCCTACTGCAGATGGAAAGGAAACACGGCTGCCATCCCACATGGTCTCCTGGATTGCAGCCTGAGAAGAAAAATGGGTATAGATTTGCTTCTCTCTATGTGCCACCCATTTTGTGTCAAAATTCAGGGAACTAATTCTGGGTCCCGCAATTTCCCCGTTCATTATTAGCCTCCTCCCCCCGCAATACCCTAGGTCACCCAGCTGATCCTGCTCAGGTGGGAGCTCTCTCTGGGTCCTGGGGGCTGGACGCTTCCACCACGTTAGCCGCCTGGTCTCTGGAGCAGCCCTCAAGGGAGCCACAAGTTGGGAGCTGCTCTCTGCTTGTTTGGGGTCGTTGCCTGGGTTCCAGGACAATCACGTCATTTTCATTAGCATCTGCCTGTTAGCCTGCTTTCTGGGGGGCTCCCTCTCCTTCCTTCTTGTACCTCTCTTCTTGATGATTAGCAGGGCCCAGAAGGGTGTCCTGCCAACAGACGGCCAAAAGGCAGAGCAGGCAGCCATGGCAGTGCCAGCAAAAGGACAGGCGATTAAAACAAAATGATTCATCTTGGGAATGAGTGCAAATCGCTTTCCATTTACAGGAATGGGGCTGGGCTCCAGCAGCCTCTGTGGGCTTGTTGGGGAGATGGGAGTCTGGGCCACTGACCGTTAAGTAATGAGCTCTGCTGAGCGCTCCCTGCAGGCTCTGTGAGAGCGGATCTGGCTGGCAGCAGAGGCAGGTGAGCCAGGGAATGCTCAGCTCAGTAACGACACGGGGGAAAGTGGGCCGGGGCTCCTGTAGGCGGTGACCCTGGAGACCCAGAGGGGTCCTGGGCACCCTCATTATTGGAGACCTCCAGAAACAGTCAGGCTGGGGCCACCTACCTTTGCTGGGCCACCAGTGATTCAGGAATCCACAAGGCTGTTTGAAGAGCACTTGCTGGGCGTGCCAGGCATTGGGGAGCGGGAGGGGTATAAGGCACAGACTGTGTCCTCAAGGGAATTGTAGTCCAGGGGCAGGCAGTTGGCAGGTCAACAGAAGAGGGCAAAGGGAAAAAGCAGGGTGACAGAGACCAACAGAGGGATTCATGGGGGCCTGAAGCGGGAGAGGTGGGAGGGGTGGGGACGTGCGGGTGGCCGGGAAAGGCACCCAGCTGCATCCTGAAGATGACTGAGGGTCTCCAGGTAGACTGGTGGCAGCAGGGTGAGTGGGGAGTTAATGCAGCCAGAGACGTGAGCCTGAGAAAAAGCCATGTGACAGAGCCTGTTGGAAATGCGTTGCAATTTGAACAGCCTACCATGGCTGAGTCAGTGAGGGGAAGGCAAGCAGAGTCGAGGCTGTGGTCTGGGGGCCTGGGAGCGCCATGCCGTGGAGCTCGAACTGATCCTAGAGGCAATGGGGCCACTGAGAGGGTTGAAGCAGGGATGTGATGAGGTCAGGTTTGCATATTTAGGCAACTTCCAGCTGCCCCGGGTTTTTCAATCATACCCCATTTGAGCTTACTAGATTCTAAAAAAGAATCTGAAACATGTCTGTCAAACTGTTAGCGTTTATTTTAAAAGGGCAGTGGAGGGGCCAGCCTGATGGCATAGTGTTTGAGTTCATGCACTCTGCTTGAGAGGCTCTGGCATTTGCCAGTTCAGATCCTGGGCACGGACCCATGCTGTGGCAGGCATCCCCATATAAAGTAGAGGAAAATGAGCATAGATGTCAGCTCAGGGGTAATCTTCCTCAAAAAATAATTTAAAAAAGAAAAGGGCAGTGGACACATCAGTCTTTGTTATTTTATTCTCTGAACTTTGAGTATTTATATTTCAAAAAGTAATAATGAATTTTCACGTATCCTATGACAGAATACTGCGCAGTGTTGAAGAATGAAGATGAAATATGTATTCTGTCAAGACAAAAATGCCTGTGATATATTTGATATATTTTTAAGTTGCAAAACAGGATGTATAGTGTGATTCTATTCTTGTAACAACAACAAATGAATAAATAAAACAAATCTGGAAGGAAGCTACCAAACTAGGAACAAGGGAAAAGCTACCGTCGAGGGTGGCTTTGGGTACAGATGGAGAGCAGGCGGAATTCTCATTTTCTGTTTTATGCCCTTGGAATTGTTTGAATCTTTGCAATGAACCTGTGTTATTGTTACCGGCTCTTAGTTAATATCAGCCCTGATATTGTTTCCTCTACACTGAACCCCACATATATGGGGTTAAAACCAAAAACATTCACCCCCTTTCCCTGCTTCTTTAGTGACACTCGTATGTAAATATCTGCCTCTTCAACCTCTGACTCCCTGAGCTTTACAACCAAAGAGAAGTTACAAGTTGTTAAAGCCCAGGTGGGCTGGTGCTGGGCTTACATTCAAGTTGTAGCTAATTCTGCATCCTTGCAGTCTACCACAGGGAAAGAGTTGTCTAGAGAATATCAGAAAGCTGAGGCTTCCCAGCTTCCCAGGAGACCTCAACTCCTCAGCTCCCTGACACCAGGATCCACCATGTCTCATGAAGGCAAGACAGCCAAGGATGCCTACCTGCAATCATCCTGTCTTACCATTCCCCCTCCCTGTAAGCAGCTTCTCGAGGCCAAACACAGGCTGGTGGGAAAACGCCAGCCGGCAAGGCTACAAGTTCCGCCTCCCCTACCTAAAACCCCAAATAAACATCCCTACCCATTTCTTAACGGGGAGCTGGCAGTTTTTGAGGTGCTAGCCCTGGGGGTGCTCCCTGTGCCTGGCAGAGTAAAACCTTTCCTTGTCCACTCAAGACTGTTCTCGTTATTTGGATTGGCATCAGATTCAGAGACCCAACTTTCTGATACATTATTGCAAAACAAAATTCTCCTTTTTCTGCTAACTTTTTGTTTTGATGCAATTTCAAAGCCTTAGACAAGCTGCAAGAAGAGGGAAGGGCTCTCATCCACCCTCTACCCAGACTCAGGGCCGCCTCCTGTCGGAGCCGCACACAGCACACGTTTTAAAACGTCCTCCGTTACCTCCATTTTGCAAACCACAATGCCCACTTTTCAGCCTTTATCCCTGGGGCCTCTCTCCTGCTTCTGACCCTGCTCTTCTCTCCTTCCTCCCTGAGGTGGCCTGTCCACGGCCTGTGGCCCTCAGTTGCCTCTGGTTCTCCTCGTGCTCCCCTGACTTGCCTTTTGAGCTCTCCTTCTTAGGGTCCTCCTTTTCAGCACCCCTTCAACACTGGAGCTCCTCAGAGTTCCGGCCCGGCCCACTGCCTGGATGTGTACTTGTTCTTTCAGGGAGAGCTCATCCACCTTCATTGACTAAAACAATTATCTGTACGCCAGTGAAGCCCCGATCCTGTCTCCAGCCCTCGTCTCTCCCTTTAGTTTCAGGTGCTAATATTCAACTGCCTGTCAGACATACATGACCTTAGGTGCTCTACAAGCCTTCTAAGCTCAACCATCTGAAACATGTCACCATCTCCCCTCCCCCGACTAAGTGTTCTCCGTCCGTGTCCCCCATCTCAGGTAACGGCCCCACCATCTTTCACTTTGACAATTGCAATCCACTCCAGATCGGGCTCCCAGACTACAGCCTTCCTCCAGATAATCCCCCTGCCACACTATAGGCAAAGTGACAACCCTAAAATGCAAATCTTTTCATGCCATGCTCCCAGAAAAACTGTCAAGTGCTCCCATCACCTGAGGTCCAAGCTCCTTAGCCTGGCACATGCGGTTCCCTGCTCCTGGTTCCTCCTAGTCTTCCTGGCTCTTCTCGTGTCCCTGCTGGTCCCAGACATGCCTCCATGTCTGGTAGGGACCCCTTTTAGCCTTCTTTCCTTGGCTAACTCATCCTTCAACACTAAGCTCAGTAGGCATCTCCCCCAGCCTAGAAGAAGTGTCCCTTTATTGTGTTCTCATTACGTTCTTTTTCTTTCGTGTATCTGTACGTCTACCTAACGATTTTTAAAATCTCAGTTTTTGTGTTTGTCTTCCTGGCTCTGTAACCCTGGAAGGTAAGGGGTTTGCTTATCTTTGTATACAATTATATACCTTTATATCCTTAGTGCCTTGGCCAGTGCTGGGCACATAGTAGGCATGCGCAAGTGTTTGCTCCACTGAGCTTGGCACGCGGCAGGCGCTGGGACTGCCCTTCTTTCTCTGCCTCCTTCTCCTCCTGCTGCGGCGAGCTGCTCCTGGCCTCCTCTTCCTCTGTTAGCATTCATGCTCCGGCCCCTGCGCCACCTTCCCCCTCTCTATCCCGGGCTTTGCTCCTATGTGCGCATTCTCCTCCTCCTTTTCTCCTTCACCTCCTCTTCTGCTTCTTCCCTTCTATTTTAAGAAGCTCTTGCTACCTCTCATATCTTTCCAGACACTTCTCTTCCACTCTTCTCCCTTGTGGGGGCCACTCAGGGCAGGTCCAGCCCACTCCTGGCCCAGGTGTCTGCAACAGGACTTTCTATAATTACCTTCACAATGGGGCCTAATGACTGTAAAGCATTTTCATCTCAACCCACACGATTCCAGATTTACAGCCACTAAGCCCTCGTGGTTTCAGCTGTACTTGTACCCTCCCAGGCTCTCTCTGGAGTGTCTTTTGAAAGATGTACTTTCATACTTTAAGGAAGAGGGGCACTTGCTAACAGGATTTCCTCTCTAACATCTGTAAGCAGAAGAACCTAGCCCCACTCCTTAGTTCCCCTCGGCACCCATCTCCACCGGATGGAGCCCATTCATCACACTCAGCCAGGCGCTGAGCGTGTTATGAGCTGATTCTCTACCACAGGAGGAGTCTCGGGGATATGCATATTCATTCAGCCATTCACTTGTAAACTCACTGAGCTCCCGTGAATGCCACCCCCTGGGGTGGGGACAGAGGAAGCAGACAAGACTTACGTGGATGAGCATGCCCTGTTCTAAGGTCCAGGGAACTCACAGTGTGGTGAGGAAGACAAATCTGCAACCAATTTTAATGAAATAAGACGGCCTTGGTAGAGGTAGGGAGCAGGGACCATGGGGACATGGAGGGAGCACCTGAGCACGCCCAGTCTGGAGGAAGGTTTTCCAGAGGTGACATTTGAAGAATGAATGGGAATTAGTGAGGCAGAGAGAGGACTGTACAGTGGACATTTCTTACATATTGGATTGCCCGGTCTCTGAGCGCCTCTTCCATTTCAGAGGGAATTCCCCATCACGGGTCTCAGTGGAGCGGGGATTCTGCCTTCTACTCCACATACTGAGAGGTGGCAGACTTTTGTCTCCCTGCTCCCCTGGCAGCCAGGGTGTGGGCAGAGCAAGGTGGAGGGTGGGCGGGCCCTGGAACCTGAGCTCAGTCAATCTGCTGCCCCCTTTGGAGTCGTTGGGAATTTGAACCTCAGGAGAGTGGCAGGGAGAGCAGGGACGATTGGCAATCACACCCAGCAGTGGCGGCCTGGTTCAGAGTCGCAGCAGCAATACCTAATCTGGGGGATGGTGGAAGCCAGGAGTGGGGTAGAACCTGCAGCGGGGTCCTGACTGATGTCCCCACCATTGACCTTGGAGTGTCCTCTGCCATTGAGCCGCCCTTGGTTCCTGCCTGTGGTGGGAGCTGCTGCTCCAGCCTGCCCATCAGCTCTTGAATCACCAAAATTTCACTTTCCAGAATTTTCCTTATCTCCTTAAGCTTGTGACAGTCTTTTTCTGTTGTTTGCAACCAAGTTCCCTGTCTGGTCCAGGCCGGGAAGAGCCTTGAGGAAGCTGGGAAGGGTAGGGTGCAGAGTTTGGGGACAGGCAGTTAGGGGGATGTACCTGGAGTGCAGCGGGAGGTGAAGAAGAGGGGCTTAAGAAAACCAGAAGATGGGCAGAGGCTCATGATGAAGGGCCTCGTCAACCAGGCTAAGAAGCCTGCTCTTTTCGCCTAGGAGATGAGAGGCCCTTGAATAGTTTGGTAGGGAGGGTCATGGTGAGGCTTGTACTTTAGGAAGATCACAGGGCATCGCTGTGGGGCCACTGCTGCCCCAGAGGGGCATTTAGCAAAAAGGTGCCTCCTCCAGGCAGCCTCTATCTGCAGGATGCACGGCTTGGCTAGCAGAGGGGACTGCATCTGCGCTCCAGGCCTCGTGGGCTCTCTCGTGCAGGCCCAGGTGGAGCAGCGGGTCTCAGCAGTGTGGACTTGAGGACACAGTGCTCTCTCTGACCCTACGGAGCTCGCAGGCTCTCCTCTACTTTCTCCTCCTGACGTCAGCCTCCTTCTCTGCCCCTGATCTTTGAGGAAACAAAGGCACTTTCTGAGCTGGTTCTCAAGACACGGCCCTTCATTTTAAGCAGAAATTGGCTTTCTTGACAGGTCCTTACCCGCAGCTGGCTGTGGTTCTCTAATTCCTACACCCAGAAATCTTCACTGGGTTTTTCTTTAGGTGTCTTCTCTTTGATCTCCTCAAGGCTTCCACGACAAACAAAGACTGGGCCGCCTGGCTGGTATGTGGCAAGGGTGGTGCATCAGTGAATGCCAGTGTGTGCAAGGGTTGGCCCCTCTGCCCTCAGCCCCTAGGTCACCATGCACTCTGGGGGCTTGTTGCACACAGACTCTGAACCATGGACTCTGCACTCGTCCCACCAATGGAACCTTAAAAGTCATTTGGCCAAAGCTCCCAGTCAAAGTAGCAGTCTCCTTTACAGCAGCCCTGTCAATGGGCACCCAGTCTCTGCTTGAATACCTCCAGTGATGGGGAACTCACTACTCAATGTAGCAGGTTGTGCCTTGGCTGGACAGCTCAAATCACTGGAAAGTTCCTTCTTGTTTGGTGACCTTGGTCTTAGTTCTGTGATTGTGGAGCTACAGAAAGCTTCAACTAGGTCCCCTTTACAACCAGGTGCTTTCACCACGCTTTTTAGCCAGCCTCCCTGCCCTCGTAGTATCTCAGTTCACTTTTGGAGCATTTGGAGAGGCTGAGGCAGGGGTCCCCTTTCACAGAGGTGATATATTTAAATGACCTTCTCAAGGTCACACACCACTGTGACTCCATTGTGGAGCTTCTGCATTAGTCCTGAACCTCCCTTTCTCTGCTCATCTCCTTAGGTAGCCTGGCTTGGCAGCTCTCTGGACTGACTGAGCCTGAGGGGCCAGGATGCTGTTGGAGTGGGCGGGCTGTCTGGAGCACGGTGCCTGTCCAGCTCCAGAGGGCTCCAGGGGAGGGGAACGAGGCCGCTGGGGCTGCGGCTCCGCCGGGGCATGCAGGGTGGATCCTTTTCCCTATTTGTTTTTCATTCTCTCCTCCCATTAGGTTCAGCTGGGCGATGGGAGCTGCAGGTGTGTGTGTGGGCAGTACAAGCCTGTGTGTGTGCGTGTGCCGTGCGTGCACAGCTGTGTGGGAGAGCATCCGTGCCCGAGGCTTCAAGACAGAGCAGCCTCTCCTTGACTGGGCTCTGACGGTGATCCCGCTGAATTGGCCTTAGAAACTTTCCTGGGTTTGACAGGAACAAAACAGAAGCTGCAGATAGGTTGTGCGGTTTCCTTGGCAACCCCAAAACATGGAAGGGGGAGGGGACGGTGGGAACCACAGAGAAGGGAGCGATTTGGCTCCACCACCAGCTTCAGCCCCCCCTTTACCCCCTCAAAATAGCTCAGGATGAAATGCTGAACCTTCCCAGCCTTCTGGGAAGGGGAGGGAGCACAGGCGCAGCGGGGACCGGAGTGCCCCTCAGACAGGGGCTTCAGGCCGCTCGCTGGGGAGCCTGGCACCCTGCCCCTCCCTCCTTACGGAGGTGACTGCCGCCTCCTGCCGTCCATCCGCTTCCCTCACTTTCTTATCCTGGCAGCGTTAAGGACCCCACTCTCCCAAACGAACCCAAGGGAAACCGGAACCCCAGGCTCTCGGGTTCTACGCCGAGAGGAGTGGGGCTGCGAGGGTCGCAGGGCGGGGTCCCCACCCCACCCTGGGACTGCTCCTTTCCTAGAGTGCCGGAGCCGGAACCAAGTCGGAGGCGGAAAATGAGTGTTCATTAAGAACAAAAGACGTTTATTAGCAATTAGCAACACTGTCTCCCCCACCGCAGGGTCCCCTCCCAAGCAAATGTACTCACAGCACCTGCCCCCCGCTCCCCCGCTCCCCCCAGACCCACCGGCGCCGTCCGAGCCTCCCGGTGTCGGCGTCTGCATCTAATTAGCTCTGGCCTTGATCCCTGGCACCTTATCTCGGGCACTAGAATTCCTTTACTTGAGAATCCTGGGGGTTCTGAAGAGTTTTGCAAACACTTTCAAAACCAAGCCACCCCGTTGCTGCCCCAGTCCTGAAATTAAACTTCAGCGGCCCCGCCCGCGCCGGCGGCTCGGCCGCAGGGGCAGCGCTGCGCTTCCGGAGCAGGTGGAAGGCCGGGAGGAGAGCGGGGGCTGCAGGGCCTCGGGGCCAGGAGTTCACAGTCTTCTCAGAGGAGTTCCTCTGGGGCTTGAGGGGCGGAAGGGCACTGCGCTGGGAGCGAGACTCTGGCCCAGACTTTGACAGCGGGGGAGGGGGGGGGGGGGGGGCGGCCGCGCTTCTGGCGGCCACAGTCTTGAACCAAACATTGGGACACAGTCTGACAAATACTTGGGGGTGGGCAGGGCCAGTAAAGCAGAAGATTTGCAGTAAAACAGACGGTTCTGGGGCCAAAATCCCTGCCCTCCCTGAGTCTGCCCCCCTGCTCCCTCCATGCCTGCCCGGGGGCTTTGTTTAGAGCTGTTTGGCCCTGCCTCCAGGGAATCAGAGTCCGGGCGTGGTCCCTCTGCGTCCTCCCCATCCGCTGCCTCTTCAGTATCAGCTCCCTCCACAGCAAGGCAGGCGGGGGGCGGGGGGCCCCCAGCTCCCCAGCCCAGCCCAAGCCTTGGGGAAGAGAGCACAGCATTCCACCCCTTCCTCTGGCTCCCCAGGGAGGCAACAGAGCTGGAAGTCCACCCAGGGAACAGAAAAGACTGTCTTGAGGGTTGCCAACCCCCACAGCTCTGAGGAGGGGGAACGCAGCTTTGAGAAGGTGACAAATTTAAGATGCTCCAGTAGGTGGCGTGGCTAAGAACTGCTGGCGAGGCGGGCAGAGCATCCAATCAGAGGGAGCCGAGTTTGGGCGAGGCAGGGCGGGAGAATGACTCAGGAAACCCAGACATGCTCCTAGGGGGGTGTAGTCGTGTGGGTTGCCATCAGAGAGGCCTCAGCACTGGGCCTGTGTCTACTCTGGAACGTTCTTCCTGAGCGTCACCATGCACATATACCTCATGTAGAGGGAAGAGCCTTTCCCAGGTTTCTTTACGGGAGCAGCTGCCGACAGTGGATGAACAGTGCCTTCTCCCCAAGGTCCCATGTTCCGGGGTCTCTGAGGTCGCTATTTTGAGTGCTGAGATCTTGGTTTCTACTGATTTTGACCTCCTTTAACCTTACTCGCAGCAGTTCCCTGCTTCCTCCAGGCCAGAGTGACCACTGGTGTTTTCTGTGACTGGCAGTCCTGGCTGAGAAGGAGAAGCCAACTGCTGAAGGTCAGACAGGTGAGGGATATGAGGGGGACAGTCCTTGTCTGGGTTCATCCGTCACACTGAACCTCTGAGGAGTCTGTCTGGGGGAGGATGGGGCAAACGAGGCTGGAAGATGTGAGCAGATGTGGTGGTACAGAGAGGAGGTAGGCAACCCCAGGCTTGGCCTGAAGCCCACCCTGAGTGTGCAGAGGGAAGTTCAAGTTTGGGTTTGCATGTGCCTAGGGGGTATGAGGGAGCAAGAATAGAATCTCGAACTTCTTTTTTTTTTTGAGGAAGATTAGCCCTGAGCTAACTGCTGCCAATCCTCCTCTTTTTGCTGAGGAAGACTGGCCCTGAGCTAACATCCATGCCCATCTTCCTCTACTTTATATGTGGGACGCCTACCAGAGCATGGCTTGCCAAGCAGTGCCATGTCCGCTCCGGGGATCCGAACTGGCGAGCCCTGGGCTGCCGAGGAGCGGAACGTGCGAACTCAACCACTGCGCCCCCGGGCCAGCCCCCGTCTAACTTCTGAAGATGCTCTACTGAGAGGTGCTGCAGATGCTAGAGTCCAGCCATTAAACCAGGTGACGCTCTGGGCACCTTGGCACACTTAGAGATCTCTGGAACCTTCTGCCCAACTCTCTTACATCAGTTTCCTGGGGTTGATGAAACAATTGACCCCAAACGTGGAGCTTAAAACAACAGAAGTTCATTCTCTCCCAGTTCTGAAGGACGGAAGTCGGAAATCAAGGTGTTGGCAGATTGGTTCCTTCCAGGAGCTCTGAGGGAGAATGTGTCCCATTCCTCTGTCCTAGCTTCTGGTGGTTGCTGGCATTCTTTGGCATTCCTTGGCTTGTAGAACCATCACTCCAGTCTCTGCCTGTGTCTTCACAGGGCGTTCTCCTCTGTGTGTCTTCTCTTCTTATAAGAATATCAGTCATTGGAGCCAGCCTGGTGGCGCAGCGGTTAAGTTCGCACGTTCCACTTGGGAGGCCTGGGGTTTGCCGGTTCAGATCCTGGATGCGGACATGGCACCGCTTGGCATGCCATGCTGTGGTAGGCATCCCACATATAAAGTAGAGGAAGATGGGCACAGATGTTAGCTCAGGGCCAGCTTCCTCAGCAAAAAAAAAAACCAAAACAGAATATCAGTCATTGGATGTAAGGCCCACCCCAAATCCAGGATGGCTTCATGTTGAGATCCTTAACTAATTACACCTGCAAAGACTTTGTTTCCACATAACGTCACAGTCTGAGGTTCTGGGTGATAGGAATTTTTGGGAGACACTGTTCTACCCATTACATCCCCTGATTCCACCCTTACACAGAGCTCAGAGGAAGAGCACCTCCACAGGTTTGTTCCCCGCCCTGCTTGCGGGGGCTTCACCAAGTCAGAGTGATCAGAGGGCACGTCAGAACCTATCCCCAACCTCTGTACCTCCTAGTATCCTGAGAGCCCTAGAAAGCTGCAAAGCAAAGGGTATTGAATCTCATCCCCATTTTGGGCAGGGCTGTTCCTCCTTCATCCAAAAGAGAGGCAGAAGTCCAGAATGTTTCTTTGAAAAATAAGTTGTTCCCTGAACTGCTTCTTGTTAGCTAGACTAGCATCTCTCTTAAGCCTCCCTGAAAGCATCTCGCAGCGGCTCAACCATGTTTCCCCTCGGTCTGTGCTGGAGGGTGATGTGGAACAACCCCTTCCCGATCTGCTCCCCCGCTGCTGTGCCAGTGACATTCCTCGTCAAGTCCTCCCTGTTTAGGTGCGGGGTGTCTTTGCCTGGAGAGGGTATGTCAGGGGCGTTGAGATGAAACAACCCACCTCAATGACAGATTTTGAATTTTCTCTCTGGGCCATCCCAGCTGATTATTATTTTGCACCCCTCTCTCTGCCCCTCCCGCCCAGGGTTGGTAACAAGATGATCTGTGACTCTCTCTTCACTTCAAAACCCTTGGACACCCCCACCCACCACTCTGCACAATGTCTCTCTAGTAAGAGAGACAGCTGGAAGACGAGCTCCAGGTAGCACGGCCACCAGTCACCATGATGCTCTAGAATCGGCAGTCGTTACTGTGAGACGTTGCTTTGGATTTCCCATCATGAATAGTGCCGCAGAAGGGAGAAGTCAGCTCTGGACACAAGTCCTCACTGCGCTCATCTCCCTCATAAAGGGGGCCAGCATTGCAGTGTTTGGCTTTCTTCTTTTGCACATGAGGTGGCAAGTGGTCAAGAAGAAGGGGATACTGTAATTTGAGGGCTGTCTTGGATCATCACGGTTATAGAGCTCGTGGGTCCAGTGGTAAGAGCAGGTCCTGCTCAGGCAGAGTCCAAGGGAAGGTGACAACAGAGGAGACTGGAGCAGTGCCTGGGGAAAAGGAAGTGAAGAGTGACAGGCCAAGTGTTGCACCACAGATCAGTCTTTAAGCTGGAATGGGGATCAGGACCCCTGCTGTATGTCCCTTCAAAGAGCCGTGACTTTCACCAGCCAGCCAACCAACAAAACAACTACCATTGTTTTGTGCTTCATCCATTATCTAATTTAATCCTTACAACACCACTGTCAGGTAAGTGTAGTGATGCGTATTTTACTGACTGGGGACAGGAAGCTTAGCGGGGTTAAGTAATTTGCCCAAGGTCACACTGTAAATTGCTGGAGTCTGGATTTGAACTCAGGTTTTGTCTCAGCTCATAGTTGGTAAGTACTGGCAATTACCTTGCAGTCCCGCCTCCTTCTCTCCTCCTTTCAGGGCCAAGCTGAGGAAGTCTGGGGCTGTGAGGTGAAAATATGGGAAATTCTGCTCTGTGGGATGCGGGAGCTGCTGCAATAGGCCAGTGGGTAGGTTTGCTCATGAAGAAGAGGCGTTCAGTGACTGGTCCTGAGCACCCCTGTGGCACGGGAGGGAGTCTGGCTGAGTCACCCGAATCAAACTGGTGGACACTGGCAAGGTGGGGTTGGCAAGGAAACAGGTGGTGGTGATTGACTGGGTCAGGTCCATCCCTCATGGAGCTCCCCACCCAGCCTTCTGCCCAAACACAGAGAAGTTTACTTACTTTACTCCCGGTAAATAACTTTGGGATTTTCCACCCTCACCATAGACACCATAGACACTGTCAGCCCCTTCACCATGGACCCTCACTTTAGTGCATTAAATATGTATCTTTCCAGTCTGCCTTTCATGTGCTGGTTGAGATCTATGAGTATTCTTTAAAAATATTCATGATATTATTACGTGTGTGTCTTAATGTTCATAATTGGCTTTGTGTTCTAAACTTCACTGTTTCTTTGATTCCTCACGGTAGTGATTTTAGGCCTAGGCATGTGGTCATGTGTGCTTTCTACAGTCCACGATTCCATCATAAGCACATGCCACACTTAACATCCTCTTCTAGTTGCTTCTAGCTCCCAGGCACTAGACACAGTGCTGCAACGAGCACCTTGGGATTTCCTCTGGCTTGGGGACACCAGGCCACAGGGAGTACAGACACATCTCTAATCTTCCCAACCCCTCCTGGCGCTTACGCCCTGTCACTACATTCATCGTTATGTTCTAGTGTTTAATTGCTAGTTCGGTCTTCTCTTATACGTGTCTTGTCTCTCCTGTTAGATTATAAGCTCTTGAGGTCAGAGACCATGTTTCACTCATTTTTGTATTCTTCACAGGTCTTCATAGACATCTCATACATAGTTGGTATCTAATGAAACATTTTTTTTTTTTTTAAAGATTTTATTTTTTCCTTTTTCTCCCCAAAGCCCCCCGGTAGATAATTGTGTATTCTTCGTTGTGGGTTCCTCTAGTTGTGGCATGTGGGACGCTGCCTCAGCGTGGTCTGACGAGCAGTGCCATGTCCGCACCCAGGATTTGAACCGACGAAACACTGGGCCGCCTGCAGCGGAGCGCGCGAACTTAACCACTCGGCCACGGGGCCAGCCCCCAATGAAACATTTTTTAATAGACTGAATTAACATCTCCTGTCCCACTGGGATGTTAATTTCTTGAGAGCAAGATTAACTGTGTTTCATTTGTCCCCACTGAGTTGAGAATCAGACCCTCTGTAAACCATTTACCCTAAATATCACTGTGGGCCTTCCTTAGTATGATGCTTGCCTTTGTTAGACGTGGGAAGCTGGCACAGTTAAGAGTGGACCCGGCTGGGGATTAGGAGACTTGAGTGCCATCTGACTGGTTTTCTGACCTTGACAGAGTCTCCTCGGAGCCTCAGTTGTCCTATATGTACAATGGGAGGCGTTTGGTGGCTTCTTACTCCTAATCTGCTTTCAGGAAAATGACGAGCTGTGCTGATGACGAGGGGACCCATCGCTGCCCGTTTGAGAAGCCTGCTGGAGGAGAAGGTGGAGTGAGGGGACGATGAGGCAGGCACACAGCTGGGGCAGGGGCCATTCTCCCCGTTGCAGCTCCTCTTTATTCCCCTTCACCCCATGCAGATTAGCTTTACTCTTCTCTACAGTATTCATCACTGTAGTCACAGGGTCCCATAGGGGGATTAGGGCTGTCTTGGGAAGATCTAGAACATGGATTAACAGAGAATGAGAAGAGAGCGGCTGAAGGAAGGGTAGAGCCTGCAGCAGTGATTGGGGCAGCAGCTGGAAGTCGAAGGCTGCCTCCCTCAGGTGCAACCAGACTGGAAGATAGAACAGGGCAAACCTGAGCCCAGTGTCACCTCCAAAAGGGCACCAGGACTGACCCAGCGACCCTGCTGTGGTCCGCCTGGAGACACCTGTTCAAGGAGGGTTACCTAGTTGGGGAGGAAAACCAGGTGGAACAGACTATGCTAAGGAAACCCACATGGGAACCCAGGGGCAAGTGCAGGACCTGATGAGTTCCCTATTGGGATGCAAGAGGAATCACTACTGGGAGGTGTTCCGGAAGTAAGACCTCCCCTAGCAGAACAGGTCAGCAGCTCTGGGAAACCAGGAGGACGGGGAGGGGAGGACACCAGTGTGGGTCTATGCTGACCGATTTGGGCTCAGCACTTAGAGATGCTGGGATTTCAATGGTGACAGGCTGGATAGAACTATGGGTGATCAGGGTTGAAAAGAGACCTGCCAGGGCTGCAGGAGACCGAGGAGGAAGCCCCCAGCCTCCTTGGAGGCCAGGCCTGGAACTGGCATAGCGTCACTCCGCTGTATCCTATTGACTAACGCAGCCACAGGCCGGCCCTGAGGAAAGGGGAGTAGCAGTCAATCCTGCATCTTTGTGGGCGGAGCGTCAAAGGCCTCTTGGCCATCTTTACCTTCCACGCAAGCTAGCAGGTGGTCCTCCCGCTCCACCTTTTCCCTCCCCATTCCTCTGTCATCTGCTCCTCACCTGACACTGCTGCACTCCTCGCCTCCGCCTCACGCTCAGACCCTCCCTCTGTCTATGAGCCACAGTCCAGGCCCACCCCTCCGTGCCCCTGCGCCTCAGGCCCTGCTCACCCCAGGGCCGGGTACACCCTCTTCTACTGTGAGCTGCTTCTTGGATAGTGTTTCCCCTTCCTCCCCACATGAAACTTAACTTTTCCTCTCACAGAACGAGGTCTTCACTGGAACTTTCCCATGGCAGCTGCTGTTTCTTTCATGGAGAGGGCTCAGCTTCCTCCTTGCTTCCTATCACAACTTCCAGACTCTGCACAAAACAGCACATCATTGAAATTAAATTGTTTCATTAAATTCTTTCAATTGAAGCAGAGGCTGAGGATAGAGACACAATCAGTCAATAAACATTTATTGATGGGAATGCCCAGTCCAGTGGGGAGTCAGCTATCTAACAGATAATCCGTATACCGTGTGTGACCAGCAGGCATGAAGAAAGTAGTAGGTTGCCCCAGACAGCGAGCTCCTTGAGCTCAAGGACATTCATTTGTGTCATTGGAGTCCAGAACAGTGCCCAACCAATGTGAAGTGCATGAGTGAATAAGTGAATGAATGAATGAATGAATGTTTTCACACTTCTTATGGATATAAAATTACTTCTGGAAAACCAACTTCTCTTGGATTAACTGGAATTGACATGAGTCATGTAGAAGTCTCTGGAGAGAATTGGGGATCAAGAATTAAGATGCTTCTTTAAAAATCTTTGCCATCTGGCCATCTGCTTGTCCTGGCTTCTGCCCGTCCTGGCTGGTGAAGCTCATCACTCCACGACTTTCTAGATGACCTCAGCATCTGACTCACAATCCTCTTCCACACCATGCGTCCCCTGCTCTCTATCTTGGTAATTCAATATCTGTGTATAGCTGTTTCCTTTCCAGCCCCCTGATTTAATGATTCTTGACTACAGCCTGCTTTTCTGAGTGCTGTTGCTGGCTCAGTTTCCAGCCTTACCTCTCAAGATTACTCCTTATGCCCCATACTGTCAAACCAGGTGGGCTCCCTCCCCAACATGATTGTTCATGTTGAATGGGCACCACCCCCTGAGCCAACATCCCACTCAGACTTCATAGTTCAGCTTGAAAGCTACCTTCTTCATAAGACTTGTGGTGATTCTGGGGCTGGCCCAGTGGCACAGCGGGTAAGTGTGCACGTTCCAATTCTCGATGGCCTGGAGTTCGCTAGTTTGGATCCTGGGTGTGGACATCGCACTGCTTGGCATGCCATGCTGTGGCAGGTGTCCCACACATAAAGTGGAGGAAGATGGGCATGGATGTTAGCTCAGGGCCAGTTTTCCTCAGCAAAAAGAGGAGGATTGACAGGAGATGTTAGCTCCGGGCTAATTTTTCCCCAAAAAAAAAAAAAAAAAAAAAAGACTTGTGCTGATTCACCCAACCAGACATGATCTCTTCTTTATGAGAATCTCAAGAATCTCACTTGTCCTTCTCTTATGGTATTTCTTACAGTCTGCTATCTTAGTCCATTCAGGCTGCTATAACAAAAAATTCCAGAGAACGAGTGGCTGAAACAACAAACATTTATTTCTCACAGGTCTGGAGTCTGGAAGTCCAAAATCAAGGTGCTAGCAGATTTGGTGTCTGGTGAGCCCCACTTCCTGGTTCATGGATGGCGCTTTCTAGCTATAACCTCACGTGGCAGAAGACGGGGGAGGAAGTGGTCTTCAGCCTTTTGATAAGGGCACTAACGCCATTCATGAGGCCTCCACACTCATGACCGAAGCACCTCCCACAGGCCCCACTTCCTAATACCATCATCTTTGGGGGGTTAGGATTTCAACATACAGATTTTGCGGGGGACACATTCAGTCCATAATGTGTGCATTCTAGTACTGTTGTGTGTGTCTCTGCCTCAGCTTCTCTACTTTGATGTACGTACTTGAGGAGAGCATGCTGTGCCTCACTCATCTTGTCACAGCCCTTCCTAACAGCACCTAGCACAGAAGAGTGGACAGATGGTATTTTGTCTTCATGGCATCCCATCTTTTAAGGACCCCTCCTTCCTCTACTTCTGTATGATCCAAGTGGAGCTATTAATCATGGTGCCCCACAAAGTCAGGCAGAAGGTGCAGGCTGGCCAATGAGAATACCCCATCTCCAGCCTCAGAGGTGGCACATGACCTAAGCAGAACCAGAGTCTGCCTTGAGATTTGCTACATGTGTATGCAGAGAAAGGCCTTTCTCCCTTTGCGACCAGAAGCTGTGGGGATGATGTCAGTGGGGGTTTCTGTGGCCATCCCTCTGGGCCACATGGAGGAGCTGTCTGCAGCAGGAGTGAATGAGGCTGTAGGGGAGGAAGACGACTCCTCTTCCTTCTGGGTCCTTCTGGTCGGGCTTTGAATTAAATTGATGGGAGACAGAACAACAGGAGAAAATCAAACAAAGCTTTGTGACATGTGTACATTGTAGAAACCCAGCAAAAGTGAGCAACTTGCCAGAATGGCCAAAGCTGCCCCCTTAAATACCATTTTCAGCTAAAGACAAAGGAGGATGTTGGGGGTAGCGGTTTGGGGCTTTGAAGGGGAGGAAGGCAGTTCACATGGAGATGAAAATGCAAATGTTTGTTAAACAAGTGTTCGCTGGGCCAGCTATAGACAATGTTGTCTTATGGGATTAGCTCTTTCCTAGAACAGGCCTTCTATTTAAAATTCTTGTAGGTAGTTAGGAGGACTGTCAGAGCTTCTTTCAGAGTCTTTTGTTCTTAAAAATAATCAAGCCAAAGAGACAACATTTTGAGGTGGCCAATTCTGATCCCCTGCAAGGCCTACCCCAAAAGACACAGAGACAGACATGGTAATAGCTGGCATGTCGGGAGCTGACTTTTGCCAGACTGTTCCAAGCACCTTGTGTGGATGATCTCATTTACTCGTCCCAAGAACCTCTGAGGCAGATACTATTATTATGTCCATTTTACAGATGAGGAAACAGAGACCCTGAGAAGTTAAGCAACTTGTTGACAGTCACCCAGCTAGTTGGTGGTGAAGCCAGGATTTGAACCCAGCCTGTGGGACCCCAAACTATCACGCTCTGCTGTCATGCATGAGCCAAGATGAACATGAAGGGGAAAGAGATGGATTTATTCATTTGTGAGTGAGGGTAAGAGAGAACTGACAGCATCATTTGAGCCTCTGGATGTAGCTGTGCCTCGAACGAGGTGAATCATGAGCTTTTGAGTTAAATAAGCCAGTGCATTCCCCTTGTTGCTTAAAATAGTTTGTGTATCAGTCACTTGCAACCTCCTGGGTTCCTTGAGGAGCAAGGTGTCTTAGAGAGAGAGCACTACTTCTGGGAGTGCCTCCTGGCACCACCCCCCTTACTTATCACCTAAACTTGGACCAATTACCTGACTTCCCAGGGCCCCGGAGATAAATGACTCTGCCTCTCGGCTGAGGGGACTGTGACTGGAGAGGAGATTACATGTAAATGCACTTAACACTCCGCTCACACAATTTAAGTACTCAGTAATTGTTCCATCTTGGCTCTTCCCCTTTCCCTTATGAGGAGTAGCTGCTCAATAAGCGTTTGTTGAATTGAATTAAACCCTCAAGAGGCTGCAGGATGTTACCGGAGACTGGAAGCAGCTGGAGCAACCAGGTCTCCGATCAGAGGAAGCTCCTTAGCGGGAAGGGTCGCCTAATAGCTCAATTTGGCCATTAAAAAAAAAAAATCCTGCCCTTCTCGGGTCTCTCTGACAGCCTTATCCTCTCTGGCTTCCAGATTTCTCTAATGAGAGAGTAATGTCTGTCTGATATAGGCTCAACACAAGGTTGACATAGGGAAGCCATATTTTAGAAAAGAAACCATAGTGTAACTTTGAATGACCTCTGATTAACTAGCTCAGGCATGCGCTGTAGATTTTGTGGCCACTCCAAGCTGCTTTAAGATGATAACTGATGAGGATTTTTAGGCTGGTTAATTTTAAAACTACAGATGAGAAGCGGGCTCTGAGGAGTGGAATTTGCTTGTCCCTTTGTTGGGAAATATTTACATTTCTAAGGGAAACCTCTATCTGTGAAGATGCCTCCCTCTCTGTGCCAGGAAGAAGGGGGCTGGCCTTATCTCTAGAAACTCTTAATCAATGCCAGAGGCAAGAACTTAAGTTGTTTACTGTCTGGCAACCTCATGTAACTAACCCCCACCCCCCAAAATCCTCTTTTGTCTTTGGCTGAGGATAATATTTAAGTTGTGACTTCTGCCATTTACTCAATCTGGTTTGATTCTTATCTAAAAGTTGTGGGACCGCCAAATGGCCAGACCCTACAGGCACTGATACCATTTTAACTTTTTTACATATTCTTTCCTTTGTCTTGTAAAGAGATAACTCACATACCTATGCCTTAAATTTAGCCTTACTCTCCACCCAACTTTGCAGCAGAAGCGGCAGCAGCAGCAACAACATGCCGGCAGCAGCTCTGCCTGCCCATGGGTCCTGTCCCCATGCCAGCAGTGGCAGCAGCAGCTCCCCATGCCAGCAGCATCTCTGACTGCCCGTGGGTCCTCTCCCCATGAAGCAGAAGCTCTGACTGCCCATGGGTCCTGTCCCCATGCTATTCTATTCTCTAAATAAAAGAGCACTACTGCCAGATCTTAAGAATCTAAGAAATCTTTCTTTCGACTCCTTGGCTCACCAACCCCGCATCAATAACTTTGTTCTTTCGAGTTCTCCAGGAATGTGATGACCCCCGGGCAGAGAGCCTATGCTGATAGCCATCATCAATGACAACTGAAAGATCAGGGTGTAGGGCATTGCTCCATTCTGTGAGGCGTATCCAGTAAAACACAGGACTATTAGGAACTAGGACCAGATGGAGGCCCCACCGGGAGATCAGCCGCCTCCTCCACCCAGAGACCAGCCCCAGACACAACTGGCCTGTAGTCTTTGTTCTGTAAGATGGTTCTTTCTGACATTAGTTGGCTGTCTTCCCTCTTGCTAGCAAGCTGTAATAAAGAAGCCCTTTCTCTTCTACCACCTTGCCTCCTGGCTATGGCATGTCTTACAGCGAGCAGAGGACCGCCCCTGGGCAGTAACAGTTCTGCAGTAACCTCAGGGATCCTTGTTCCCCTCCATGTCCCTTTTTCCTCCTCCTTAGTTTCCTTCTGTATCTACCCACTCGCCAGGTCCTATTGATTAACCTTCTAGATATTTCTCAGAACTGCTCTCCTTGCTGTCGCCAGCTAATTGCCCTGAGGAACTCAAGGGTGGGTTTGGAAGCATTTAGCTGTTTTCCAAATTGTTTTCCTTCTTTTGCTATGTTAAGGAGATGCAATCACCAACCATCCTGAACCCGACCAAACCTGACCCTCAGAGCTAAGCCCGTGAGCTTCACCTTGTTTTTAATGCTAAGGTCCCTCCAGGAGGAGCTTAGTCCTTATTACCTTACCCAGCAGTGTTTGTGGAAGCATGTTTTCAACTAAGCCTGTGCAAGTGAATACCCACCTCGCCCTTTTGACTCATCCAAAATAAGTGTCTCTGCTTTGCCTTGTTTGGGGACACCATGACTCTGGAAATGATTCCACATGCTCTCCTATTTGCTGCTGTAGGGGTCTGGAATTGGCCACCCCAAGATATGTCTCTTTGGCATGAGGATTATTTTGGACTGGTTACTTTTAAAAACTGCAGGCATGAGAGAAACTCTGAAAAGTAGAAGTTACCCTTTGTAAGAGACATTTACATTGTAAAGGAAATCTCTATCTGTAAAGGTGTCTCCCTCTCTGTACCAGGAAGGGGGGGATGACCTTATCCCTAGAAACTCTTATCAATGCAGAAGGCAAGGACTTAAATCTACATAATAGCTTTACTCTTGTTGACTGTGCTTTTCTGGTAATCTCCCATAACTGACTCCCCCCACCCCCAACATCCTCCTCTGTCTTTAGCTGAGGGTGGTATTGAAGGTGAGAGCTTCTGCCATTTTGTGAATTGCTCAGTTTTTCTGGGTCTCTCCCATGTATATGTGTTATAAAGCTTTGTTTAATTTTCTCCTGTTATTCTGTCTCATGTGAATTTAATTCATCTTCCATCCAGAAGGACCAAGGGTGGGTAGAGGAGATGTCTTCCTCCCCTACAGTTTGGCAACTTGGACGGGATAAAATTTCACTGGCTGGACACTGCTCGCTCCTGGACCACTGCAGCAGAGAGACCCCGGACCCCTGACAAGAGCCAGCAAGAGGTAAGAGTTCTTACCACGTCAGTCTCCCGGATCTCTGCCTGCAGGTTCCAATGGAAGCAAGAGTGGTGAGTTTTTTTGCCTTTCTAAATTTAGATTAGCAGGAGAAAATTTTGGTGAGCTTAGCTGCTTGGATTCAGTGACTCTAGGATTTGGTTGAGTACTCAATTATTGTAGATCCTTTTCCTCCCAGAGATAGCACTTTTCCTTCTCTCTGTCTTTTTTTTGTTGTTTGTCATAAGACACAGGCATCTCTATAAGTCTGTTGTCTGAGCCTTTTGTCTTGTTCTACATCTTGAGAGCTTGGCTGTGTGACCTTTCTGGTCTCTGCCATCGGAGGATGCATGTACCGGCACGCATCTTGGTGAGCAGTCGAGTAGACTGGGGTTCGGGACATTCTCTTTGTCCGGCTGTTTCAGCTCTCAGGGGAGTTTGTCATAAGGGGTCCCAATTGCTTTCATAAGGGGGCTTTGTCTTCTCAACCTTTGTTGCTTGCTGTGCAATGAAAGCCTTTACTTTCTTAGACTATTTTTGGAAGTTAACTTTCTAGATCTCTTTTGGGGATGCCTCATGTGTCCACAGTTAAGGTTATTGGTTGAGTCGTTGTTAAGATCCTACTCATCAATGTGGCCAGCTGATGGATCATTTAAATTGGGAAAACTTCTAAATTGGGAGAAAAATTTGTTAGAGCTCTCATCATAATTTTTATTGGTACCTATGAAAAGGTCAAATGAAAAATGAAACACACATGCAAAAAAATAAACAAATAAATAATGACTAGCTTTAAGCCCCTGACTCAGGTTACACTTGAATTGATGAAACGTGAAAGTCTAAGTGTTGATAAGATTATAAAGATTGGAATGTTTGAGCTGATTTTTTTTTTAAAGATTTTATTTTTCCTTTTTCTCTCCAAAGCCCCCTGGTACATAGTTGTATATTTTTAGTTGTGAGTCCTTCTAGTTGTGGCATGTGGGACGCCACCTCACCATGGCCTGGTGAGCGATGCCATGTCCATGCCCAGGATCCAAACTGGCGAAACCCTGGGCCACCAAAGTGGAGCGCACGAACTTCACCACTCAGCCACGGGGCTGGCCCCTGATTTTTTTAATAAAGAGGTTATATCAACTTTGCCTGAGTATGTTTCAAAATGTCTGGCTGGGAATACTTCCCTATCCAATATTATAAGACCAAGACTTATTAATAAAGTCCTGCCCATGGGTCCTGTCCCCATGCCTGCAGCCCTTCACTGCCCATGGGCCCTGTCCCCACATTATTCTCTGAATAAAGGAGCACTACTACCAGACCTTGAGAGTCCAAGAAACCTTTCTTTCGACTCCTCGGCTCACTAAGCCCACATCATTTCTTCTGGCGGCCCGTACAGTCATCTTGCTTCACCGGCTTGTGAGCTGAAGTTCTAGTAAGCACTCTTTTCTTCCTTGTGCCTTTGTCTTTTTCAAGGATGGATCTAAATTCACTTCTTCATTGGGGACCTTCTCGGACAGCTGTATGAATACGTGTTTGCTGCCCATGGCTACTCTGTGGGGCAAATCATGGCATTCAGCTCGAAGAGAACCAGTACCTTAAGCCTGAGGGTGATGAAGAATGAATTAATCCATTCCTTCCTAATGCTGTCTCTAATATATAAATCTGACACGGGCACGGGTCAACCACTTAAGTCATTAGGATAGTCGCCAATCTCCAAGACTCCCGTGGCAGGTTTCTTTTCCTAAGGCTGGAGTGGGATCCCTCCCTATGGCTCCTGACCACACTATAAACCACATAAAAGCCCCAATCGGCATGCTGGTTCAAGGAAAGTACCGAACTGTAACCTTTGGTTGAGTATGGGAACCCTTTCTTGGGAGAATGGCTCCAGGATGCAATTAGGTAGAATATCCCCAGACTGGTGGAAAATTCTTTAGTGTTTTTCTCTATTCTTTTATCTCTGGGACCATTCACCAGGCACCTATTACTGCCAGGCATAATAGGGAAGGTATACAAGGGATGCAGTGCAAGCGGCTGTCCCCATCACCCCTTGCTATAGGAACCCCACAGGAGGAGCAACGTGTAGGATGCTGCCCTAGGTTCAGGGGGGATTTTCAAGGTAATGGACTCTTTTATTTCATCTTTCTTAAAGTTACAGAGGCCACTTTGGGCTCCTTTTGATCTTTGTAATTGAGAAACAAAGAAATCTTTAAAGAGTCAAAGGCTCTACCCCTGGGTCCCCACAGTCTGGTTTCTGGGCCTGATCACCCCAGCGACCCCCAAGTGGGGTGCCCTTTCTTGGCAGTTGACTTGTTAAGTATTTTAGGCACCTACTGAGTCAGTTATGAGGATAGGAGACCTGTGATTTATTCTGTGACCTGTCCTGCTGGGGTAGTGTTCTGTGTGACCCTTATCTTGATAAACCTCTGGAAGAGGCCATGAGGGGGAGGCCTGATCCCTTCTTTTCCCTGCTTTGTCTGTCCTGTTTGTCACCTCCTCTCTTGTCACCAAGTTGAGGTTAAGTTCAGGCTGGACCTAAGCAGAACCTGGACCTTCTGTACTTAATTCTCAACCCTGAGCACAGGGAGCCCCAGCCCGCAGCCAGTTCCAGGCCTTTGCCTCCGGCTTCCCTGCCTTGCCTTGTGTTGGCTCAGGGACTAAGTGCCCAGGCAGAGCAGGGCTTAACTAGATCTTATAGCTATGTTGACGCCCACAGTCAGGCTCTGCACCCTTTCTCTGGCCGCTGTCAGTCAGACACCAGCTTTACTGCCATGGGGAAAGCCCCAAGCATCGTTGGAGACTCACCCCTTGTGTGCATTTTAACTAGTTGGAAATGCTTTCAATTGGATGGTTTATGTCCCAGCAACTCCATCTGGGAGAAAACTTGAGGAATATCTCTGTGCTGTTGTGATGTAGTTAACTCCCAGGACTGGAGAAAAAAAAAAAGGGAAAAAGGAAAAATGGCCATAAGAGCACCCTTGCCAAAAATCTAGCATCTTGAATGTCTTCTCCACAAATATTGGTAAAAAGGTTTAAAACAAAATTTGGATTCATAACTGGTGAGCTTTGTATTACTGTACCTGATTCACGGCAGTAATTTTAAAACAATAGCTGTGGAGACTCTGTGCATGTGTGTCTATATGTATGTTATATATGTGTGATATTTTACCTCTGGATGGTATGGCCAAAATTAAGCACTCTGTTTAATTGGCTTAAAGTAAGCACTTAAATAAATTCTAAATGTAATAGAAATTAACCCAACATCTTTTAAGTTAACCTGATATAGATTAACCTTTGGTTAATGAAAGTTTAAGTTTGTTGGTTTGATTGAAAAGGCACGTCCTTAGAGTTGTCGGTATTTGAGTATGGTGCAGACATGCAGCCTGGGTTTACTAGTCAAATAAGCTCACGTTGTCTATTAGAAATTTGTCAGCAAAATAATAGCTTTAAATGATAGCTAATTTTGTTTAATGTCTCATAAAGTTTTTGTGGGTAATCTAAACATCGTTATTGGGAATAAATGATTTAGATATAAATGAAATAAGAGTTTATAGATAAACTTTTAGCAATAATTATAGTTTATGGCATGTGCATTTAAAATAACTTCCAAAATCTTTTTGGTAACTTGAAACTTTGAAGTTTTGGTAGGTTAATTTAAATGATGAAATTCATTGAGTATCTAGATAATTTCCAAATAAGATAAGATATTAGACATTAATTACTAAATGTAAGTTTATCTACTTTTGGCTTCTTATTGCAGAGAGGCTAAAAGCATCTGGGTCTATTGGAAAGCATGCTTTGTGTTTTATTATTGTGAAGTGGCGTGTTTCCAGAAATCATGAAGAGTGTTTAGAATGCTGAGAGAAAAAGGCAGCTCAGAATTGCTTACCTTTTTAGTTTTTACTAGGATCTGTAAGGGTTAAAATTCTAATTAATATATGTAATTAAAGCTACTGGAAACTAATAAGGCAAACATCTTTGTATCTAAGGAAAATAAAATATATGTTTTCAGTAAAGAAGGTATAAAGAATGGAAATATTTTTGTTGGGTTAAGAAAGATAAATTTGTCCTAAAGTACTAGAAAGGAAGAAAGAAAACATGGGACAAATTCTGAAGGTAAAAAGAAAGTTATAGAAGGTTTGTGAAAGAGAAATTCTGAAAGGAGTTTTATGCCTGGTGAAGTTGGCTAAGATTAAAGTAAATCCAATTAAGTAAATGAATTTTAATGGAAAAAAAAAGGTATTGCAGAAATTAAAATTTGGTTTTCTCTCAAAGGATAATTTTCCTGAACTTCTACTCTGCTCTTGGTAAAGAGATTATGGAAAGTTTTCTCTCTAAGTTGTCTAGCAGAAGGGTAGGGATTTTATGTTTTATCAAAATAAATTTCCTGTATTGTTTATCAAGTCTTTAATCACAGGTGCTAAGATCTTACAGCTATTTAATCTCCTGCATTTGCCTAAAAATCTTTCATTGTCACTATAGTTAAATGGATAACTAAACATTGTGTCAAAGGGATCTATGGTATTATGTAGGTAAATGTTACTGATATAAGTGTTTTAAAAAATTACATAACATTTCTAAAATTCTGATCTGTCCTGGTTATCAGGCATAATTCTGGTTATTATTTTGAGGTGTCGTCTGTCACAAAATTAACCAAATTTCTTTGTCAATTTCCATTTTTGAGTCTTTTGTTGTTTACTGACGGTATTGTTTTACTCTGATGCTTTTTGCTTTTGCAAATATGTCTCATCTTCAGAGAGATTCATGGAAAGGACTCTGACACTTACTCTGGAATGCAGGTTTCTGATAAACTTTCAGATCATAAAACTGAACTGGGTATGAAATTACAGAAATCTAATGGAGAAACTGATGACCTCAGAAATCTGCTAACCAAAGATGAAGATCAAAACTAGATTATACAAGACTGTGTGAACTGATGAGGATGATTATAATTTTTCTGTGACTTTTGTTTGAAATAGTGTTGATTTTTTGCTATTTTGTTTTCTCAAATTTAAGGAAATCTTTTTCTCTTTTCTCTTGTGCTAACTATGCCTTATAGAAACTTGGTGAAATTATACCCTTGTGAGTGGAAGTGAAACATTTATCTTTTTTCTCCCTACCTGATCCCTCCGGAATTTGGAAACTTAGTGAGTGAGTATGGTTATTTCATGGCAATATAGTTATTTGCATAAGTTCAATAAGAATCTGTTCTCCTTATAACAGGACACATTGGTTATCTTACCAAGGCTTTGACTGGAATGTCATATTTGAGAGAAACATACAGGCTCAGATATGACAATACTGCCTTTGAGGAATAAGGCTGACTTTCTGGAATAAAGCCACTTGGAAATATTGGCCTGGCACCTTGTTTGCAGAGACTCTAGTAATCTTACCTGGTAAATAAGGAAGCTCACTTATCTGGCAGGTGCAAGGAACCTTGAAATATTTTGGGGGATCTTGAGAAGAGAGGAGTCCACCCAGATCTGCAAGTATTGCCAGCAAAATCCGATGGCAAGTCTTTGGCTTGGCTTTTCTGGCCTCGAGAGGTCTTTAAAGTTCAATCTGAGATTGCTCATAAAAAATTCCAGCAAAGCAGATTTAAAAGAGCCTATATGATCAATTGCTATTCTTGCTGCACTTATGTAAATAATTGGGCCAACTTTATTGAAACTAAACTTATTTTACAAACCAAGTAGTCTTAATTTGGCTATCTTTGGTAAAAATAAGGGTGATTTTAGAGAGAAAAATTATGTTTCAGTAAAAAAACTATAATGCATTTGTGACTATTAGATCCTAGTTCTGTTAATTGTCTTTGGGGTTTTTTCTACCTGTGAACTGCACTGGATCCTGAATTCTTCTCCTGAAATATCTGGCTACAAATCTCCAAGCTAAAATTTTCAATTTTTTTTCCATCATTTTCATTCAGAATCTTTGAAAACCGAACCTGACCTTTTTCCTGAAGCCTTGCAAACTGAAGCTGAAAAACTTGATATAAACTTAAGAGAGATACATATCTGTTGTTGTGTAAGCTGTAAGCTGCTCAGAAAGATACTTTAATGCCCGATGACATCATCAGAGACATCTCAAACTGCAAAAGAGGCTTTGACTCTGACACCTGGGAATCTTGACTGGCGGCTCCCTGGGCTCAGGAACTGGGTTATAATTTACTCCAACCATTAACCTTGTTTTTCTTTTTATTTCCATAGAAATACTTCTTATTAAATACCTGATTGCTTGCTTCCACAATATAGGCTTAACTTTGGGAGCCCACCTGCATCACCACCTTGTAGAATAAATTTAACTGGACTGATCTATACCAGGACTAAGAAATGTGTTTGGTAAGATGAAACAATGTACCACTCAGCTTCTGGACTATGAAACTTCTTAAAGTTTCAAAGGACTGTGAAACTTAAATTTCAAAGGTGGGACTGGAATTGACCACCCCAAGATATGTCTCTTTGGCATAAGGATTATTTTGGGCTGGTTACTTTTAAAAACTGCAGGCATGAGAGGAACTCTGAAAAGTAGAAGTTACCCTTTGAAAGAGACATTTACATCGTAAAGGACATCTCCATCTATAAAGGTGTCTCCCTCTCTGTACCAGGAAGAAGGGGGGATGACCTTATCTCCAGAAACTCTTATCAATGCAGAAGGCAAGGACTCAAGTCTGCATAATAGCCTTACTCTTGTTGACTGTGCTTTTCTGGTAATCTCCCATAACTGACTCCCCCCACCCCCAACATCCTCCTCTGTCTTTAGCTGAGGGTGGTATTGAAGGTGAGAGCTTCTGCCATTTTGTGAATTGCTCAGTTTGCCTGGGTCTCTCCCAGGTATACATGCTATAAAGCTTTGTTTAATTTTCTCCTGTTATTCTGTCTCATGTGAATTTAATTTGTTTTCTGGCCAGAAGGACCCAGAGAGTAGAGGAAATGTATTCCTCCCCTACACTGCAAATATACTTTGCTTTGTGAGACAACTACTTCTGGTGGAGAGTCTGATTGAACTTGCCAGGAGGGAACCCAGGTCAGTCTTGGTGACATCACCCCTAGTGACAGTGCCCTTGCTCACACTGCAGCAGCCTTCTGGATGTTTGCCTCAGCCTCCTCATGGCTTTCCTCCCTCCAGCCTGCCAGCCCCACAGTGCAGCCAGGAAGATCCATGTTCAAGGTGACCAAACCACTCTTTGCCTTAAAGCCTACAGGATAATGGGCCAGCCCTTAGCGGACATACAAGGCCTGCCACAGCCCGAATCTCCAGGTCTGTCTCTGCTTTGCTGTGTCGTGCCTCCATGCCATCCTCATGCTGTTCCCTCTGCCAGAGCACCTTGTGCCATCCTCTCCTGCAGCCCCCTCCCCCAGCTCTTACTCATCCTTTAAGACTCTGCTCAGTTTTTACTTTCTTTTTTTTCCTCCTGGAAACCTTCCCTGAACTCCCACCCCACCCCCTGGGCCAAGTGTTCCTCCTCGGTGTCCACAGTGTCATACATGATTCTATCCTCTCACAGATCATTTTAGAGTGATAGGGTCACTTTCAGCATCTGTTCTGAGAACTTTGAGGCCAAGGGTAAGGTCTTACTCTTGTCTGTAACCCTTTTGCCCAGCGTTGTGCCTGGCACCCAGTCGGCCCTCCCCTGCAGACACCATGAAAGCTGGTGCAGTTCAGTGCAGGCAAGGAGAGGGAGGAGCCACCAACTTCCTTGCAGACTAAAATCCTGATTTGCGTTTGTTCCCCTCCTTGACTTCCCTGCTCCGTATACTGGGCCAGTGCTTCTCTTAATGGCAAATACAACAGCCTTAGAGCTTTGTATTTAATTTGTTTAATTCTTGGGGGGTAGACGGGGCAGTTTCCCACCTTCTAAAGTGGGGAAGGAGAGCTTTCTCCACTAGTGGTGGAAAAGGAAAGAAGAATTTTCTCTGGGATCCTGAGTGGTTATAGGATTGTTTGTGTACTGTATAATTCTCCATACAGCTTTGCATGCATGAAACATGAACAGGTAACCTTTGACTACCTTAAAATAGCCCCCAACTCTGTTTTAAAAAGGATGGAGTTATTTCATTACATCTAAATATAGGCAAAGCGTCTGTTCTGATGCATAACTTAAGCAAATACATGCATATCCCTTGCAGACTCGGGGGACCCAGGGGAGGGGCTGCCACCCTTGCAGCTGCATCTCAGGCCCTCAGTGCCCCTCCTCCTGCTGCTGCTGGCCTTGAGCAGTCAGAGCACTTTGACCAAGTGGGCTAGTGGTTCCACTCAGTCTGCCTCACGGGGCCGTGGGGAGGCCTGGATGGAAGGGAGGGCTGAGAGGGCTGTGCACGTGGAGGGACACCCTGTGGCCGGCGGGAGAGGGACCTGGGAGGGGGGTGGGCAGGCCCATCATGGCAGGCCACACTGGGCAGTCCTCCAGCTGCCCTGCTGGGATTTCTGGGGTTTCATTCCTCTATGATTCTCATTTTTCCCCTCTCAAATCTGGTTCCCATTAAAAAGAAATGTGTTTTCCTCTCTGCCTTTCTCCCAGAGCCATGCCTGGCCCAGCTCTCAGAGCCAGGCTGCTCTGCTCTTGCTTAAGGCACCCACAATTCAGAGCAAAGAAAGAGGTAGGCAGACTGGCCGAGTGGCCACCCCTCACCACCCACTTCCTCTCAGCTTGCCCTCACTCCTGCCTTTCTCCCTGGATGGAAAATTTGGCCTCAGACTGCCCTTGTGACTGGGAAAAGCAAGGTCAGCTCATCAAAGCAGAACAGAGGTTGTTAGTTAGCTTTCTTCTTTCAGAGGGTAATTAAGAAGGCCTGGCTCAGGAAGGGGGTTACCGGGCCCCGGCTGGCCCCAGCCAGAAAGGTGGGGTGGGCTTCAGCAGGCAGGAAGGTCTGCCGCAGCGGGGACAACTTTGTTAGAGGGTGGTGGGAGCCTGGGGAGGTGGGGGTAGCTATGGGAGGGAACTCTGTGGTGGCCCCAGGTGAGCTGCGTCGGGAGAGAAGGCCAAAGGGAAGTGACCTGTTCAATGTCAGGCCAGTTGTCTCTTGGAAGATGCTGGAAGCAAGCCCACTGCTCCCTCCTCCCACCTCTCCTGCTCCCTGGCTTGATGGAGGACGAGAGAGGAAGCATGTGCAGCTGTGAGCAGGAAGGCCCTGTATGTGTGAGGGGCCTGTGCGGCCAGCTGCTGGGGAGTCCAGTGTTCAGGTCTCAGTAACTGCAGAAGACTGTCTCTTTTCAAGGGCAGGGGTGATACCACCATAGGAACATCTGGGTTGCCGTTTTGGATCCTGGGATTCTCCAGCGGTGTGGTGGGGCTTGGGGTATGGCCTGGGAGGGAACTGTCAGGGTGGGGAAAATCCCCTTTCTGCCCTTCTTGTGTTCTCATGGCGGGACTAGTAATAAAATGACACAAGCCCAGATTACCAGGAGAAAAACCCAGTTTAGTACATATGTGCTGGAGATCGTAAACAGTGCTCGGAGAGTGGACAAAGCGGGCAATGGCTACCTCTTTTACACAAAGAAGTAGTGAGTTGGTGAAGAATGATGGGACAAAGAAACTTAGGTTTGGGGTACGTAAATAGTGAAGAGTTTAATGAGAGTTGAGGCTCGAGGGGGTAAATTAGCAGGTTGTTACGCAGCTTCTCGGCCCTGAATCCCTGGCCCTGGAGACCAGGAGGCAGGGAGAGCACCCTCCACATGGGAGACCGACTTCCTGCTTTCAGGGGCACAGAGACAGGAGGCTCAGAATGGCCTTTTTGCATCTCAAGAAGCTTTAATTCAAAATAGTCAATAAAGGGGCCACCCCGTGGCTGAGTGGTTAAGTTTGTGCGCTCCACTTTGGTGGCTCGGGGTTTCACCGGTTCGGATCCTGGGCGCGGACATGGCACCGCTCATCAGGCCACGCTGAGGCGGCGTCCCACATGGCCAGAGGCACTCACAGCTAGAATATACAACTATGTACCGGGGGGCTCTGAGGAGAAGAATCGAAAATAGAAGAAGAAGATTGGCAACAGGTGTGAGCTCAGGTGCCAATCTTAAAAAAAAAATCCATATGCTGTTGTGGGATATTTTGGGGTGGCCTGCCCTGGGCCCAACAGAACACCTGGTGGGAACAGAAAGGAGATGGGACAGGAGCCAGCGGAGTTGGGGGCCCAAGAGGCTAGGGTGGGAGAGAAAGGAGGTGCGTGCTGAAGCTCAGCAGTCAGAGGCTGAGGCAGAAGCGCAGGCACGAGGGGGTTCCCCACCTCCCGCCACCCCAGCCCCGGGCTCCGCCTCTGCTCAGCTGCCCCAGCTCCTCCATCTGTCTGGGCCACCTTTACAGACCTCTGAGCGTTTCCAGGAAAGAACTCCGGGAACTTCTGCCTCTTTGTGCAGGGAAACAGCAGAAACAAAAAGAAGCAGGGAGTGATCACCATCCCTAAACACGCGTCCATCCTTTCTTCCTTCAGGAATGAAACTGAGAATTTCAGTGAGGCACCTGTCTCCTCAGTTCAAGACTGCATCGCTCAGCTTCCCTTGCCGCTGGCTGTGGCTTGGGATAAAGTTTTAGCCAATGGGGTGTGAGTGGAGGGAATGTGTGCCACTTCTGGGTAAGTACACTAAAGGGAAAGGCATATGCTCCTCTTCCCTTTTCTTCCTTCTCTCTGACTGGAATGTGGATGTGATGGCAGGAGGTGGAGCAGCCATATTAAACCTGGAGATGGAAGCTGCTGTTTGAGGATGGCAGAGGGACAAGATAGGATGACTCTTGGTCCCCTGTACTGTGAAACTGCCAAACTTTGTGCTAGACTGCTTATAGCAGGACCGTTACTGAGAGAGACATACACTTCTCTCTTGGTTAAGCCACTATTTTTTTTTTTAATTGAGTTCATAATAGTTTACATCAATGTGAGATTTCAGCTGTACATTGTGTCTTTACTGTCACCACGTAAGTGCTCCCCTTCACCCCCAGTGCCCCTGGTAACCATTGAACTGTTTTTGTCCATGTGTTTGTTTATATTCCACATATGAGTGAAATCATCTGATGTTTGTCTTTCTCAGTCTGGCTTATTTCACTTAGCATAATTCCCTCTAGGTCCTTCCATGTTATTGCAAATGGGATGATTTTGTCTTCTTTTATGGCTCAGTAGTATTCCATTGTGTACATACCACATCTTCTTTATCCAATCATCGGCCCATGGGCACTTGGGTTGCTTCCATATCTTGGCTATTGTGAATAGTGCTGCAATGAACATAGGGGTGAATACGTTACTTTGGATTGTTGATTTCAAGTTGTCTGGATAGATACCCAGCAGTGGGATAGCTGGATCATATGGTATTTCTATTTTTAGTTCTTTGAGAAATCTCCATACTGTTTTCCATAGTGGCTGCACCAGTTTGCATTCCCACCAGCAGTGTATGAGGGTTCCCTTCTCTCCACACCCTCTCCAACATTTGTTATTTTTAGTCTTAGTGATTAGAGCCATTTTAACAAGAGTAAGGTGGTATCTTAGCGTAGTTTTGATTTGCATTTCCCTGATGATTAGTGATGTTGAACACCTTTTCATGTGTTTATTGGCCATCTGTATATTTCATTGGAAAAATGTCTGTTCATCTCCTCTGCCCATTTTTTGATCAGGTTGTTTGCTTTCTTATTGTTCATTTGTGTGAGTTCCTTATATATTATGCTGATTAACCCCTTGTCAGATACATGATTTGCAAATATTTTCTCCCAATTGGTTGGTAGTCTCTTTGTTTGGATCCTAGTTTCTTTTGCCTTGCAGAAGCTCTTTAGTCTGATGAATTCCCACTTGTTTATTTTTTCTTTTGTTTCCCTTGTCTGGGAGGACATGATATTTGAAAAGATCCATTTTAGTTACATGTCAAAGAGTATACTACCAGTATTATCTTCCAGGAGTTTCATAGTTTCAGGACATATCTTCAAGTCTTTCGTCCATTGAGTTTATTTTTGTGTATGGTGTGACATAGTGGTCTACCTTCATTCTTTATCATGTGACTGTCCAGTTTTCCCAACACCATTCATTGAAGAGACTATCTTTTCTCCATTGTATGTTCTTGGCACCTTTGTCGAAGATTAGCTGTCCATAGATGTGTGGTTTTATTTCTGGGCTTTCAGTTGTATTCCGTTGATCTGTGTGCCTGTTTTTGTACCAGTACCATGCCGTTTTGATCACTATGGCTTTGTAGTACATTTTGAAATCAGGGATTGTGATGCCTCCAGCTTTGTTCTTTTTTCTCAGGATTGCCTTAGCAATTCGGCATCTTTGGTTGCCCCATATGAATTTTAGGATTCTTTGCTCTATTTCCATGAAGAATGTCAATGGGATTCTGATTGGGATTGCATTGAATCTGTAGATTGCTTTGGGTAGTATGGACATTTTAACTATGCTTATTCTTCCAATCCATGAGCAAGGAATCTCTTTCCATCTCTTTATGTCATTATCAGTTTCTGTCAGTAATGTCTTATTGTTTCATCGTATAAGTCCTTCACCTCCTTGGTTAAATTTATTCCCAGGTACTTTATTTTTTTAGTTGCGATTGCAAATGGAATTGTATTCTCGAGTTCTCTTTCTGTAAGTTTGTTATTTGAGTATAGAAAAACAGCTGATTTTTATAAGTTGATTCTGTACCCTGCAACTTTACTGTAGTTGTTAATTATTTCTATTAGTTTTCCAATGGATTTTTTTGGGTTTTCTATATATAAGATCATGTTGTCTGCAAACAGCGAGAGTTTCACTTCTTCACTCCCTATTTGGATTCCTTTTATTCCTTTATTTTGCCTAATTGCTCTGGACAAAACCTCCAGTACTATGTTGAATAAGAGTGGTGATAGTGGGCATCCTTGTCTCGTTCCTGTTCTCAGGGGGATGGTGCTCAGTTTTTGCCCATTGAGTATGATGCTGGCTGTGGATCTGTAATGTATGGCCTTTATTATGTTGAGGTAATTTCTGTCTATCCCCATTTTGTTAAGAATTTTTATCATAAATGGCTATTGGATCTTGTCAAATGCTTTCTCTGCATCTATTGAGATGATCATGTGGTTTTTATTCCTCATTTTGTTGATGTGGTGTATCACATTGATTGATTTGCAGATGTTGAACCATCCCTGCATCCCTGGTATGAATCCCACTTGGTCATGGTGTATGATCTTTTTGATGTATTGCTGTATTCGGGTTGCCAGTATTTTGTTGAGGATTTTTGCATCTATGTTCATCATCAATATTGGCCTGTAGTTCTCCTTTTTCATGCTGTCCTTGTCAGGCTTGTATCAGAGTGCTATTTGCCTTGTAGAATGTGTTAGGAAGTGTTCCATCTTCCCTAATTTTTTGGAATAGCTTGAGAAGGATAGGTATTAAATCCTCTCTGAAAGTTTGGTAAAATTCCCTAGGAAAACCATCTGATCTTGGGCTTTTATTCTTTGGGATGCTTTTGATTGCTGTTTCAATCTCTTCCCTTGTGATTGGTCTGTTCAGATTGTCTGTTTTTTCTTGACTCAGCTTTGGGAGGTTGTAAGAGTCTAAGAATTTATCCATTTCCTCTAGGTTATCCATTTTGTTGGCATATAGTTTTTCGTAGTATTCTCTTATAATCCGTTGTATTTCTGTGGAGTCTGTTGTTATTTCTCCTCTTTCATTTCTGATTTTGTTTATTTGAGCTTTCTCTCTTTTTTTCTTTGTAAGTCTGGCTAGGGGTTTGTCAATTTTATTTATCTTCTCAAAGAACCATCTCTTTGCTTCATTGATCCTTTCTACTGCCTTTTTTGTTTCAATAGCATTTATTTCTGCTCTGATTTTTATTATTTCTCTTCTTCTACTGAATTAGGGCTTTGTTTGTTCTTCTTTTTCTAATTCAGTTAGGTGTAATTTGAGATTGCTTATTTGGGATTTTTCTTGTTGTGTTTGTTAAGGTGAGCCTGTATTGTGATGAATTTCCCTCTTAATACAGCTTTTCCTTTATGCCATATGAGTTGGTATGGCATGTTATCATTTTCATTTGTCTCCAGATATTTTTTGATTTCTCCTTTAATTTCTTCAATGATCCATTGCTTGTTCAATAGCATGTTGTTTAGTCTCCACATCTTTGTCCCTTTCTCAGCTTTTTTCTTGTAATTAATTTCCAGCTTCATAGCACTATGATTAGAGAAGATGCTTGTTATTATTTCAGTTTTTAAAAATTTATAGAGGCTTCCTTGTTTCCCAACATATGGTCTATCCTTGAGAATGTTCCGTGCACACTTGAGAAGAATGTGTATTCTGCTGTTTTTGCATGCAGTGTTCTATATATGTCCATTAAGTCCAACTGTTTTAGCTTTTCATTTAATTCCATTGTTTCCTTGTTGATTTTCTGTCTGGATGATCTGTCCAATGATATGAGTGGAGTGTTGAGGTCCCCTACTATTATTGTGTTGTTTTTGATATCTTCTTTTAGGTTGGTTAATAGTTGCTTTATGAACTTTGGTGCTCCTGTGTTGGGTGCATAGATATTTATAAGCGTTATTTTTTTCTTGATGGAGTGTCCCTTTGATCATTATACACTGCCCCTCTTTGTCTCTTTTTACCTGCCTCATCTTGAAATCTACTTTGTCTGACATAAGTATTGTAACACCTGCTTTCTTTTGTTTGCCATTAGCTTGGAGTATCATCTTCCACCCCTTCACTGTGAGCCTGTACTTGTCATTGGAGCTGAGATGTGTTTCCTGGAGGCAACAAATTGTTGGATCTTGTTCTTTAATCCATCTTATGACTCTGTGTCTTTTTATTGGAGAGTTCAATCCGTTTACATTGAGGGTGATTATTGACGTATGAGGACTTAATGCTGTCATTATACCACTCATTTTCCGGTTTTCCTGTATCTCCTTTGTTTCTCGTCCTGTGTGTTTTGGTCTACCCATTGAACGATGCAGTTTTTTATGATGTGTTTCTTTGTTTTTTCCTTATTTATTTTTTGTGTCTCTGTTCTGCTTTTTAGTTTAGTGGCTACCCTGAGGTTTGTATTCAGAATCTCGTGCATAACATAGTCCATTTTCTGATGGCCTCTTACTTCCTTCATCTAAACTGATTCAGTCCCTTTCCCACTCCCCTCCTAATTTATTATTCTCATATCTTATTCCAACTTGTGTTGTGAGTTTGTGGTTAAAGTGACAAGATTGTCTTTGTTTTTGGTGTTTTCCTTCCCTTTAGCCTAATGCTATAGTTGAATATTTGCTATCCTATTATGATTCTGTCTATCTACTTGTCTCCTTACTCTGTGTTTTGTGACCCCTTCCTCGTTTTTTACCTTTTTCAGGTATGAGGGCCTTCTTGAGGATTTCTTGTAGGGGAGGTCTCGTGGCTGCGAAGTCCCTTAGCTTTTGTCTGGGAAAGATTTGATTTCTCCCTCATACCTGAAGGATATTTTTGCTGGATAGAGTATTCCTGGCTGAAGATTCTTGTCTTTTAAAGCTTTGAATATGTCATTCCATTCTCTCCTAGCCTGTAAGGTTTCTGCAGAGAAATCTGCTGAAAATCTGATAGGAGTCGCTTTTTCTTCTGCCTTGCTGCCCTGAGTATTCTTTCTTTGTCATTCATTTTTGTCAGTTTTACTACTATATGCCTTGCATATGATTTACCAGGAGGTTTGTCTTTTTACATTGACAAATCTAGGAGATCTGGAAGCTTCCTCCACACATATTTCACTCTCATTCCCTAGATTTGGGAAGTTCTCTGCTATTACTTCTTTGAACACGCTTTCTAGTTAAGCCACTATTTTTATCGCCTTTGTTACAGCAGCTGAGCTTGTATCTTAACTATGCAAAGAACACAATCAGCAGTTACGGAGATCTTGCTACATATCCATCACTGTTCTGAGTGTTTGACATGTAGCATTTAATCTGATCTCCACCAAAAGCCAGTGAGTTGGTGAGCAGCATGCTGTTCTGACTCTCTAAACACCCAGACATGTCTCCTCTCTCCTCATTACCCTCAGGGCTGGCAAGGTCAGGCTGTTGGCGTACCTGTCCTCCAGACCCTTGTCATCTCTGCCACATACCAGGTGGCAGATGATGCACACATGGAGGACTCATACCTATGAACCAACTCAGATGAAGACACAGCCCCACCCAGCCTGGTTTCATGGGGAGTAAAGCAGCACCGTCATTCATGTGGAGTCGCAGTGGCAGTCACCTCTCAATGGCTGTGGTTGCGGTTGTCTGTAGTGGTCTGTGTCCCAAATCTACTCCTTCCAGTCCCCACTCAGGAATGTCTATCGCAATGTGAGGAAGTCAGAGTGACATTATTGAAGATGTAGCCTTGAATTTGATCTCATTTATTTTTTAAAAGATGGATTCCTGCAAAAGTGATTTCAGCATTCTTAGTCACAAATCTTTCTTCCCCTCATACCTGACTGTGGTGGGGCTGGTTGTCATGACACTGCTGTGGAGAACTGCCAGCCTGAGGGACTGGTCAGTGACTGGCCAGGGCTGTGGCTGGCCAGCATTCCCTCCCATGGTCTGCAGCACCACAGGGCAAGGACCGTGGAGTGCCAGCTCTTCAGTGTAGACACAACACATGGATGTCATCAGAGTGGACATCTGCAGGCTTTGCCTCCCCAAGCATCCCTTCCACCTTTTTCTGCTCACAGCATCTCGCATTCCCTTCAGAGAAGTGCCTACTGCCTATTCCATGTGACCAATGTCCACCCTCTCCAATGACTAAGTGTGTGGCCCAAACCTGACTAGAATGCCTCTCCTGGTAACACGGTGCTGTGTCCAGGTAACAAGAAGGATGGCAGTTAGGATTGAGTTGTCTTGACCCATGAGTTCTTACTACTCTGAATATTGAGCTGGGTTCACAACTGATTAATCAGAGCAAATTCAAGGTTATCCTTAAATGCCGTTACTCTCTCTTGCATTTCAATATACGTTCTTGAAGAGGTGTGAGAAGCCTGCACCACAGTTAACAGGGAGGAAACAGCATGTGAGCTGCGTGGTAGGGGTGGCCCCAGATCCACCAGGTGAGGTGCCCAAATGCCCCTTTCATTCTGGGGCTGCCCTGCAGTCAGCACGGCCACACCGCACAACTGTGGAGGGCGCCATAAGAGTGCTGTCCCTGGAGTCGTGCAAAGAGGTGGCCTTGCCTGACGGCCTCTCAATGCATTTCATGTTGTTTCTGTCGACCCACGTCAATTTCTGAGTGTTACCATCAAAGAACCTAACCTGGAAAATTTAGCCATTTTCCCACCATTGCTAGCACTGCTATCAAATCATCTGGCACCCAGACCCTGCCCTTTCCCTTGCAGTGCCCGAGAAAGAGCGTGGTCAGATTTGTAAATGCAAACATAAATAAACAAATACAAATACAGCATGCCCGGTTACATTCAGACAGATGCGAACGATTTTTTAGCATAAGTATGTGCCATGCAATATTAGAGCGCCTGTACTGTATCCAGCAGCCCGACCTGGAGAAGAAAGGACCCCACAACTTCTGGGGTTGATCTAAAGGCATGTGCCCTCCTGTACCTGCCCCCTGCTCCTGCCCCTGCAGGCAGGGCCTCTTTTAGGAGCGGGCATATGATTTACCAGGAGGTTTGCCTGAGGGCGGACACCTGACACAAGATGGACTAAAGTGCCTCCCTGGGATTTTTCAAACAGGAAGCAAGAAAGAGTGACACGTCTCAGGTGCTGGAGTTTGGAAGGCTCTAAGCTCAGGGAGGGGGCGGCAGGGGCGATCTCCACATGTCGACAAGGCTGGTCTTTACTGAGAGAATGAGTGGGCGGTGCAAAAGCAGCGGGGAGGGAGGGAGACAGTTCCGAGTGTTTGAATCTGTTCCCAGTTGTTCTGGAGGCTTCCCTGCCTTTGCTGTGTTGTGGTTTTTGATTTTTCTTAGATTCTACAAACTATTAGATTGTCCAAACCATTAAGTTCTTTTTTGCCTGAGTTGAAACCAAATTAATATAAGTTGCAACACTTACTTTGTTGTATTAGAGTAAGCTGTTAAGTTTCTGTCTTCCCAAGATGCTGAGATGGGAGCAGGGGCCATGTCTTACTTGTCTTGGCCTCCCCAGCATCTCATCTGGCACCTGGCAGAGAGTGGGAGCTCAGTCATGCTTTAAAGAAACTAGTAAATGACTCTGTGGGCTTGGAGATCAGCAGCATAATGCACGCTTGACAGATTTCATTTCTTGAGAGAAAGATAATGACACCAACAACCTTTCTCAGTAGTTCACTGAAAAGCCCTGGAATTTAGACCCTGTCCTCCCCCCACCCCCACAAGGCTGGCCTGGATGAGGCAGGCTGTGTTGGGTTGTGTGCTCTCGTCCAGGGAGGAGAGAAATGAGCCTTCATGTAAGGACTGTGGCTGCTGAAGCAATCTGGCTTCAAAGCCAGCCTCCTTGCGTCCTGCAGTTGTTTCCATCCTTTCTAGACAGACGAGGATGGAATAGGAGCAAGTTCTGGATGGCCCTCCTAAAGACGCCCTGGGAAGATGGCCTGGCTCTTCTGGTCCATGCTGGACAGTTCCTGACAGCAGAGAGGCATCGGGAAGGGTCCCTACAGGCATATGCAGGCGTGCCATCAGGATCAGCTGTATGGGGCCCAAGCGCTCAGGTGTCCATGCTATTACAGCATGTCCTACCTGGGCTGTGGCCCTTCCAGCCTCACTACCCTGGCTCAGTACCCTCAAAAGCCTGGAATTTAGTTTCCAGAAGTTCAAAGGTTGCAGGTTACAGCAGAGGTGGGGCACCTGGAAGCACAACCCCTGCCTCGCCCCACGAGACTTTCGCGCAAGAGGAGTCGGTCCCCAGCACCAGTGCCAGCTGTCTGGGAGGAGGGGCCAGCGAGCCCTCCCTGCAGAGCGGAGGCCCCTGTCTTCCAGCTGTGCAGGGAGACGGTTCCTTCTCCCTGCCAGGGCATGGATGAATGCTGTCCCCCTGTGCACTTGAGCAATTCCATCACCCCTAAATTATTTGTGTCAACCATTTGAGTTGTAGGAGAATTTCAGAGCTGAGAGAATTTGTTTGTATTTTCTCACTTTTTAATGTTCTTTTTGTGAGACCAATTTGCTTATACAAAAGGACGGCCTAACATTCAATTATGGAGACAGGAAACACAAAAAGCAAACTAAGGCTTTGCAACATTAAAGTGAATATTATCTTTGGCAAAATGTAAAGAGATGTAGAAAAAAGGCTCATCAGAGGTTTGGTTAATAACGGGTTTGTCAGCTGATCCCTGAGGTCCCTTTCAGCTCTAACCTTCTAGAGATGTGGACTCTCCCCACATCTGTGCTATTCTCTTTGGTTCTGCGTTCCTATCACATTTCCTTACGACCCTCTTTGTCTCTTCCCTGCTCATCGCATCTGCATTCTGATTTTTGTGTCAATGGTGAGGAAAGCCCCCTCCAGGGAAGTGTTGCTTGCTGCCTGTGCAGGGTGGAGAGAGCAGCTGTGATTGGCACAAGCGCTCCCTCGCAGCAATCTCTCCAGGAGCGTATTCCTGCTGGGGACTTCTAGGTACGTGCCTTCTCGTCTTTATTCCTCAGAAGGGAGCCTGATTGTTTACTGACCTATTGACCCCCAGATAAAATAGATACCACTTCTTTATCATCAACTATGTGACAATTATTATGCTAAGTGCTTCAGATATAGCATCTCTTCTAAAATTCTTTACAATCCTTTTAAGAGAAATTATTTTTACCATTTGACAGATGAAGAAGCTGAGTCCTAGATGAAGAAACTGAGTCCTAGGGAGATTAACTTGATTGATGTCACATAGCTAATAAGTGGTCACCACGGTTGGGACCACAACCTTTCTGACTGCAGAAACCTCATGACTTTGTGTAACTGGCTCCTTTCCCGGACCCACTTCCTTCAGTAGTTTGTGTTACCCTCTTCCTCTTCCCTGAAGACATTTCAGGGTCATTGTCTTCTCCAGTATGGGGGAGTCTTAACCCGGGTTTGCAGAAGAGCTGTAGGGAGCAGTGAGGCCCGTGTGACCGGGTGCACCTTTCCCGTGTAGATGTTCATGTACGTGCTTCTGGGAAGAGCTGCCATTGTTTTCATCTCATTCTCAAAGAGACCCTGAGTGTTGGTGCAAGTCAGCTCATTCCAAGGAGCTCTAGCTTCAGGTTCTGGGACAGACGTTCCTAGATGTTAGTGCACACCAGCCTGCCCGGGGAGCTTGTTAAAATGCACACGGCCCGCCCCAACCCAGGGCCTCTGACTGGGTGGGTCTGGGGCCAGACCAGGGTCTACCTTTTGACAAGCAGCTCAGTTGATTGTGATGGCAGCAACCTGGGACGCACGCCTTCCTGGGACGCACGCCTTCCTGGGACGCACGCCTTCCTGGGAGGCACGCCTTCCTGGGAGGCACGCCTTCCTGGGATGCACGCCTTCCTGGGACGCACGCCTTCCTGGAGAACGGACTGTTCTCTGTGATGATTCACTCTGCTGTCCCCACGCGGTGTTGTGGCGACCTCAGCTCCTGGAGTTCCCCCACCACTTTATTGTAGCAATTTCTTTGAACGGGATCCAGGCATTTTCCACTCCTTGCATGAAAAATACCTGACCCTGTCTATGAATGTCAGAGTTGCACTCCATGGAAAGAGTAGATCCAGAGAATAAGGACAAATCAAAAGGTATTTCAACAAATTCTTTCTAATGGAAATACTCAAATTACTGGATATTCGAAGACCGATGCCATCAAGACACTACCCGCTCAATTCTTACTCTGCCTCCAGCAGAGGGTTTCTAAGATGACTGTCATTGTCCCCTTTCCACTCTTCATTGACACAATTAGGATGGCTGGAGTTTTAAAAACTGAACACACCTTTTGGGCATTCCTGGAGGCACCCCTCAGGAAGGTCAATGATTCTCCACCCACATATTCATGAAGGAGCCTTCATTCTAGTGAGTTGACCAAGGCCCAGGAGGGGTCTTAGCCTTGTAGGTTCCTAAGGCTTCATGGCAGATAAGTGGGTCAGTACGTCAGTCCACCCAGACCTGTCCTACCCGTTCTGTCTCCTTTCAGAGCCCCAACAGAGACCTGGTTGGGGGGGGGGGGGTGTGTGTGTGTCAAACCCATGACTGTTGTCATTGCATTTGCACCAAGCATGGCTGGAGAGGCCACCTGACTCATGCTGGCTCAATTAAATTGTCTCTCAGGATTTTGAAATGGGTGGCTCAAAGACCCCAAACTTTCTAGAAATAGGAAGTTATATGAATGCGGGTCTGAGGCAGCCATGTTTGGTTTAATAAGCAAATGGAGCAGAGAAGGTCTATTGGGGAGCAGGATTGGGGGAGAGAGAACGTCACCAGTGCCCATCCTCTTTGAGGCCCAGTATTTCCTGTTCTTAGTTTAATGAAACATCTCCATGGTCTTTTAATAAATCTCTCTTTTTTTGCAAATTTGAGTGAATTTTATTACTTCTAATCAAATGATTCTTTTTATTTTTTTTGCAGGGGAAGATTTGCCATAAGCTAACCTCTGTTGCCAATCTTCCTCCTTTTTTCTTCCTTTTTCCCCCTTAAAGCCCCAGTACATAGTTGTCTATAGTTGTACATTCTTCTGTTTCTGCTATGTGAGCCACTGCCACAGCATGGCTACTGACAGACAAGTGGTATGATTCTGTGCCTGGGAACTGAACCTGGGCCACAAAGCAGAGGGTGCTAAACTATAACCACTAGGCCGTCAGGGCTGGCTCTCAAATGATTCTTTACTACAGTGCTTCCAAACATTTCCTCTGCAAATAGGAAACACTAATACCTGCGTGGCAGGATCCTGGACTGTGGTACAATCACGCTGTGCCATTCACGGCACCACACTTTGGGAGCTTCGCTTCACTAAGACATAAAACAGTGCAAGGAAGATGATTTGTAATCAGTAGGCCAACAGAGAAAATATGGAATGGTCTGTGGAGTTGAGGTGGGATCTGGGTTCCTGCTGAGGTGGAACAGGGATGTAGAGATCCCTTCCTTTCAGGACAGGTGACCACTGGCCTTTAGTACTGTTACCCTCAGCCTCTTGGAACTTAGACATGGTCTAGCTCACTGAAGTCAAAGCTTTGGGGAACTGCACTGCAGCAAAACATTGCACTAACTGACTGTGTAGGTTCTCTCTCTCAGCCTTGCACAGAGCATGGCAAGACAGGGACAAACACCTGTCTAGGCTGTACAGCTGAAAGCACATAAGGCAGTTTTGTAGTTAATCCAGTTGTGGGATGCCCTTTCTGTTCTGCCAGCATCAGATGTTCTGAACTACCAGGAGCTATATCAAGAAAACATTGGCATGGCTTTCCAAGGGCATGCACATTCTCCATAAAGAAGAAATCATGAACTTTCCCTGGCTTAGTGACTTATTGGGGTCTTCAAGGTGAGAGATGTTTGTATCATGTGTAAAGAAAGTCAGGTCAGAGAGTGACATCAGAATGATGGTGGAGTGAGTCATTCTCTTTGGCTCTCCCCACTAAGTTACAACCAGTCAGACATCCATTGACCAACAAAGGACTCCCTGCACAGCACACCAGAACCCTGAGAGGTGTATCTATACATCTGAGATGGTGCTAGTCTTTCTGGCACAGGAGACAGCATCCAAAACAGATTTTCCTAGCTGGGATGGGGTGCCCTGACCCAGGGTTTCAAAAAGTGCAACTGCATGTGTCAGTGACCAGAGCGTATAGGAGCAGCAACAACACTCACAGCTTAGCCCCTGCTCCTCCCCCGAGCAGTGGCAGGTGGAACCTGCAACCCAACGCTTCAGGAGCCACAGCAGAACCTATGAGACCCAGCCCCAGTGGTAGTACCCCTGACACTGGCTCTACCAGCAGCAGGGGCTGCATACAAGAACCTGGGCCCCAGCAGCAACAGTGATACCTGTGAATCCAGTTCCCCTGGCAGCAGTGCGGCAGCACCCACAGACAACCCAGCAGCAGCAGTGCAGATGGTGCACAGGGCAGTAGCACCCCAAGACAACCCAGGAGCAGCAATGCAGGTGGTGCATGGGACAGCAGCACCCAAGACCATGGATAGCCAGTGGGGAGCATGAGACCCAGGCAACCCTAGAACCAGCAGAAGTGCTCACAGCCTAGTGACCCTGGGGGTGACACCTGAGACTGCAGCAACACCATAAGCAGCAAGCCCAGCAACCTCAGAGCCACAAGGGGCACAAGGAGGGCACTGATGATGCCTCAGGCAGAGGCAGTGGAGTGTGGTAAGTGCAGGCTCTCAAATACAACCAGAAGCAGCTCAGAAACAAAGTCACCAGGGTGATATCCAAATAAGAAAAGTGACTACTACCACAAATGCACCAGCAGAGGATCAACTCATCAAGCACCATGAGGAACCCCAGTAACATGGAAGAACTGAAAGAAAGTGACAACTTTTCAGAAACCAAACTTGAAGTCACAGATTACAATCTGACAGAGAATTCAAAATAGCTGTCATGAAGAAACTCAACAAGTTACAAGAAAACTCAGAAAGACAGGTCAATGAGATCAGGAATAAAATTAAGGAACAGAAGGGGTACTTTACCAAAGAGATTGAAACTCTAAAACAAAAAAGCCAAACAGAAATTCTGGAGATGAAAATAAAGTAGAAAGCATTGAAAATAGAGCAGACCATATGGAAAAGAGAATTAGTGAGCTCAAAGATAGAAATCTAGAAATGATTCAAGTGGGAGAGGAGAGAGAACTACGATTTTGAAAAAATGAAGAAATTCTATGAGAAATATCTGACTTAATTAGGAAAAGCAACATAAGGATAACAGGTATCCTAGAAGGAGAAGAGAGGGAGAAAGGAGCAGAGAGCTTATTTAAAGAAATACAGCTGAGACCTTCCCAAACCTAGGGAAAGAACTGGATATACAAGTACATGAAGCTATTAGAACTCCTAATTATCTCAACACAAAAATATCTTCTCCAAGGCATATTATACTAACACTGTCAAAAGTCAATGACAAGGAAAGAATATTAAGGGTGGCCAGAGAGAAGAAAATCACTTACAAAGGAACCCTCATTAGTTATCAGCAGATTTCTCAGCAGAAACTCTACAGGCTAGGAGAGAATGGAATGATATAGTCAAAATATTAAAACAGAGAAACTATCACCAAGAATACTCTATCCAGTGAAGTGGTCCTTCAGGTATGAAGGAGAAGTAAAAGGTTTCCCAGACAAACAGAAGCTGAGGGAGTTCATGGCCACAGACCTGCCTTCCAAGAAATGTGGAAAGGAGGGAGCCTGCCTGCCTGAAGCAAAAAGACGAAGGTTTACAGAGCTTTGAGCAAAGTGATAAATAGACAGAATCAGAAAACTGCAACTCTATATCAGAATAAGTTAGTAAACAATTATAACATAAAGGCCAAAGGGAAAGAAATCAGCAAAAATAACTATAAACACTTCAATTTGGTCACAAATTCACAACACAAAAAAGGATAATTCGTGATAACAAAAACATAGAAGGGGAAGAGGAAAAGCGTGCAACCTGCATAGATTAATGGAGATAGGAGGCTATCAGCAGAAAAAGGACTATCTCATCTATCAGATCTCTGTCTCTCTCTCTCTCTCTCTCTCTCTTTTTTAGGAGGATTAGCCCTGACCTAACATCTGCTGCCAATCCTCCTCTTTTTGCTGAGGAAGGCTGGCCCTGAGCTAACATCCATGCCCATCTTCCTTGACTTTATATGTGGGACGCCTGCCACAGCATTGCTTGCCAAATGGTGCCACGTCTGCACCCGGGATTCAAACTGGTGAACCCTGGGCCACCAAAGTGGAATGTGCGAACTTAACCACTGCACCACTGGACCAGCCCCTATGAGATCTTTTATACAAACTTTGTGGTAACCACAATACAAAAAAAAAAAAAACACAGCAGAGTCACAAATCACAAATAAAGAGAAAACTGAGAAAAACATAACAGAAAATCACCAAGCTGAAATTGCAGACAGAAATACAAGGAAAAAGAAACAATGGAATATAGAACAACCAGAAAACAAAAGTTAAAATGGCACTAAGTCCCCATCTATCAATAATCACTCTAAAAGTAAATGGATTGAATTCTCCAATCAAAAGACACAGAGTGGCTGGATGGACAAGAAACAAGACACAACAATATCCTGCCTCCAGGAGACCCATCTCAGCTCTAAAGACAAATATAAGCTCAGAGTGAAGGGCTGGAAGACAATACTCCAAGCAAATGGCAATCAAAAGAAAATGGGCGTTGCCGTACTCATATCAGACAAAGCAGACTTCAAGAAAGAAAAAAAGGCAACAAGAGACAAAGATGATAAATAATGATAAAAGGGACATTCCAACAAGAAGACATAACACTTATTAATATATATGCACCTAACATAGGAGCACAAAAGTATATAAAGCAACTATTAACAGACCTAAAGGGAGAAGTTGACAGCAACACAATAATAGTAGGGGATTATAACACCCAACATAGATGGACAGATCATCCAGACAGAAAGTCAACAAGGAAACAAAGGCCTTAAATAAAACACTAGACCAGATGGACTTAATAGATATATATAGAATGTTCCATCCAAAAGGAGTGGAATATGCATTCTTCTCAAGTGCACATGGAATATTCTGAAAGATAGACCATACGTTGGGAATCAAAGCAAGGCTCAGCAAATTTAAGATGATTGAAATCATATCATGCATCTTCTCTGACCACAATGGTATGAAACTAAAAATCAACTACAAGAAGAAAACTGGAAAAGTCACAAATACATGGAGACTAAATAACATGCTACTGAACAATTATTGAATCAATGAAGAAATCAAAGGAGAAATTAAAAAAATACCTGGAGACAAATGAAAGTGAAAACACAATATACCAAAACTTATGGAACACAGCAAAAGCAGCACTAAGGGGGGGAGTTTATAACACTACAGGCCTACCTGAAGAAACAAGAAAAATATCAAACATCTAACCACTATACCTAAAAGAAGTAGAAAAAGAACAATAAAGCCCAAAGTCAGTAGAAGGAAGGAAATAATAGAAATCAGACCTGAAGTAAATGAAATAGAGACTAAAAAACAATAGAAAAGGGCCATCCCTGGTGGCCTAGTGGTTAAGTTCGGTGTGCTCCACTTTGGTGGCCTGGGTTCAGTTCCTGGGCATGGACCTACACCACTCATCTGTCAGTGGCCATTCTGTGGTGGCAGCTCACATACAAATGGAGGAAGATTGGCAGCAGATGTTAGCTCAGGGCGAATTTCCCTCAGCAAATAAAACAAAAACAAACAAACAAACAAAAAAACCCTGGAAAAACCCCAATAATAGAAAGAATCAATGAAACTAAGAGCTGTTTCTTTGAAAAGATAAATAAAATTGATACACCCGTAGCCAGACTCAGTAAGAAAAAAAGAGAAAAGGCTCAAATAAATAAAATCAGAACTAAAAGAGATACCACAGATACCACAAAAATACAAAGGATTATAAGAGAATACTATGAAAAGTTACATACCAACAAATTGGATAATCTAGAAGAAATGGATAAATTCTTAGAATCGTACAACCTCCCAAAAATGAATCAAGAAGACAAAGAGAATATGAAAAGACCAATTAGGAGTAAAGAGGTTGAAACAGTCATCAAAAACCTCCCCCAAAAAATAAAAGTCCAGGACCAGATGACTTCTCTGGTGAATTCTACCAAACATTCAAAGAAGACTTAATACCCATCCTTCTCAAACTCTTCCAAAAAATTGAAGAGGAGGGGATGCTTCCTAATTCATTCTACAAAGCCAACATCACCCTGATACCAAAACCAGACAAGGACAACACAAAAACAGGAATATTACAGGCCAATACTGCTAATGAACATAGATGCAAAAATCTTTAACAAAATATTAGCAAAATGAATACAACAGTACATTAAAAGGATTGTACACCATGATCAAGTGGGATTTATTCCAAGCATGCAGGGATGGTTCAACATCTGCAAATCAACAATGTGAAACATCATATTAACAAAACGAAGAATAAAAATCACATGATTATCTCAATAGATGCAGGGAAAGAATTTGACAAGATTGAACATCTATTTATGATAAATACTCTCAGTAAAATGGGTATAAAAGGAAAGTACCTCAATATAATAAAGGCCATATATGACAAACCCACAGCCAACATCACACTCAATGGTGAAAAACTAAAAGCTATTCCTCTAAGAACAGGAACAAGACAACGATGCCCACTTTCACGACTCTTATTCAATATATTGTTGGAAATTCTAGCTGGAACAATTAGGCAAGAAAAAGAAATAAAAGTCATCCAAATTGGAAAGGAAGAAGGAAAACTGTCACTATTTACGGATGACATACTGCTATTTATAGAAAATGCTGAAGAATCCACCAAAAAACTATTAGAAATAACTAATGAATACAATAAGGTTGTAGGGTACAAAACGAACATATGAAAATCAGTTGCATTTCTATACAGGAACCAGCAGAAAAAGAAGTCCGGAATACAATCTCATTTACAGTCACAACAAAAAGAATAAAATACCTAGGAATAAATTTAACCAAGGAGGTGGAAGACCTATCCACTGACAACCATAAGACATGTTGAAAGAAACTGAAGATGACGTGAAGAAATGGAAAGATAATTTGTGCTCATGGATTGGAAGGATAAACAGCTAAAATGTCTATATTACCTAAAGCAATCTACAGATTCACTGCAATCCCAATCAGAATTCCAGTGACATTCTTCACAGAAATAGAACAGAGCATCCTAAAATTTATATGGAACAACAAAAGACCCCGAATAACCAACACAATCCTGAGAATAAACAACAGATCTGGAGGTGTCACACTCCCTGAATTCAAAATATACTACAAAGCTGTAGTAGTCGAAACAGCATGGTACTGGCACAAAAACAGAAACACAGATTAGTGGAACAGAATTGAGAGCTGTGGAATAAAACCACACGTCTATGGACAGATAATCTGTGACAAAGGTGCCCAGAACATGCAATGGAGAAAAGGAAGTCTCTTCAATAAATGGTGTTGGGGAAACTGGACAGCCACATGCAAAAGAATGAAAGCAGACCATTATCTTACACCATCCACAAGAACTAACTCAAAATGGATTAAAGACTTGAATGTTAGACCTGAAACCATAAAACTGGTAGAAGAAGACATAAGGCAGCACACTCTTGGACATGTCTTAGTAGTATCTCTCTTTTTTTTTTGTTTGGAGGAAGATTGGCCCTGAGCTAACATCTGTTGTCAATCTTCCTCTTTTTTTTTCTCCACGAAGCCCCTGTACATAGTTATAGATCCTTGCTGCAGGTCATTCTAGTCCTTCTACATGGGATGCCTCCACAGCATGGCTTGGTGCGTAGGTCCCTGCCCAGGATCCGAACTGGTGAATCCTGGGCCGCTGAAATGGAGCGCATGAACTTAACCACTTGACCATGGGGCTGGCCCCTTAGCACTATCTTTTTTTTTTTTCTTGAGGAAAATTAGCTGTGAGCTAACATCTGCTGCCAATTCTCCTGTTTTTGCTGAGGAAGACTGGCCCTGAGCTAACATCTGTGACCATCTTCCTCTATTTTATGTGGGACGCCTGCCACAGTATGGCTTGACAAGCAGTGCATAGGTCTGCAACCGGGATCTGAACTGATGAACCGTGGGCCGCTGAAGCGTGCGCACTTAACCACTACACCACCAGGCTGGCCCAAGCAGTGTCTTTTTGAAGATCATGTCTCCTTGGGCAAGAGAAACAAAAGAAAAAATAAACAAATGGGACTACATCAAACTAAAAAGCTTCTGTACAGCAAAGGAAACCATCAACAAAATGAAAAGATAACCTAACAATTGGGAGAAGATATTTGCAAACCATATACTTGATAAGGAGTCAATTTCCAAAATATATAAAGAACTCATACAACTCAACAACAAAAATTGAGCAACCCAATTAAAAAATGGGCAGAGGATATGAACAGACATTTTTCCAAAGAAGATAAACAGATGGGCAACAGGCACATGAAAAGACATTCAACATCACTGATTATTAGAAAAATGCAAATCAAAACTGTAACGTGGTATCACCTCACACCCATCAGAATGGCTATTATTAAAAAGACAAGAAATAACAAGTGTTGGAGAGGATGTGGAGAAAAGGGAAGCCGGAACACCGCTAGTGGGAATGTAAACTGGTGCAGCCACTATGGAAAACAGTATGCAGATTTCTCAAAAAATTAAAAGTATAAATAATCAATTCCACTTTGGGTATTCATCCAAAGAAGATGAAAACACTAATTCGAAAAGATATATGCACTCCTATGTTCATTGCAGCATTATTCACAATAGCCAAGACTTGGAAGCAACCCAAGTGTCCATCAATGGATGAATGGATAAAGAGAATGTGGTACATACATACAGTGGAATACTATCAGTCATACAAAAAGATGAACTTGTGCCATTTGTGACGACATGGATGGAGCTTGAAGGTATTATGCCAAGCAAAATGAGGCAGAGAGAGAAAGACAAATGCCATATGATTTCACTCATATGTGGACGATAAACAAACACACAGATACCGAGAACAGATTAGTGGTTACCAAAGGGGAAGGGGGCGGAGTGAGGGTGAAAGGGGTAACAGGGCACATGTGTATGGTGACGGATTGAAACTAGATTTTAGCACGATGCAGTCTACACAGAGGCTGAAATATAATTATGCACACCTGAAATTTATATAACATTATAAACCAATGTTACCTCAATAAAACAATAAAAAAGATATTATTAATTCCTTTTGCTACACTGCAACAGGTGAATTCTCTGCCATGCCCTTTCTATGGCTCAAGTTAATGCCTTGATTAGAACAGAGAGGTATCCAGATAACTGGAAATGTGGGTAAGTGAGATTCGAGGAACCTGGCCCCCCCCCCCCCCCCCGGAGAGCTTCCCACTGCATACCCTGTAAACAAATGTCATGATGTATTCCCCGGTAAAATGAGTTCTTTGACCAGGACAAGTGTATATGGGTGTCAAACTTGAGAACTAGTGAGAAAGGAGACCCAGTCCATTTTCTCCCTCAGAAGCAGAGTAAGTAAGACACAAAAGTTTCTTAGAGTTGCACGTAGTCATTAAGCAACAGAGCCCCTGCAGAAGTGGTCACCCAGACCAAGTGCAGGGCTGTGTCTAAACAACCTTGCAGACCAAGAATTGAGGACGCAGTCTGGCTCAGCGAATTTCTGTCTCTGCCTTATAGCCCATAGGCAGCCTAGAACAGATAGACAGCCCGCCAGGTTTCTATGAAAAAACACACCTCTGTGCTTGGTTCCAATGGACACGGCAGGGAATCTTAGCCTGCCGACAGCTGCCAGGCGTCAGCCAGAAGTGAACTGCCATTCTCTGGAAGCAGGACATTGATACATTTGTTACAATGTGAAATACAGTGCCAGACTTTAAAGTTTATCTGGGGGCAAAATGTGCAATAGCCAAGAATAGTTAAAAAGAACAAGGACAGAGGATCTCACAGTGTACCACAAAGCTTCAGTAATTAGCACAGTATGGTATTAGCACTGGGATAAATAAATTAGTACAAGAGAATAAATAGTCCAGAAACTCTATATAAATGGGCATCTAGCAAGTCATCACGGTGGTATTTCAAACTATTGGGGATGAGGTCTTGGGATTATTAGATATTAATTTGGAAATAAAATAAAATTAGATTTATACCTCACACTACTTCCGAAAATAAGATTAAAGGGAACTAAAGATCGAAATATAAGAAAAATAACCCCCAAATTATAAAAGTAGTATAAGAAAATAATATTGTTAACAGGGAAAGTTTTTTAAAAATAAGCCGTAAATACCAGAAGCCATAAAAGGAAAGATTATCAAATATGACAGTATGGAAATGTTAAACTTCTTTTTGAAGAAAGACATTATAAACAAAATCAAAAGACAATCAGCAGACTATAGGAAAATATTTGCAGCATATAGAGCAGAGAATAGGTTACAATTCATTACATATAAAAAGTTCCTACAAATTAATAAGAACAATTATTTAAAAAGATAATTTATAACAGAATACAAACGACTTAGAAACTCATCTCACCAGCAAACTAAAATAAGATTGGTTTACTAATTTATACTCATCACACTGGCTAAAGTTAAAAAGCAAAATAATATGTAATTCACGCTTTTGGGAAATGGATAGTCACTTATATCGTTGGTGGGAGTGGAAATCTGAATTCATACTAAGCTTTCGGAAGGCAATGTGTGTATCTATTACCTTTTAATTCAATTTGTAGGAATTCATTCTATAGAAATACTTATCCATGTAGGGTCGTCAGTAATACATGGGTAGAGCGATATTTCCTTTCGCAGTTTACAAGAGTAAAAAACCAAGATGAAACTAGGTCGTTCCCTATTTCTGTTACACAGCCTTTCTTTGAACAAGGTACAATTGATTAAGTTTACCCTCAAAAATTACAATTTTATCTTTCTGAAATTACACCCAATTTACTTTGATTAGAGTCTAGGATGTTTCCAAACTCTTCAGTCACACTTTCCAGAAAACATCTCAGTTTATTCCCACATTCGCTGTGTATGAGTTTTACTATTTTAACTCTCAGAAGGCAGTCTCATTTTCTAGCACCCATGTATGAGCAACTAGAAAACTGGTAAAATGCCAGATGACTTCAATGTATTATTAACTTTCCTTTTCCACTTTTGAGTCAAGAGGGCTGTTGCTCTGATGGACTCATCATCACATTGCCGACATGGAGGAATCCTGGGTAGAAGGTATGGAGGTGGGGGATGCAGAGAAGGGAACCAGATATCATACGTTACTAGGAAGTGCCAGGCACCACAAAAAGGATAGGTCACAACTGTGAGTGATTTTACTCCACCAGAGACATTTGGCTGTGTCTGGGGACATTTTCAGTTCCGCAGCTAGAAGGCTGCTACTGGCATTTGTGGGCAGTGGCCAGGGATGCTGCTACACATCCTGCAGTGCATAGCAGAGGCCCTACAACGAAGGATTGTCCCGCCCAGAGTGTCTATTGTCCCGAGGCTGACTACTGATGTAAGGTGATGGAACACACCCTACATGCATTATTTCATGAATACCCCCCTCAACCCTACGAGGGGGGAACAGTGAAAGTCTCTTAGTAGACTTGAACTAAATCAACTCACTCACCTACTTAAATGCTGTTCTCCGTTTCCTCCATAAACCGCAATGCGTGGTGTCCATGCACGTCAAATGCTCAAACTTGGCCGCTCTCTCTAGAGAGAACAGCTGAGGACTTCCGCTTCATCAGTAGAGCTGTGCTTATCACACAGCTTTTGTGTTTTTTTTTTAAAGATTGGCACCTGAGCTAACCGTTGCCAATCCTTTTTTTTTTTCTGCTTTATCTCCCCAAGTCCCCCCGGTACATAGTTGTATATTTTAGTTGCAGGTCCTTCTAGTTGCACAGCTTTTGTTATTGGACCTTGTAATTTTCTTATTATTGTAATTATGTAATTTAGTCACATATTACATAAATCAGAGTTTCTCAATCTTGGCACTGACATAACTCAATGAAATCTGAGTGCCAAGGTGGAAAGAGCTGTTTCTGTGATAGGTGACAGGGCAGAGATCGGCTGGCCCTCACAAACCTGTCTCCTCTCATTCCTGGGCACATAGCGGAGCCGCGTTTCCCAGGCCCCTGCATGGGATGGGGCCATGCTTGATCTTCTCACCAGTAGAAGTAGAATGTGGGCAGAGGTGATACGCAGCTCTTACAGGCTGAGGTAGCTGAGGCGCGGGGACACCTTCACCACTCTTTCCCCGCCTCTCACTGGATGCATCCCAAAGCAGTGACTTTGGGAGCCACATACTGAAGATTGCAGAGCCAAAAATGAAGAAGCCTGCGTCTGAATCCTGCTTGGAGGAGAGGCACCCACCAACTAGGAGCGATCGTTTGGCCTTTAGGTGAATAAGAAATCAACTTCTATTGCTCTTGAACTATTACACATTTGTTGAGTTTGATCGTTAGAGCAAACAGCATTTCCTTCACTAACACAACTGGGTTAAAGACTGGAAACACTTGTAGAAGTGAGTACCTCAAAATTTGCCGTTAAATTAAGGGTTGGGGAGACAATGGTAAAATATTGGCAATAAAGTCATAAACATCTAAAAGAATTTTATGGTCATATTTCTTTTTGAGAGTCTTTAAACTCTTGTTCCTTTTTTTTTTTTTAAAGAATGCTGGCCTAAGTGCCGGCATTCTTTTTTTTGGGGGTTGGGGGCGGGGGGGGAAGACTAGCCCTGAGCTAACTACTGCCAATCCTCCTCTTTTTGCTGAGGAAGACTGGCCCTGAGCTAACATCCATGCCCATCTTCCTCCACTTTATATGTGGGATGCCCACCACAGCACGGCTTTTTGCCAAGCAGTGCCACGTCTGCACCTGGGATCCAAACCGGAGAACCCCGGGCTGCCGAGAAGCGGAACGTGTGCACTTAACCGCTGCGCCACTGGGCTGGCCCCCTCTTGTTCCATTTTGAGGAAATCATTGACTAGGCATTGTTAGCATGGTTCATGCAAGAAAATCATCTTGGAATCCAATCAGCAAACTCAAAAAGACCTGGCCTTACATCGAAATATTCACCTATACATCTACTTTTAGCTATTTTAAATTGAACTAAATGTTTAAAGTAAATATTTATTGTTTCTTTATGATTTCTGGCTTTAACTGACTTTTTCAGATAACCTCCTTACCACTGGTCCCAATCCCGTTGAATGAGAGGGCTTCTAGTGTTCTGCCATTTTACAAATAAGGACACTGGGGCTGAAGGAGGTAAGATGACTTCCCAAATCACATGGCTAGCTAGCGACAGAGCCAGAACCTACGTCCAGCCTCCCAGACTCTCCACGAATACCCCATGTGATAGATTTCCCTCCTTGCAGGTGCTCTGAGACTGCTGAGCCGGCACAGGCCACGATCTCTGTCTCTGGTAGAGAAGCCAGCTCTGGCTTTCAGAGGCTTACTACAAACAACGACGAGCAGGTGCTCCCATGGAGTTGCTCATCTGGCAAATGCTTTAGTTTATAGGGATATTTAACTGCATGAAAAATAGAGCTAAGAAGCACAAGGCCTGGCTCCATGTGAATCCTGCTCAGCATTGGCTTCCCCTCAATGCAACCAGTAGCCCCATTTCTGCAATGCTGTGGCCCCCAGGCCGCAGGAGATGCCCCAAGTCTCAGCTCCCTCTTGCTGATTCAGAACTTTCTTTACAATTCTCAGATTTCTGACATATTGTCTTGGTTGAGTCTTTCAACCACCCTGTTAGGTAGACGGGGCAGATTTAACCTCATTTTACAGAAAATTGAGCCTGAGACGGGTTAAATAGTTTCCCCAGGTCCCATGACCACTATGTGGCAGGGACAGAGCTGAGATATACCCCTGAGCCCTTGCTCCCCACTTCCACGTTCCTTCCACCACACCACGTGAAGGTCTTCCGCCGCCACGCCAAATCCTACCACCCCAAATCCTGGGCCTCTTCAGGGGAGGCGGCATGGTGCCCTGGGAGAGTGTGGCTCTGGAGGCGGCCAGCCCTGGTTGAGTCAGGGCTCTGAGTCAGCCTGAGCTGCGGGTTCTTCATCTCTTACATGGAAGTGAATAACCGTGTCCACTGGCGGAAGCGGCCACCACAGAGCCCGACTCACAGCAGTTGCTCAGTCACTGCTCACTGCCCACCTGCGTGCCCTCCACACTCGGGGCTGCATTTGTCTGCAGCTGAGTGCTGCTGTCTGTGCTCTGCACCTGTGCCCTGCATTGCACCCTCACTGCAGGCTCCATGTGGGGCCTTCCATGCCTGGCTGGAAGTTTCCCCAAAGCGGGGACCATGTGCCCTCCATGAAGAATGCTTTGAAGAGGCTCCCGCCCTTGTCCAGGAGCCAGGAGATCTGGATCCTAGTTTGTGTCACTTTCTTCCCCTCAGCCTCAAATTTCCCGTTTGTAAAGTGAAGGGTTTCACTGGCTGATCTCTGAGGGCCTTTTGAGTGATGATGGTCTGTGGTTTCTAGAGCTCTCACACGGACTGAAAGTGCCCTGAAGAGCGAGACACGGTGGCTCCTTCCTCCTGGATACTCCTACCCCCAGCCCAAGGCCTGGGAAAGACTGTGCACATTCACAAACGTTTAGGTGACACCCACCATGTGCCGAGCACGGTGTTACCACCTCAGGAGAGACATAAAGAAGAGAAAACAGAGGTTGGCCCAGTGACACAGGGGTTAAGTTCGTGCACTGTGTTTGGTGGACTGGGGTTTGGATCCCGGGCTGGGGCCTATGCACTGCTCGTCAAGCCATGCTGTGGCAGTGTCCCACATACAAAATAGAAGAAGATGGGCACAGGTGTTAGCTCAGGGCCAATCTTCCTCAGCAAAAAGAGGAGGATTGGTGGCAGATGTTAGCTCAGGGCTAATCTTCCTCAAAAAGAAAAGGAGAGAAAACAGTCCTGGCCGCCAGGAGTCCCACCCAGCAGATTCAGTGTGGAAACAGCACACATGAAACACTGAGGAAGCTTGGTTCAGGCCCTGGGTATCTCTCCCCTGGAGGAATACAAACAACCTCCTGATAGATCACCGTGCTTCCAGGATCTCCCCTTGCTGACTCATCCCTCACATGACTGGAGATGCTCGAGAGCCAGATCTGATCAGACCGTCATCTGCTTTGAGTCCTCCAAAGCTCCCTCTCTCTTTCTAGTGAAAATCTGAACTCATTAGCATGGTGCCAAACCCTTTGCTGTATGCTCCCCACCTGCTGGGAAGGCTGCAATTGTCATCGCTCCTCATTGGCAGCCTGGACGCTGGTCATTTGGAGCCATCTGCTTCCGTCTCCATCCCTACCTCCTAGCCCAGCACGCTCAAAAGCCTCTGCAACCACCATGACTTGCTTGACCAGTTTAGGTCAATCTGACCAGTTTCTTTTACTTTACTTATCTCATCTCAATATTTCAACCCCAGGCACCCTTATCCAGGAATTTCAGAGTCTTCCTCTTAAGGCTTCTCATCCCCCACTACTCTACTGCACACAATTGCCTAACAACCTGGGGGCTTGCTCAGTCCAGAGAGGTTAGTGTGAGAGAAAAGGCAAAGCAGGCGCAGACCAGAGCCATGCAAGATGGAGGGGAAGAGGGAGAATTCCTCCCCGCGTCTCCCTGAGGTGCTTACGGCTGGTCAGATAATTAAAAAGGCAGGTTAGCAGGAGAAAATCAGACAAAGTTTAATAACAAGCATACCTGCGAGAAACCCAGGAAGACTGAGCAACTTGGCCATCTGGCCGAAGCTGCCACCGTAAGTATTGTCTTCAGCTAAAGGCAAAGGGGGTTGTTGGGGGTAGTGGTTTGGGATTTCAGAGGGGAGGAAGGCAGCTCACATGGAGTTGGAAATGCAAATGTTTGTTAAACAAGTTTCGCTGGGCCCAAAATGGGCTGCTTGGTGCCTTTCTATCACACTTGTCTTACATTATACGATAGCTAGCTTGTGATGTCAGCTCCTTCCTGGAACAGGCCTTCTATATTAAATTCTTTTAGGCAGCTGAGGGGAAGGTCAAATGTTCTTCCTGAGTCTTCTGAGCCTTTATTGTCTTTAGCTCAAAATAATCCGCATCCCAGAGTGGTGCATCTTGGGGCAGCCTGCCCTGAACCCCATCAAAGATAAACCGGGACAGGTTCCTGGAGAAAGACAATGCTCATCAGGATTTAGAAGGGCCTGAGAACATGGGCAGGTAAATTGTGTTGGCAGTGGGGGTGCGAGGACACCTGAAGACTGATAAATTCCGGTCTGGTGAGCCTTTCTGGAAACGGGTGTACTTACTCAATGCTGATCTTGTTGCGGACTGGCACAGTCCTTGAGAGCCATAAACACGCTCATGTCTTTGACAAGTAATCTCGCTCATGAAAATTTATGCTTAAGGAAATAATTCAACAGAACACCAAAAGCTGTTCGAACAATAGTGTTCATGGAGGCATTCTTTACAGTCGAGAACATTTGGAAGCAATCAAACATTCTACAACTGGAGCTGGTTAAAAAAGAATAGGAAATGTCCATATAAGGAAGTATTAGGAAGACATTGAAAATGATACTTAAAATCTGTATTATTCAAAAACAAGTCAGCAAATATCGATGAAGGGTGCCGTGTTGGCCTGCTACGGCCGCCATAACAAAGTGCCACAGACTCTGGGCCTCAAGAACAGACGTTTATTCCCACAGTTCTGGAGGCTGGAAGTCTGAGATCAAGGTGTCAGCGGGGTTGGTTTCTGCTGAGAGCTCTCTCCGTGGCTTGTAGATGGCCGTCTTCTCCATGTCCTCACATGGTCTTCCCTCTGCGTCTGCGTCCTGGTGTCCTCTTCTTATAAGGACACGAGTCATATTGGGTTAAGGCCCATCCTAATGCCTTCCTTTTACCTTAATTACCCCTTTAAAGCGCCCGTCTCCAACAACAGTCACATTCCGAGGGAAGGTGGATTGGGACTTTAACGTATGGATTTTGGGGGACATGATTCAGCCCACAGTAGGCTTACTTGCTGTCTGGGACTGTGCTGTGTGTTTGAGGGATGGCTATGAAAACGACCCAGTCCCTGGGCGGCAAACATCTATGGACAAGGAAAAGGCCGGCGTTGAGGGAAGGCCAGGACTCGGACAGGGCCAGGGGCAGGGTGGGAGTCTTTGCAGGGGCTGATCAAGGCAGAGACTCAGAAGCAGGACTCAGATCCCATTTGCCTCCATGAGGTGGGACGTGGATGTTGTACACACCCGACTCCGGGGCTATAATCACAAAGGGCCTTTATCTTGTCTCCACTTCCCTTTAAAATTTGTTCAGCTGGGAAATTTCCTCCTCTGCTTCTGCACAAGAACTCACACAGTCTCAGGACTTTCTGATCACTTAAGAGTGATAACACTTTTAAGATAATAAGTCTTGGGGCTGGCCCCGCGGCCGAGTGGTTAAGTTTGCGCACTCCGCTGCAGGCAGGCCAGTGTTTCGTCAGTTCGAATCCTGGGCGTGGACATGGCACTGCTCATCAAACCACGCTGAGGCAGCATCCCACATGCCACATCTAGAAGGACTCACAATTAAAATATACATCTATGTACCAGGGGGCTTTGGGGAGAAAAAGGAAAAAATAAAATAAAATCTTAAAAAAAAAAAAGATAAGTCTTTTTTAGTCATGTTAAATCGTCAAACTCTGCCTCAATTTAGAAATTAACATAATAATCAAAGTTTCCAACTTAAGTTACAGCCCCGTGCCTGGCTGGGCCTGCTACAGGTGGGCTGTAGGCGCATCGGGCTGGGTGATGTCTACCTTTTCTCTCTACTCATCCTGCCTCTCCCTGCATCTGTTTCTGGCCCCTCCTGAATTGGGGTTGAGGGAGGGAGAAAAAGGACGGACTGTTCCTGTGCACACACCCTCTCCACGGCTACCGCAGGATTCCCAGGCTCTTGGCTGGGGAGTGGTTGCACATATGTGGCTGAGGAGGACAGAACAGCTTAAAAGAGACTTCTTGCCAGGTATGGACCGGTCAGCCAAGAGCAGGCAGAGTCGTCACACAAGCCCCCTTGGCTGCCACAGGAGTGGTGCAGTCTGAACTACAGTTGTTTAAATAACCATCTTAACTCCAATCTGCTCCAATCACTAATTATCTGGTGACTGCCCCTGGCTTTTATGAGCACCTCTGAGGGCAAGAGGCAAAGACAACTCAAACGGAAACTGCAACGGAGACGGATGGGACTTCTGGGACCACCTTTGACGTTATGTTCCCCATGGAAGTGGTAGGAGAGGTCAGAGGTGGTGACCCTCATGAAGAGAAATAAGGTTGGACTTTGTCTGAGGTCTCCTGGTGGCTCGGCACAGCAGCCTGGATCTGCAGGGCTGTGACCCAGAGATGCTGCGTTGCTGGCTCGAGCGATGCAGCATGGTGTTAAGAATGTAGGCTTCTGCTTCCGTCTCTATATTAATTAGCTCTGCACCTTGAACAAGTCACTCAGGCTTTCAGTTTTATTCTCTCTAGCAGATACGTTCTCACTCACAGAGTTGTCATGATGGTTACAAGACATAAAGTATGCAAAAGCATCTACCTGGTACCTGGTGCATGAAAGCTTCCAAATTAATGTTATTTTCTTTCTTTTTTTAAAATTTTACTTATTTCTTTATTTATTTTGAGGAAGATTAGCCCTGAGCTAACATCTGCCACCAATCCTCCTCTTTTTTGCTAAGGAAGCCTGGCCCTGAGCTAACATCCGTGCCCCTCTTCCTCTGCTTCATACGTGGGACGCCTGCCGCAGCATGGCTTGATAAGCAGTGTAGGTCCACTCCTGGGATCCAAAGGTGTGAACCCGGGGCCACCAAAGCAGAACGTGTGCATTTAACTGCTGTATGCCCAGGCTGGCCTCTAATGTTATTTTCTTCCTCTTCCCTGATTAATGCTGAAATGCAGCCTCATCCTGGGTCTGAATGAAAGACCAGTCATCTGACATGTGGCTGGGCTGACTCCCCAGGATGCTGGACCGGACTACGTTGAGAGTTTCCAGGACCTTAAGGAAACGAACGTAACACACAGTTAGGGAGCCCAGAGCAGGTTTCCTTCCTGAACTTCCAGCTACTCCTGATGCCCTGGGCCCTGCCCAGCCCTGGGTCACAGAAGACTCATACTGTAGGCAAATGGAGTCCCAGTAGCTGTTGGCCATGACCTTGGAGTTGTGGTCCTAATGACGTCACCAGGAAAGGTCCACTGCCTGCCTTCCTCCATTGGCCACGAGCCAAGGGGCTGGTTTCCCACTGGGACTGTGGCTGTTCCTCATGTTAGGTAAGGACACATTCTCCACTCTCCCTGTTTCCTCGAGAAAGGACTTCTCTAGGGTAACACTTCTGCTGTCTTGCCCCAGCCCTCCCTCTGTCCACCTGAGGAACAAGGCAGCGACTTAATCCATTAGCGATTTTGAAGAAGTTGCTGCGTATAAGTGGTGAGCCCTCCTGGACTCCGTCCTGCGCTCTGCACTCTGAACTGCTCTGTGTGCTCTGCGGGCTGCGTGGCCCAGCGCGTTCCGGCTCTTCAGATCAGCCTGCTGCTTGAGGGTAGAAGTGGGTCAGAGTCTAATTTTCAAAGAAGTGAAAAATGTTACTTCCATACAAATATTAAATGAATATGTGTTAAAGATCTGTTTAATTCATTAATGAGGAAATGTTACAGCTGGTTCTTAAGAGCATTTGATGACGAGGTTTATATAGTTAGTCAGGAAAGGAATCCTGAAATAAGCTTATTAAATTAGATTACAAAACTTACAAAACTAGCTAATATCCTACAGTGCAATAAAACTATAGCCTTTGTAGTCTTTTTTTTAAAGATTTTATTATTATTAATTTTTTTTCCCTTTTTCTCCCCAAAGCCCCCCAGTACATAGCTGTATATTCTTCGTTGTGGGTCCTTCTAGTTGTGGCATGTGGGGTGCCGCCTCAGCGTGATTTGATGAGCGGGGCCATGTCCGTGCCCAGGATTCAAACCACTGAAACACTGGGCCGCCTGCAGCGGAGCACGCAAACTTAACCACTCAGCCACGGGGCGGCCCCTGCAGTTATCTTTTTATCAAACGGAAACTATTTGCATCTCTATCAGACAAAAATCTGTGAATTAACATGGAATTTTAATGAATATTAATGAATCTGGGCCCTAATACGTAGTCAGAGAAGTCAAGCAAAGACTTGTTTCCCCTGGAAAATTAAATACATCTTGGTGAGGCTGTTAGACAACCATCCAGCATAACATTGAGAGAACAAGCAATCATCTTTTTGCATTATTTCCAAGTTTTTGATAATTCTGGGTAATTCTTAACAAGAGGTAAATTCAGGACTGGAGGAGGGGACATTAGAAGCCCATCTGAATATTTTGTTAAAACAGTTTTTTGTTATCTCCATCTTTGCCATTCCTGAGTCTCTCTCTCCTTTGTTTGTTTTTTTCACTTGGGTGGATAAAGGGAGGTGTTATTTCCTGAGCCTCCCATCCCGGTGGGCCTCTTCTCCCTCTCCCGGAGCCTGTCTGCCCTGCGAACTGCTCCAGGCTAACTCGTGGGGTGATGGCCCACATCTCCTCGCTCCCCGACCCCCGCCAGGCGACGAGGCACCATCAGTTCAACTCTCAGACTATGAAAACTCAAGACGAAGCAGATTTACTCATTTTCTGCTGTAAATTTGCCAAGACGCCAGTTTCATAAACAAAATAAACCTCTCTTCTCAGTGTTTTCTCCCATTATGAAGCTGCATGTGCTCTTGGAACTTTGGGAGGAGGCAGGTGTGGGGACTGGCATTGGCCACCCCAAGATACGTCTCTTTGGCGTGAGGATTATTTTCAGTTGGTTACTTTTAAAAACTGCAGACAGGAAAGAAACTCTGAAAAGTAGAATTTACTTACGCTTTCTTGAGAGACATTTACATTGTAAAGGAAATCTCCATCTGTAAAGGTGTCTCTTCTCTGTACCAGTAAGAAGGGGGATGACCTTATCTCTAGAAACTCTTATCAATGCAGAAGGCAAGGACTTAAATCTGCATAATAGCCTTACTCTTGTTTACTGTGCTTTTCTGGTAATCTCCCATAACTGACTCCCCCACCTCCACATCCTCCTCTGTCTTTAGCTGAAGGTGGTATTTGAGATGAGAACTTCTGCCATTTTGGAGAGTTGCTCAGTTTGCCTGAGCTTATCCCATGTGTATATGTTATGAAGCTTTTAAAATTTTTCTCCTGTTATTCTGTCTCATGTGAATTTAATTTGTTTTCCAGCCAGAAGGACCCAGAGTAGGTAGAGGAGATGTCTTCCTTCCCTACACAGATGTCCCCCTCCTGGAGTTAGAGCCCCCTCTGTAGAGAATGGCAGAGGGCCTCATGCCCTATTCTTCAATCCCCGCCCTTCCAGGCCCATACTGGGCCTCTGAAGATGTACAGCAGGAAATGAGACATGTGAATAGCCAAATTATATCATTAATCAATAAACACTCAATGAATGCCTACTATTTGACAATCACAGAGATAGGACTGTCAACGAAACCAATCCATAACCAATCTATAAATGAAAATTTGAGTGAGTTTATTCTGAGCCAAAATGTGAGGACCATGGCCTGCGGTCTTCTTTCCCAAAAGAATGAAGGGCACCAAAGAAGTGGGGTGTACAGAGTAGTTATATACCCTGAAAGGGCATGTTTCACATATGATTGAAATGTCCCTCTTACAATAGTCACGAGACTGCCCTGTCGGCACAGCGACTGACAGACACAGCAGGTAGTGGGTCTGCTGTCTCGGTGGACACAGCAGGGTGGCAGGTCTGTTGTCTGGAGCTGGGTGGTCAAAGGTGCGCATAGCAATCTGTTCCTAATCTAGGGAGAGATGCTTATCCTTAAGGAAATACCATGTTGGGGGAAGTTGCACCTTTATCTTAAGGGCCTTTGTTCTTGTCTTGGGGACAGAGTAAATGCTTAAAGCAGATGTACAATGCATGCTCAACAGCCACATCAGGCCCTTTTGGAAAAACAAAGTCAGGCTGAATTAGGTTTACACCAAACGGCTTCCTCAGATACTCCAATACATCCTATTGCTTGCCATTTCTATTTGCTAGGGTCAATGCCTGTATTGGAAATAATGCATTTAAAGCACTAATATAGTAAGCAGCAGCCAGTTGGCACTCAATAAATTACAGCTATTAATGAGAGGCATTGATCCTTTTTTTAACTTAGCTACAATACATAGCTCACAATAGAACTGCCCTTTGTAATGTATAAGGTACTTTCAAATCCATTATCTCAACACTGGGAAGGAGGTATTTTTGGCCCCATTTCAGGATGAGGAACCTGTGGCTTAGAGAGGCGAGGGGCCCTGGTCAAGGCCACATAGCTCGTGTGGAAGTGTGAGAGAGAATTATTTTTGGTTAGGACAGAGAGATAATGAACTGGGTGTCAGTCAGAGGGGAAGGAACTGTTCTGCCATAACTGTCTTTTCGGGCCCAAGTGCTGAGGAGAGGGACCACGACAGGGGAGGAGTTGGCGTGGCCTCTGCTAAGATAGCGATGGTCAGAAGGTGGTAGAGCCGCGCAGCTACTTGGGGTGATACAGAGGACGGAAGCAAGCAGGGCCCTATCTCTTCTTAACATCTCTGAAGAGAGCTTTATACAGAAGAGGCAAGACTAGGCCGCAGACTTTCAAGCCTTGTCACTTCTTGCTTGATAATTTTATCTCCCATCCATTCCCCTGAGCAGTCAGCCCTAAAATTCTTAAAAGGAAACTCACATATCTGCATATTTGGAGGCACCAAGAACACAGGAACTGGGGAGACAGCATCCTGTTGAATAGAGAAGGAGAACAAACCCCTAGGGAGGTGTGGTGGCAGCTTTTCAGGGGGAAAGGAGGCAGTCCGAGTCTCCGAGGCATTCCAGGGGCTGGGAAGGAGGATGAGAAGATGATGGGAACCACTCGGGCCAAAAGGCGTCCTGCGGCTTCACAGCGGAACCGCCGGGTGAGCCCCGTGCGCAGCCAGCCTGGGAAGCCAGGTCTTCAGAATCCAGACTCTGTCACCACACCGTATTCTCCCGCACAAATGCTGCGCCTCCACAGCTCTCCGGGAGCTTTCAGAGAAGTTCTGAGAAGGGTGGAATGATTGGACGTTGGCTGGATCTGCTGCTGGCTGAGGCAGGAGGAGAGCTGGAGGGGGCGGCCAAGAGCTTGTCCCCTCAGAGACCCGGCTGGCTGTGGCCAGTGTGGAAGGCCTCACATGCGGCAGGACTGCGGACAGAACGGTGGCAAGGGGAGTGCCCGGGTCCTGGTCCAGCATGGACACTAACTAATCTATGTGCTCACTTGCACAGCTTCCCGGGCCTCAGTGTCTGCATCTGAAGAATGGGGACGAATGATTCCAGTCCTAACTGATGAGGATTTTTAGGCTGCTTAATTTTAAAACGGTTTATGATGAGGATTTTTAGGCTGGTTACTTTTAAAACTGCAGATGAGAAGCAGGCTCCGAGGACTGGAATTTTGCTTGCCCTTTTGAGAGACATTTGCATTTGTGAAGGAAGGGGGGATGACCTTGTAGGGACCTGAAATTGGCCACCCCAGGATATGTCTCTTTGGCATCGGGATTGTTTTGGGCTGATTGCTTTCGATAAACTGGGACAGGGAAGGAGGCTCTGGGGAATGGAACTTGCCCTTGTTGGGACACATTTACATTTGTAAGGTAAATCTATCTGTAAAAGGTGCCTCCCTCTCTGTACCAGGAAGAAGAAGAGAGATGACCTTATCCCTAGAAACTCTTAATGGGGAAGGCAAGAACTTAAGTTGGTTGCTGTCTGGCAATCTCATGTAACTGGTTTAGGGTGGTGGCGTCTAACCTTTCTAACCTTTACTTAATCCGATTTGATTCTTGTCTAAAAGTCATGGGATCACCCAATGACCAGACCCCACCTGCACTGATACCATTTTAACTTTTTTCATGTTCTTTCCTTTGTCTTGTGAAGAGATGACTCACGTACCCATGCCTTATAAAATTAGCCCTAACCCTCAACTCGGGGCAGCAGCAGGAGCCCTGACTGCCCGTGGGTCCTGTCCCCATGCTATTCTATTCTCTAAATAAAAGAGCACTACTGCCAGATCTTGAGAGTCCAAGAAATCTTTCTTTTGACTCCTCGGCTCACCGACCCCCCATCACTAACCATTTCATAGTATTCTGAACAAGAACCGACTGAGGTAACAGATATGAAAGAACAGTGAAAATTGTAACAAGCTCTGGGGGACTGGGAGAGAGTGTGGTATATTGTTGATTTTAATGAATGAATTAACTTTATCACTGTCTAACCCACTGGTGCAGCACAGGCCGTTTCCCATTGACTCGGTGCGCTCAGATCCCGGAGCCCTGGCTGGATGCCCGTCTAGATTGCATGCCGGCAGAGGGGACTGAAAACCATGCGTCTCTATTTTCCTCTGTTCCTGTCCCAGCCCACATGCCGCAGGCCCAGCAGCTGAGCAGGGCGGACGCACCGCGGCTTCTGTGAGGGGCTGAGTGGCAGACCGGGCAGGCGGTGTGGACAGCCAGCCCCACCTGCTCCTCCAGCCCCAGCTGCTCCTCCAGTCCCACCTGCTCCTCCAGCCCCACCTGCTCCTCTGGCCTGTGGCCGCAGCTGTTGGGCACCAGGGGCTCGCAGGGCACAGGGGAGCAGCCGGTTCCACGCCAGCCAGGGCAAGAACAGAGGGCAACGTGCTTCATTTGCAACAATGTGGGTTTAGGCTGGACTTCAGGAAGAAGGCCTGAGGAATGAAAAGGGAGAAACTGTGCCAAGTGGTCACGATTCTCTTCTAAGACGTTTTGATCTGTCGACAAAAATAATCCATAACAAATCTATAAATGAGAATTTGGGAGAGTTTATTCTGAGCTGAAATCTGAGGACCATGGCCCGGGGCCTTTCTTCCTGAAGGAAGTGAGGTACACAGAGTCGTTATATACCTCCAAACAGGATGTTTCACATATGATTGAAATGTCCCTTTTACAATAGTCATGAGACTATGTCGGCAGGGCGATTGATGGAAACAGCAGGTAGGTCTGCTGTCTTGGTGAACACAGCAGGGTGGCAGGTCTGTTGCCTCCAGCTGGGTGGTCACAGGTGAGTGCAGCAATCAGTTCCTAGCCTAAGGAAAGATGCTTATCCTTAAGGAAATGCCAATGTGGGGGGAAGTTGCATCTTTATCTTAAGGGCATTTGTTCTTGCCGTAGGAAATGTTTAAAGCAGATATACAATGCGTGCTCAACAGCCACATCATGCCCTTTTGGAATACAAAGTCAGGCCAAATTAGGTTTACACCAAATGTCTTCCTCATATACTCCAATATATCCTATTGCTTGCTACTTCTAGTTGTCAGATCTTCCTTCTTTTTTCTTTTCTGAAGGATTTTAGAGAAGATTACAGATATGATGATCTTTCATCCCTAGATACTTCAGTTTGCATCCCAAAAAGATTAGGGCCTTTATGATGATGGTGGTGTGGATGGATGTGAGTGCGCGTGCGTCTGTACGCGCAGGCAGCTGTTTGCGGCAGGACTTGCACAGGGCTCTGCTCAGAGGCAGGAAAACCGACCGTGTCCGCTCTGCTGCCCTCCCTCCTGGCTTTCGAGGCTGCCGCCTCCTGCTCAGCCCTCAGGGAGGGGCGGCCCCGAGCTGGAGAGGGGAGAGACGCAGAGGCCGGCGGGGGGTCGCCGGCTTCCCTGTCTTCCCGCGCCGCCGCCGCCTCCCCCGGGAGGCCCTCGGCACCGGGCCGCGGACGCCCGCACGGCCTCTCCCGGGACGCGGGCAGGATCGAGCGCCGAGTGTGCGGCCGAACTGCTCATCAGCGAAGTCCGGATTAAACACTGATTTCCCCTTTTCTTTCGGGGAAGCTTCTTTAGAGTAATCGGCTTGCTGGTTTTGTTTTTCACTTTTTTAATTTTTCATCCTGGTCTTTAAACTCCACCGCTGAAAGACTGATAATCCTTCAGCGGCGGACCCGAGTCCTCCCCGGGCCCACCCCGCCCTCCTCCGGGTCCGCCTCCCTCCGCGCTGGTAACTGTCTTCTCCAAAGACGGAATGTTGGGAACTGGGAGACGCGACTCATAAAGAAGGACTGTGGCCCAGCCCACAAGGCTGCCGACCTGGGCGCTGCCCGCCCCCGAGGCCCGAAGAAAGGGCTAGGCGCCACACCCAAGGCCAGGTGAGAGATGCAGGGGCTGGACCTCAGTGAGAGCCACCTCGACCCCTGTCTTCACAGCCTCCTTCAGGAAGTCTTCCTTGATCTGCCCGTCCTAAAACCTAGGACTCCCGGTCCTCGGGGATGGGCCTGCCACGGCTAGGGTGAGATATTTAGGAGGTCCTGAGCCTTGAAAAGATTATGGTGCTTTCTCAATGGGCCCTGCATCCCCATGTAACAGAAAATGAAGCATAAAATAAATGAGGAGTCAGGAACTCCCAAAGGGTTCTGATTTCCCATGATGATGGCCAGATACCAAGCAGGAAGTCCCTTGAATGTTTTTTCAATGTTTTTCCTCTGCTCTGCTGGGCCCTGTGAGTGTGGAGCGCTGGGTGTGGCAGGAGGGCAGGCCATTTCTGAGGGGAGGCTGGCATCCCCGCACCTTTGCTGATAGCCTCCCTTGAGAAGCTGCCAGGCTGGGCAGCATGGAGAGCTCCCCGACCCCAGACTGCTCCCCCCCCCACCCCGCCCCCCCGTGTGCCAGCTGCTTCCTGTGCCTCCAGCACTTCCAGTCAGCCACTGGCTCTGGCCCCAGAAAAAACCCAGCCAGGTCTCTATTCCCAGAGGACCAGTCTGGAGGGGAGGCTGTTCCGGGATGAGCTTGTTAGCAGAGAAATTTAGTTACTGCCTTCCCACCCGGCTGAAGGTTCTGTGTTTTCACAGTGCCTCCCTCACCAGCACCCCAGAGTTCCTTAGGAGGAGGTCCATGAGCCTCAAGGTGAAGGTGTGGGGAATGGAAAACCGTGGCTGGCCCTGGAGTCTCAGAGTTGTCCCAGGAGGAGAGCCCGGTCCTGTGGCTTCCACCCTCCTGCTTCATTCCCCTTTGCTGGAACTCCCTCAGCCTCAGGAATGGGCCATTCCGAGGGTAAATGGCGGAGACGGTTTCATTCACCAAACGCTTACTGAGACCTACGATGTGCCAGGAGTGCAGACTCAGGTAAAGGAAGGTGGAGATGAAAAACACAGCCTGTGATCTTAGAGACACCTGGCTGGGGAGACGGACACGCTAGCGATTACAATACAGTGTGACAAGAGCTCTGATGGAGATGTGTCCCCACTAAAGCACAGAGAGGGACCCCCAAACCCAGGCGTGGGCGGGGAGCGGGGTGCTGGGAGTCAGGACTGATGTGATCCTTACAAGTGGGTTAGACAAACCAAAAAGGGTCGGGGGATGCGAAAGGGTGTTCCAAGAGGAGGAAACAGCATGGGGGGAGGAGGGGAGACTTTTAGGGAGCTACATGCTGTCTGGAAGGGGGGCCTGGCGTGGTGAGAAGTGATGGGGACACGCAGGTGGGCCTGGGGGTCAGACTGCGAAAGCACGCTGCTGGAGTGTGCACCCAGGCGCTCTGGCCTTGGGACCAGGGGGAGCAGCTCCAGGGGATCTGGGAGGTAAGGAGCGCATACAGACATCTACTCAACGCACTCACACCGTTACCCTTCAGTTGATGTCATCACTGATGGATTGGAAGATCTTGCAAAAGTTATTTAGCAGCTGTCTGTCATCCTCAGTTTTCTCATCTGTAAAATGGAACTTTTAAAAAAGTCTATTCAATTATGAGCAGATCACATGACCCTCTCACTGCCCTTGAGTCCCCAGCCCTCACGGCGCGACCAGGACCCGGGGCTGGTCTCCTTACTCCCCCTACGGTTCCCTCTGCCAGCCCCTGGGGCCAGACGCTTGTACCTGGTGGCAGCTATTTGTTCCCTTTCAGTCCAGGGTGCGTTTTGCTCTATACTCACCCTCCAAAAATAGCCCCGACTCCCAGCTCAGCCTCTTCCCACTGAGCCCCAGTTGCCACATGTATTTTTAGTCTAACAAGTGATGGATATATTTTTGCCTAACAAATTAGCCGTGTATTAAAAAACCCAACTGTGGTAGGAATTCAGAGAAATGGGCACATTTACGCATTGCTGGGGGAATGCTTTAGATGTAATATATGAACTGCTAAAATCCTTTAGGATAGCTAACCGAATTGGATCAAAAATCTAAAAATGTCTAAGTTTTTTTTTTTTCCAGTAATTCTTGACTCTAACAATCAAACCTAAAGTAATAATCCTAAATATACACAAAAAAGCTTGTTGCACAGATTTACTTGTTGCTGCATTGATGATACTAAGGAAAGATTGGAAACAATCTGTATGATCAGTCCTAAGAGAATAGTTAACTGAATTGTGATAGAACCATCTACTCAAATTTATGCAAGTATGAGGATCCTAGAGCAGTCACATTCATAGACACTGACGGCACAGCGGTGGGTGCCGGGGTTGTGGGGGGAAGGGGTGGGGAGTTACTGCCCACGGGGTACGGAGTGCTAGTTTGGGAAGATGAAAAACATGCTGGAGATGAATGGTGGTGATGGTTGTACAACACTGTGAATGTATGTATATGCCACTGAACTGTACACTTAAAAATGGTTAAAAGGGTAAATTTTATGTTTTGTATATTTTCCACAATAAAAAAAATGCATTGAAGAAGACTAAAAAGACTTTAAAATATTCTGTTTGCTAAAACCCAAATAGAACTTAGCTGGAGTCTGGAATGTGAGATGGTGAATGAGACAAAGGAGAATGTTCATTGCTGCATTTGTTCGCTCGTATCATGGAACACATACATACGCGCCAGGTGCTGGGCCAGGCACGGGGCACGGCACACGGTGAGGCCAGCACGGCAGACCTGGACCCTGACCCGTGCTCTCCCTGGGATGGAACTGAGCTGGGGGAGTGGCCGTTCCAGGGGAGCCTGGTCACTTGTGCGATCACAGACCTGGAATGTCTCAGGCGCCCTGAGTCTGCAGGTTGGGGCTGGGTTCTCTGCTGGCGAGGTGCTGGGTCCCAGGCGGATGAGATGGGCATGGCCATTTCCAAGGAGCCCTCTGTACTGGCTCATCCCTAGAAAAGTCCTCTGGAAGGTGGTGACTTCCAGCTCACTCAGTCTGAGGCTTTTCAGAGCTGGTGAGACACATGGATGGCCAGGCATGTAAGTCACCAGAGAAAGGCTCTGGGGGCCTTCTGCATTGGTGTTGTGGCCTCACAGCCCTGTGTAGGGCCCGGGCAGAGCTCGAGACTCAGCCAGGGTCGGGGAAGGGATGAGGGCATGCTCTCCTAGAGGCCAAGGCATCATGCAGGCACCAGTGCTTGGTGGAGAAACCTTTCAGAACATCCCAGACTCTGGGATGGGGGCTGGTGGTGAAATACAATAAAGGGGGGTGGGCGAGGGGGGAGTGTAAATGTCATAATTGGGACGGACCTGGAGGCACCAGGACCTCGGGCAGCTCAGTGCTCCAGAGAGCCAGTCACCGGCAGTGCTTCCAGCTGGGCATGGGGGCTGTAGAGCTGCGGAGAGGAGGGGTTAAGGGTACAGACCCTGAAACTGGGCCACCTAAGTCTAAGTCCTGGATCTGCCATGTAGGGTTAGTCACTTTGAGCAAATTAAACTGGCTCTGTGCCTCAGTTTCCTCAGCTGCAAAGTGAGGATAATAATATCTACCTTGTGGGTGGTTATGAGGATTAAACGAGTTTACATTTGTAAAATGCTTAAAGTAATACTTGGCACATGGAAAGCGCTATGCAAGTTTCTATTAAATGAGGTGCAATAAATTATTAGCTCCATGGAGCAAGAAATTCTTCAAGGTCAAACAGCAAACCCTAGACTCAGGCCTGTACAGACCTTCTCTCCAAGCCTGGAGAGCGCCACGTGCTCTCCCTCCTCCCCTACTCCCTGACATTCCGTTTGCCTTCCCCCATCTAGGCAGGGAACTGACACAGAAGTGAAAGAGGTGGGCTGGGGGCCAGGGTGCAGCCAGGCTGCCTGGTTTGGCTGGAGCCCCTGCCCTCCCGGCGGCTCCGGGCAAGGGCGTGCCAAGAGCAGGCGGGTGCAGATCAGGATGGAGGCAGATTAATATAATCACTATGTTACCAGCCCTGCTCACACCCCGCTCTTCCCCCTAATGGTGACTGTTGTGCTTGTTAGAGGCTCCGCCGCCAAGCTTGTTGATCCCTCCGCCACAGCATTTCCTGCAGGGTTGCAGCTATTGTTGGCAGCACAAGTCTCTGAGGACCTCCGGGCGGAGGCAGAGCTGGGCACACGAGCTTTCAGCCAGGCAGGCAGGACCTCCAGGGTTCCAGAGTCATACAGAGCACTTAACCCAGAAGTGTCCTTCCTCAGTCTGGTGGCCGGGAAGTGGGGGAAGGGAGGGGAATGGCGCCTCCCTGGGCTTCCCTCCACAGAGGCTGATGGCAGTGTTTTCCAGCTGGGGCATGGCTGGGACAGGCTCTGCTCATTACACCCCTAACCCAAGTGCCTCCCTCCGGGCTGTCCAGCTTCCTCACCCCCTGGATGGTGTGGAGGGTGAACTGAAAAGTGCTGGGTGTCAGCAGGGCCAGTGAGGAGCCTGATGGGGGTAAGGCAGGAGGAGCCCAGCTGGGTGTGGTCACAACACCCTGATGGCTTCTCAGGGTCGGGGTGGCGGGGGGTGGGGGGAAGGTAGTATTTATAAACCCCACTGTGTGTCAGGCAGGGTCCTTGGGAGCTTTGCCAGGTGGTTTCTTTTTAATCCTTACCTCAACCTTTCCAGGCACCTTATTAACCCATTTTACAGAGGAAACTGAAGCTCAGAGAATCAAAGTGACTTGCCCAAGGTCACTCAGCTAGGAATGGGCAGAGCTGGGATGGGACTCACATCTTGTGCTTTGTGGGTGAGAAAAACCCCATTTCACAGATTGGTGGTGGTGAAACCGGGGGCCAACTGGCTTTCACTATACTCAGTTAGTTTTCTGTAAAAGTAGTTTGATGACTAAAGCCCACCCTATAAATAACACCTCTGATGGTAACGGGGTGGGGTGCCTAAGTTTTTCAGGAGCTGAGAGTCGACTCCTTATCCAGGTCAGGCTGGTTGAGACCACCAGCTCATCGACTGGGCCTGCCGTGACCAATAAATGACCCTTTGACGTCAAGGAGCTGAGAACTCCACCCTCGGATTGTGGTAACACCGCCGTTTTGTGAACATGCATCCTACGAAGAGCCATGAAGCTTGACTGCGCTTGCGCATGTCACCAGTTGCCTCACTCTTCCTCACCTCCCATCGTCTATCCCCGCTTCAGACCACCCTGCTCCCTCATCCCATAAATATCGAGAATCCCCATTTTGAGGGGAGACAGATTTGAGATTGGTCTCCTCACTTGACTGCCTTGTGAATTAAACCCGTTCTCTGTTGCAAACTTGTTGTCTTGGTGATTGGCATAATCATGCAGCAGGCAAAATGATCCTGGTTCATTCCTATTCTTATTCCTGGTTCCAAACCTATTTTACGAGGCCAGCATTACCTGAGACCCAAAACAGAGGAGGATGTCACAAGAAAAGAAAATTACAGGCCAATATCCCTGATGAATGTAAATGCAAAAACCCTCGACCAAATGTTAGCAAACTGAATTCAACAATACAATAAAAGGATCGTGCACCATGATCAAGTGGGATTTATTCCAGGGATGCAAGGATAGTTCGACAGTTGCAAATCAGTTAAAGTAACAGTAGCAGAATCTTCTAGACCTTTGTAGATGTCAGTCCTGAATGGCTTGATCCTGTTCTGGTGCAGGCGCTGAGGATCCTTGGTGAGCTTTAGGCTCATCACACACTTGAGCCCAGGAGAAGGAAACCTGTGTGGTGTGAGAACCACCTGCTGGGGCTCTCGAGTTGAGTGATGGCTCTGTGCTTTTGGGAAGAGTGCCCATGGGCCCTGCCCTGGTCTTCAGGTCTGGTTCCTGGTGTGCCTCCAGGTCCTCTCCTCCACTGTGTGCTGAGGGTAAGGCCACCCTGGTTGGTGAAGCCCTTATCCATTACTGCCTGGGGGCACTTGTGGTCCCAGGGTCCTGCTGCTGCCTGGTACCTGGCACTCTTCTACCACCTAAGATGCCATCCTGTCTCCTGGCTGAGTTTGTGCAAATCATGGCCACATGCAGCTCTTGCAGCAAGTGCAGAGGAGGGAAATGGCCAATAAAAGTCAAGTGAAAATTCAATAAATCAAATATATTAAACATTATGAAAACGGATTTCAGACACCCACAAACAAATGGATGTGTAATGTGAATATTTTTCAGCCTACTGAAAACGTTAAGTGGATTAGGTGTTAACAGTTAAAAATGATTGCAGGCTTTTGCGGTTGACACTGGTGAATTCTGGGTCCTTCCGGGGGCTGGCTCAACGGCCTGCTTGTGCCCCAGAGGCCAGGACGGGCAATGTCCCGGGAACATATTGATGCAAAATAACCACTAACTATCCTACGGATAGGAGATATAAGGTGACTTTACTTGAGCCGGAGTGAGGATTATAACCCGGGAAGGCCTTAGAAGGCGTTCGGGAGAAGCGTGCGTTTCAGTACAGTCTTATATCTTTTTAGAACAGAGAAGGCGCATTAAATACATGCAGGATACATTTTCAAAGAGGTGTTCAGTTGCAAATTAGCAGGTCAACATGACCGTGATGCCAGGAAAGGGACTAATCCTGGCATTACCAATAGGGCGTTGTTACCAATAGGGCTGGGAGAAGTTTGCATTCTTATCCTAGGAGAGTGCCTTCTTTACTTTAATGGATAAGCAGACGGACAGTGTGTGTTTGATGGGCCGTAAGTCAGGCTTGCTAGTTGAAGCCGAATCAGTTTTGAACTCGAATAGTTACCCTGTATTCCTCAATATGTGAAAATCTCTTGTCACACACTGTTGCCGAATGTGCTGGAAATGTCCTAGAGATCCTGTGGTAGGGCTTGTTCTGGGCACAGAGCTGAGCTCTAGTGCTCGTTGACACTTGGGCCCCTCTACTTTCCAAGCAGACAGGAGGGAGGAAGTAGACATAAGTGCCTCTGGGACACCCCCCACACCCCGGAATGGGGGTTCCTCCCCTCTTCGAGGTGCGCAGAGAGCTCCCTGGCTCTCCTTCCTGCCCCTGTCTTCTCTGAGTTGCCTCACAGCCTGGTGGAGTGGCAGGCGATGCTGTCATCTCTGAGCTCATGTGGGAGATCTGCTGGCTGGCTCCCATGATTCGGGCAGGATCGCCCACGTCCAGTGCCCCTGCTCCAGCGGGGGGCCCGCCTTCCTGATGCTGGCCCTGATATCAGTTCCCCTACATTAAACCCAGCATGTACGGGGTTAAAACCAAAGCACTCTTTCCCTGCTCACTCCCTGGCTCCCGAATCCACTATCCGCCAGGGACTGGAGCAGCCATGTCACCCACCTGGATTCCTGATCTCCTCCTCCTCCCTGCAAACAGCATCCCAAGGCCGACTGCAGGCTGGTGGGAAAGCTCCGACCAGCAGGGCCACTGGCTCCCCCACCTCTCTACAAGCAGCCACACTCCGCACAAACCTTTAACACCTCCCATCTTTCAGGGAGATGAGATGAAATGAGGCACATTTGAGGGCTCACTCCTGTCTCCTGGGTGATGTCATCTGAAATAAAAACCCTTTCCTGGCCATAAGCCTGGCGTTCCAGCTTTTATTTGGCCCCTCTTGTGTGGTGGGTAAGGAACCTCTGTTTGTAGCCGATAACATACCCAGCCCCAGACCCCAAGGCCTGGTGTTTTTTGGCATTGGAGTCAGCCCTGGTTTTTTTTTGATGGGTTTGTGCCCCTTTCTCTGCCACTTTCCCTCATCTTTCAGAGAACTGCACAGAGCCCTGGGCCCAGCCCCAGCCAAGGGACCTGTGGTGCTGATCGTCCCCAGCTCCCAGCCCCATCACGGTGCTGCTCAGGGCCTCTGCTGTTCAGGCCCCAGCCCAGCAGCCTGCCCAGCCCACCAAGCTTCCCTCTGCTCCTGCCCACTGACCTTCTCACTTCCGGGCCTGGATCCCCAGATGCAGCCGCCCAGCTGTCCAATGTGTTCCTGGCGAGGATGCAGCCTGGGTGAGTGGAGGGCTAGGACGGAAACCCTGCTGACTAGCTGTGTGCCACACAGCAAAGCCCATCACTCTTCTGAGCCTTAGCTTTTTCTTACCTGTAAAATGGAGACAGCAGCTGGGTGAAGGTGAGCATCAGCGAGACAGTGAGCGTGCTCTGCCTAACCTGGCGTCTGGCGCACACTGGGTGTCCATCGGTCCTAGTTCCCCATTTCCCTTTCCTCTTTCTGGCTAATCTGTGTCCTTTGAGCATCTGGTTGTGGCAGGGATGTGATAGGCCTGGGAGTCAGTCAGCACCTGGCAGCCCCCCAGCTGACTGGGGCTGCTGTCCGCTTGGCTTCATCTGTGTCACCTGAGGCCTCAGCTCTCACTTCCCATTCCCAAGGAATGATGCATCTGGATCCACATAGGCTCAGTGCTCCTAATGCACCCTGAGGCTTGGTGAGCGAGTCACGGCGAGCTGGTACCACAGAGAGGAAAGGAGCCAGCACCATGATCCTGGATGATGGTGAGCGTCACGTGCTGCTCCAGGAACCTGGGGACCCTGCCCTCGCCAGCTTGGGTTCCAATACGAAGGGTCTTTGTTGATCACCCTTGTTGCTCCTGGGCTGTTCCTGTGGCACCAGAGGGAGGGTGGAGGTCTCTTGGGAAGGTCACCTTTCAGGGGAGGAGGGTTGGGACTCATGCTCCAGGAAGTGTCCTGCAGGCTCTCCGAGGTCCCAGAGCACCCCCACGCCTTGGTCACCAGACTGCTGGCTGCATCCCAAAGGGGCTCAAAGTGGAAGAGTTCAGGGCACATCATGCTTGTCATATAGCACAATGACAACCACTTCTGTTGTCAAGCTTTGTGTGCCAAATAATGGTAAGTACCGTGTGTGCATACGTCATTAATCCTCATAACAACCCTGAGAGCGAGTAGTATCCCCATTTTACAGACAAAAAAAGTAAAGCACAAGAAAAATGACCTACCTCGTGGCAGAACTAAGGGTCATACCCAGGTTCACCTTCATGCATCACCCACATGGGGCCTCATTCTGGGGCTGCGGTCTGAGGTGTCTTTTCTCGCTGTCTTCTCCTGCTTGGCGAGGAGAGCAGGGGCGAAGTGTGTGTGAGTAGAGAGATCTGGCCGCAGAGAGACGACTACACACCCAGGCAGGGTTAAGGGACATGGGTGAGGCAGAGTGGAATTCCATGCAGGGCTGCGGAGGAGAGCCCGTCCCTGTACCTGGAGAGGCTCTGGCTGCGGTTGGCACCTGACCAGGGCTCTGCCCTCCTAGCGGGGTGCCAAAATCGCGGCCCGCAGGAAGTGGGAACAAATGCAGACTGCACCATCTCTCTCCTCCCACGTCCGGCCTCCGTCAGCTGACCCTGCTGGAGGTTGGAGGCCCAGGGAGCCTGGTTGGTGCAGCTGAGGAGTCAGTATTCAGGTACAAGGCACAGAGGAGGGCAGCGCAGGGGAGAGTGGGGGGCGGCTGGAGGGGCCAGGAGGACTTTTCAGTGCAGGGTGCCTCGGGAGCTTTCTGAGAAATGGGCACTGCCTTGGGGCTCCAGGACCCGGAGAAGACGGTGGGCTGGGAAAGCAGACTGTGCCATTTTGCCTGCGTCCAGGGCAGCAGCTTCCCCCTCGTGTCCTGGGTGCATGAGGCCCAGGAGAAGGTCCCTGTTCCTCCCCTCAGGGACCCAGGGTGTCCCAGACTTGAAGAGGGGCCTACCTGGAGGTCAGAAGGCGGGCCAGGTAGAGATGGGGAGGAGTCAGGGAGAAGAGGCGCCCCTGAAGAAAGAGGAGTGGAAGAGAGGGAGCTGACAAGTCAGGCCCCTCAGGAGGAGCACCTTCCTGCTCCCGACCTTCAGGAGCACACTCCCTGTCCACAGCCTATTCCTTCTACAGATATGCGTGCGTGCTAATGTTTGCAAGGCTGTCTCTGCCACGCAGAAGCTCCTCCTAAGAAGGTGTCTGCGGCACTGCCTCCATGGGCTGCTCTCTGAGAGAGTGAGGCAGGGGCCATGCCGGGTCATGAGCCTCCTCCTCTATGGAGTCCTCCAGGTGCCAACCTCAGCCCAAGGCACCCTCCTGCCTCAGCTTCTGGGCCTCACACTGTGAGCATTGCTGTCTACAGCCATGGCCCCCAGAGGAAACTCCCCAGGACAGGCTACATGTTTGACTCATCGATACGACCCCCAAACTTAGGAGTGAGGGACCTCAGCTCACAGACTCTCTGTAATCCCTCCTGCTCCATGCTCACCTCCAGAAAAGAGAGACCGTTCAATCACCCAACCGATAATGCAGTCAATGTCTGTCTGCTGGGCAGGTGAGACCAGCCACGCAGGCTGCCCCCCCACCCCGGGGATCCCTCCCCCAGTGCCCAGCGTCTTATCACAGCAGCTGCTGGCAAGAGTGGCTCCCACGACTTTCTGTTTCTTTGTTCACCCCTCACCCAGCACCTGATGGGGAGTGGGAGGAGAGTAGTAACTGCCGGCAACCGGTTGTCCTGTGTGTACATGGAAGGGATGTGGTGCAGGCCAGAGGCCTGGACAAAGGGAATTCAAGGACTGGGGAAGGGTGGGCTGAGGGCCCCCCATCACACCTATGCACTGACCCCCTGCCAGGCAGCTCACCTGGCAGGTTCAGGTCCTGGGGAGATGGGCTGCAGCGCTCATCTACCTTGGTCCCTGGGATGGAGTCCTGGTTGGACTGAATCCCAGGAGAGGTGTCTTTCCCTCTGCCAGCTCCTGGCCCCAGCGTTCCCTATGCCTGAAGGAGTGAGGTTGAATGGGAGCCTGAATCTACGCCAGGAGAACCCAGGGATGGGCCCGTTTCTGGGGCATGTAGGCACAGGACTTGGCCGCTGGGTGAGCCACTCCTCAGTGCACCCCAAGAGCTTTCCAAGTCCATGGCCCTGAAGAGAGAGAAGAGGTGACTCTCTGGACCCTTGATCTTTCCCCTTCCCCTCTCAGCTGTCCCCAACCTCTCTGTGTCTTTTGTGTCACAGAACTTAGGACGTGGTTGGAGAGGCAGACGGGTGAATGGAGCCGGCTGAGAGAGGGACCCAGCTCCCTGCTGCCCCCATCAAGGCCCTGAGCATCGCTCATGTTTCTGAGTTGCTTTGCTGTCATATTTCTTTCTGCTCGGCCGCACGGCCCTCAGCTGCCCTGAGCAGCTCTTGCCTCCTCATCCATCATCCTGGCTGCAGGGCACCAGAGTCCATCTCGCACAGAAACCTTCCTGCCCTAGGCGTCCACCGAGATGGGCTCAGCTGTCAGAGAGGAGGGCGGTTTCCACAGGGGTCAGAGCGCCGGGCGCTCCAGGATTGATGGGCTATGCATTATGGGTGTCACATCCCAGTCAGTGCTGGTGCTCCAGAGCCAGAGAGGGTGTCCTGCCTTCCTTCCCGTGTCTGCCTCCTCCCTGGCACCCCCTTAGCAAGCATTTATTACACATTAGGTGCATTCCTTATTGATGTTACTTGCTGGTTGTTTTTTTTTTTTAAAGATTTTATTTTTTCCTTTTTCTCCCCAAAGCCCCCTGGTACATAGTTGTATATATTTTAGTTGTGGGTCCTTCCAGTTGTGGCATGTGGGATGCCGCCTCAGCATGGCCTGACGAGCAGTGCCATGTCCGCTCCCAGGATCTGAACCGGTGAAACCCTGGGTTGCCGCGGCAGAGCGCACGAACTTAACCACTCGGCCATGGGGCCGGCCCCCTTGCTGGTTGCTTTTTAATGGATGAGGATTTTGTGCACACCCCACAGCACTAGATTGGAGCTCTTTGAGCAGGATGTCTGTGCCTCCTCCACCTGCTGGAGCCCGGCTAGAGGCTGGACTTGCTCAAAATCGAGTGGTCACTGTGGCTGATGATGGGGTGGCAGAGTGAAGAGCCGTTCACCTCCAGAAAGACCCCGAGATGAGGGAGAGGCAGGGGTGTGCCCAGACTGCTCACAATGCTGTCACTGCACGTTGAATGGCTGTTAGCAATACTCTGCTCCGAGTGAGGCGTGGCCCAGCTGCTCTCTGCTTTACTCTCTGGCCCTCCTTCCCTGCTGGGTCGCTGGGCTCTCCTGCTGCTCTCACCTCTCTGGTTTCTCTTCTGCATGCACGCTCACTCCCCGGGAGGCGTGCTTCCCAGCAGTGCTTGCTCTGCCCCCTCTGCCTTTCTCACTGCACACATGCAGATGTGCTCAGTAACCCGTCTCACACCTGCTCTGGGACTCGGCTGGAGAGCCCCACACCATGACACCGTCGCAGGCTCTTCCCTTGCCAGCCGTGGCCGCCTCCTCTCACTTCCCCAGCCAACCACCATCTTACTCCAAGCTCAGTCTTTGTTCTCCTTCACGCGGCCCCAGCTCCCTGCTCCAGTCTCCAGGCTTGTCCCCTTCAGAAGTGCCTGTCACAGAGCTTCCAGGAGGCCAGCCTGCCACTCCTGATCCCCATGTGAAACGGGCAGGGCTCCTTTCCTGGCCTCTCCCAGGCGCTCTGCCCAGCCTCCCGCACACGTTCTCCTTCACGCCAGGCTCACGCGGTTGGGCCGAGCCCTGGGCCCCGCGTGCCTCTCACCGGCCCTTTATCCCAGGGACTCCCACTGGCCTCCACCTTGCCTTCCGCAGGCCCACCTTGACCTCTGCCCCCACGGCGACTCGGCTGCCCCACCTGGGCTGGTTGTGTGCTCCGTCGGTCTCTCACTGTGGGTGCCTCTCCGTTTTACACAGGCATCCGTGCATCCCACGCCCGGGGGGCTCGTAGCCCCAGCACCCGGAGTCCCTGGCATGTCAAAGCAATGAAGGACTCTGAGTTCCCGACTGAGCGAAATGAACTGAGTGAAGGGATGATTAGGAATGGGTGGGTCCGGCAGGCAAAGGCTCACAGGTGAGGGGTAAGAGGATGGGGGGCTGAGAGGCAGGTCAGAGGAGCGGTGTTTGAGGAAAATAAGAAGAGAGGCCAGATTCAGAGGGGGGTGGGGAGTGGGGGGAGTGGGGGGTGTGTGGAGGGTGGAGCTTTGAACGTACGAACACCCTTTCTGTCGCTGCTCCTGAGAGCACCTTCTCCATGAGAGGGAAAGACACCGGTTTTCTTTATGATGAAGGCTGATTTGACCATAAACCCTCTCAGCCTCCCAGGAGGTGGCAGTGGCCCTGATGGGTGGGGAGGAGGCAGGACAAGAAGATCAGTGGTGGAGGGTTGGGGGTGGAGGGGAGGGGAGGGAGAGAGAGAGAGAAGGGAGGAAAGAGACAGGAGGAGACAGGAGGGGAGGAGAGGCTCTTGGAATGCGTGCTGATTACTAATGTGCTGGAAAGCTCAGCAGAATCCATGGGGAAGCATTTACTGTGCATGAGAAAGCAGGCAGCCGGTTGAAGAAGGTATCCCCAGGGTCCTGCAGGGGGGGGAGAGGGGGGGAGGGGGGGAGAGGAGGGAGAGGAGGGAGGGGGGGGAGGGGAGGGAGAGGAGGGAGAGGAGGGGGAGGAAGAGAGGAGGGAGAGGAGGGAGAGGAGAGAGGAGGGAGAGGAGGAGAGGAGGCAGAAAACAGAGGAGAGAGAGGAGGGAGAAGACGGAGAGAAGGGAGAGGTGGGAGAGGAGGGAGAGGAGGGAGAGGAGGGAGAGGAAGAGAGGAAGAGAGGAAGAGAGGAGGGGGAGGAGGCAGAAGACGGAGAGGAAGAGAGGAGGGGGAGGTGGGAGAGGAATGGCCAGGGTTTGGGGTAAGAAGGAGAGAGGGACTGAGATCTTAGCTCTGCCTGGGTCATCTCAGAAGGGGAGAGGGCTCCTCTGCTCTCCAGGGGCATATTTCACCCATCGAGGTCACAGACTTCTTCCTTGGGAAGGGTTTACATGGTCACTGAGTCCCTTTCTCTACCTTGCTGCATCAGCACCAAGTCCACTCCTGGCATTGAAAGATGGCAGCTTATGGAAGCTTCTGGGAGTCCCCGTCCCTGAGGGAGGGGCATTTCCTTGGAGGCGGCTGGGCCTGAGCAGTGTTGGATGTCGGGGACTGAGTGGGATGCCCCTGTATCTGGCCTCGCTTGGCGATAAGCAGAGCAGAGCAGAGCAGCCTGTACAGTGGTCAGGCAACCCCTCCCTGTGATGCGGGCTTGGCAAGGTGGGGAGTCAAAAGAAAAATTTCTTGGACTCTCAAGGTCTGGTAGTAGTGCTCCTTTATTCAGAGAATAGCATGGGGACAGGAGCTGTGGGTAGTGAGACCTGCAGGCATGGGGACAGGACCTGTGGACCTGAAGAGCTGCAATGGGTTGAGAGTAGAGCTTATTTATAAGGCATAGGCATGTGAGTTATTTCTTTACAAGACAAAGGAAAGGTCAAGTGAGAAAAGTTGTTGAAATGGTATCTGTGCAGCTGGGGTTGGTTATCGGATGGTCCTATAACTTTGGATACAAATCAAGTCGGATTAGGTCAGGACATCCTAGACTTCCTGGAGGATGACATAGATGCCATGTAGGCAGGATGCCTTGGGTTTCTCTCCCTGGGGAGCCTTGATCCTCATCACCTGGATGTCGTTTGGGGGACGCCAGTGCGCTGGCGTGCTCTGAGGATCAGTAGCTGGTTTCCAAGCCCCATCTTCTCACATCTCTGAATATCCTCCCTGTTAAGAAAACAAAAGAACATGTGGCATCTTGGAGTCCCCACCCGCACCTTGGAGATGTGGAATCCAATCCTCTCCTGGCCAGAGGCAAGGAGCAGAGAAGAGAAGGAGCTTGCTTGAGGCCGAACCAGGTGAGTGTGAGCTGCGGCCCAGCTCACCTGCTTTCCACTCTCAACGCTGCATTAAGAACAGGGGCCTCTGCTCTCCTGTAACTCAAATAAAACACAGTCCATCTGCTTCCACTGCAAGGCACACCTCAAGCTGGAGCCATATTCCTGAGGAACTGCCATCAGACTCGAAAACTTTGAGACACACTGAAGCTCTTAATGCAAACTCTTCTTAAGTGGGTAACCAGGGGAAATTCCACTGCATGAAGCCCAACCAAACTTAAAACACTCTGTCCTCCTCTCCTCAAAGTCCCATAGCTCCTGGGAGCTGCTCGTGTCCCTCCAGGCCTGTAGGCTGTCTTGCTTTCAACCCTCGGCCCCTGCCTGGCTCCTGCTGTCTCTCCTTCCTCCAGTCCCCGCCTCCCCCTCACTGGCCCCAGGCCTGGTGGCTGAGCACTGGCTCTGGCTACTGTCACTCTCCTGTTTGTGAATCATACCTCCTTCCCTCCTTCCTCGTGTTTGTTTTAGCATGACTAACAAGGAGACAAGAGGGTTAGGGTATGTGAGTTCTTGGAGAAGGATCCATTGCACTTACAATAGAATCCTACCAGACCCTCACGTTCAGGCCCACTGCCTCCCGCCCCCCCCCCCCCCCCTCTCCCCCCCCCCCCCCATGCCGCCTCCTCACTGCTCGAACTCGCCATGCTGGTTTGGGCTCAGGGGCTTTGCTCCTGTTCCCTCTGCCTGGAAAGGGTTCCCCTCATGTTTGCACAGCCTTCTCATTATGCAGGTCGCAGCACAGCCATCACCGCCTCCGAGGGGCCTTCCTTGACTACCTTTTCTTATGTCGCTGGCCTCCACTGGTCTGCCACATCACTTTCGTTTTGTTGTCTTCTAGCATCTGTCTAATCACATTATTTATCTGTTATTGTTTATTCCATGAGTGCCTGTCTCTCCCACTGAGAACAGGGACTTTGTCTGTCTGTCTTTATTATGACGTCCCTGGTGTGCGGCAGTTAAAGACTTGCTGTTTAAAGAAGCAGTGAAGGATTCAGGAGATGGGGAGGCTGAGGCAGGGCCTGGGGCCGTCTCTGTGCATCTCTTTGTAGATGGGGTCTTCCTCTTCTGCCCTGCTCAGAAAACTGAGGCTCAGGATGCATGCATGACTAGGGCTCTCCCCGGTCAAGACTTAAGGGTGGCCATCAGCCTCTGTGGCGGAGGAGCTGTGGCTGCTGCTCTGCTTGGGTGGGGTGAGTCCTCTTCCTTCTCTGGGGGCGGGCGGGTTGATGTGTTGACGTCTCTGCCTTGTTTGCTACTGTGTCTTGTCTTCGCAGGCTGTCCTAGGGGTCACTTGGAAAGCACCACACAGCCCCCTCCCCACCCCAGACCGCTCCCTGGGAGTGGGGTGGTAGGAACTTGTTTGGTGATGGCAGCAAACAACACACGCACTTCCCACTCATGTGCTTGTGGTCCGGGGGGAGAGGAGGGAGCCGTCCCGGGCTCCAGAGAAGGAGAGAGGCAGTGCCTTTGGTGCGTGTCCCCTGGCTCCCAAGCTGCAGTGTGCAAGAATGGGGGTGACAGGAAAGCAGGAGACCATTTCTCCAGGAGTTCCCGTGCCCCTTAGGAAGAGACTGTAGCCCGAGAGGGGCTCACGGGGCGCCTGACCCTGGCCTGGAACACTCCCCTTGGGCTTGCTGTGATTCTGTTTACCAACAAGTGGGAAGGAGCCTATTGTAGTCGGGGTGAAGAATCGGAAAGAAATCGGTGAATAGGAGCTCAGGAGCCAAGACACTGGGCTCAGAGACAATAGATAGGAAGCGAGGGGTGTGGGAAGGGAGGTCTAGTCTGGAAAGGCTGAGGAGAAAACCAGGTGGGGGCAGAAAGGAGCCATTTCTGGTCAGATTTCTGCAGCAGGTCTGCCTCCCCCACGCATGGAGCTGCCAGGCCCGGTGTTTATGGAATGTATTCCTTGTGCACGCTCTTGTGGGGAGTGTGAGGGGGTTTAGCAGGGTGTCAGACACCCAGCACCAATCCCACAGGGCTTGTCGGGGAGGGGTGCTTTGCAGTCAGGCTGAGTTTGAATTTCCATTCTGCCTCTTGCTGTGTGGCCTTGGACAAAGAATATAACGTCTCTGAGTTCTTCTTTACAATTGGGGCAGTGCCCCCCTCATTGAGCTACTGTGGGGATTAAAGGTGATAACGTGTGCAGTGCCGAGGGCCAGCCTAAGGTCCTGCACAGTGTCCTGCAAATGGTGGCTCAGTGGTTCTCTGCAGCCTGGACCTCAGGGTCTTACTTAGAAGCAGGGGAGACCACCGTCTGCACTGGGCACAGGCCTGCCTGGACACAGGGGCTTGGACTGAAGGATGGAGGAATCTTGGGGCCTTTGGAATACTGAATTCTGCCAGTTTCACATCTTTCTCTACCTCCCATAATCTGTGCAGGGATGATGGCCCGATCTGCTGACTTTCAGAAGGGCCCTATTTTCAGACTGACTTGTTCAAAGGGGTAGCATCTACACTGGCAAGGCAATTTTAACCCAAGCATGGAGACCATCTGGAAGACTTGGATCCCTGAAGACAACATTTTTTCCTCCTCTGCAGGGAGCTTTAGCTTGAAACATCTGTGTAACTGCTCAACACCTTCCTCCTTCGCAGAGCATTCCCAGGGTGGGGGCTGTTTGCATCTTTCTGGCCCGGCATTTTTCAGGGCTACCCAGAGCCAAGGCCCTCATGCACTGCCAGTGTCCTACCTCTCCTCTGCCCACCCCCTTCCCCACCGCCCCTCCCCCAGAGGTTCACCTGCCATTGCCTGTCCCCAAAGCTCAAACCTGCCTGTCTCCCAGGACGTGGCTCCTAGGGGATTCCTTAGATCTCTAAGAAAGGCACTGCTTCTGCTCAGGCGCTGGGCTCCAGGAGCTGGTCCCGGGACGCAGGGCCCCTGGGGAGGGGAGCGCCTCTCCTGAGATTGCATGTCACTAATCCTCTGGAGGGGTAAACGTGACTTGAGAGCTGTTGCGTCTTCTGTCAAGATGTCAGGGTAGGTGTCCCTGCCCCAGCTTCCTGGGCTCAAGAGGGAGGAGAGCTTTCTTTGTGCCGTTTCTGCAGGGACCAGAGAGGGGCCCAGGAAGGCCTGCAGCTAGGCCAGCTTTCGGGTCAGGGTGATTTGGGGTCAGAAACCTTGACTTGGGAGACTCAGGGGTTCTGTGCATCTGCACTCTCCGTCCTTGCCTCCCTTTGTCTTCTTCACCACTAGGAATCTCTGTCTCTATGTTGGTCTGTGCGGTGCGGGATAGTTGGGGAGCGTCTGGTCTTTGTTCTTAGACTAGAAATGGGAGGGGATGGGGACAGACACCACGCCTCTTGGGCTTGACATGCTTCGAGCAACAGAATTGGGCTGAGGGAGCTTCAAGGGGACACAGTAGGGTGCTGGTATATGTCACACACCAGGTCAGGACTGGGGCTCTGGACTCTCTTTCCAGTGCTCACTCCCTTGCACTGAGGTCCCTTTGCAGGTGGTCACAGCGTAAAACCCTTGCACTTCCTCCTGTGTAGGAACCGTGTGTTAGACACACACCAGATACAAGAATTCCAGAAGACAGGGCTGGACCAGTGGTGCCAGGAGAAGGCTAAAGCTGTTTGCTCTGGTGCCTGGAGTGCAGAGGGGACCTGGGGAAGGAGATAGAGGGATTGCAAAGGGGGATGGGGAGAGCAGGGGTGCGTGTTCTGTGTGCACGTGCAGGAGGGTGTGCATGTGCCTCTTCAGGGCCATGGGTTGGCCACTCTGGTTTGAAGACAAGGAGGAGGCCCGAGGTTGGGGATTTTATTGCAATGAGGCAGGAAGGAGGTGGTCCCTTGGCTACTGTGTGACTCCTGGAGGGGAAGGGAGACATGAGAGCAGTGGGGAAAGAAGCCAGCACCCGCTCCATATGGAGACCCTCACCAAAGCTGGTGACAACCATGGGAGGGGGGCGTGTGAGAAGGCGAGGTGGTGGCTGCTAGGGATTGTGAAGCTGGCCCAGCCTGAGAGATGACCTTGAGAGAGAGGAGAGGGAAAATTGAGCTGGTGTCTAGTGAGGGGGAGCGGGGAGGGCCCGGCGAGGAGGAAGGAGAAAGCTGAGAGAGATCCAGACAGCGGAGGGGGCGGGGCAGAGTGTGCCCACCTCCTGTCTGTCTGCCTCCCTCCTTCTGGCTGGAAGCAAAGGACGAAGAAGACACGGAGGGGCAGGCATGTGGGTGCCTGCAGGGCGGGGGCAGAACTGGGGGGCAGAGTGTCCTTGAGTCCTGGGGCTTTCCTGAGCTGAGATCCACAGAAGCCACGGTTACCTCATTACCTTGCGCTGCCCAGGATACAGGCCCTGACTCAGGACTCAGGCCTGGAGAATTCTCCCTGCTCCCTGCTTTTTAAAGAGCTCTGGGGGCTGGACAAACGGGGAGGGGAGGGACACTAATCCAATGCCCCAGAAGCTGGGGATGGGATTTCCCATTTCTCCTGCAGGAACTCCCCAAAAATGATGGCTTTCCGTTCCTCCCCCAGGCTTGTTTTTCTATATGTTCAGTCATCTTTCTCTTGAACAGAACGCTCCACCTCTCATCTCCTGTGTGTAATAGGGCTCATCATTCCTTCCTCACGGCTGTCGGGAGTGTGAATTAGACTCCAGATGTAAAAGGGCTGTGTACAGTGCAAATTTACAGCGTGAGCATCAGAGATTGTTATTCAGGGAGGAGACTAAAGGGAAAAGGAAGCAGGAAGGAAGTCCCGGCAAGGCCAGGGCAAGGAAACACCCCTGGCTGCTGAAGTGGATTCATCTCCAGGCCCTCCCAGCCGCCATTCTGCCGCCTCCTCACCCGGCGGCCGGTGGAGTTGAGGATGGGCGGGCGGAGCCAGTCACTGCAAACTCGCTCTGGCCTCTTCCCCTGCCTCCTCTCAGGACACTCACAGAACAGGTCAGGGCAGCCTGCCTGGAGCTAGACCCTCCAGAAGGAGATGGGGCTGCAGAGGGGGAGGTGCTCCTTCCTACAGGGCTGGCAAGACGGCCATCAGAGAGTCGCCCAAGAGCAAGGGCACTTGCCAAGGTCGCCAAGGTGGGGTGGGAGCCCTGCTCCTCGTGTCAAGATGTAACAGCTGGGAGCCATCTGGGACTTCTCCCGCCCGCACCGCCTCCCCCCCGCCCCCATCACAGGAGGGGCCGAGGGATGACGCACTGTTTAGAATTTCTTCAGGGAGACGGCCCACGAGGGCATTCTTTCTATTTCTCGGGCTTCCCTAGCCAAAGATGGGGGCTTAGTTAGGAGACAGCTGCAGAGGCAGCAGGCCCTGGGGGAATCCTGCCCATGGCAGCAGCCGTGGCCCCAGGGAAGAAACCTTGTGGAACTTGCCTCCTCTGAGGGGGCTCAATGCAGCGCCTACACTGAAGCTGCTGGCAGAGCAGGACTTTGGCCCCATGCTCAAAGCCACCTGGGTTTGAATCCTGGCTCTGCCACTTACTAGCTGTGTGACTCTGGGCCACTTCCCTTTCCGAAGCTTGTGTCCTCACCTGCAGTATGGAGATAAGCCCCCCTGCCACCAACGGCTATGGTTGGGATTAACGAACTCATGTATATAACAGCTTCCATTACAGAGTCTGGAAATTCCAGGACTTGTCGTCTCCTTCTCCCACAACGGGGCAGGGGCCCGATGACTTTCTGTACTCAGCACGTTAACCTTGGGGCATGTGGGTGTGGTGGGGCTTCTAGCACCCAGGAGCTCCCCTTCTGGAAAATCTCCCTTCTGTTTTTTTCATTGGATTATTTCCAGCCAGGGTTTCTTCAGCTGGGCATCTTGAGGCTCTCAGGTGCTGTGTGCCTAGGCCTGCTGGTCATCCGGTAAAGCAGGACGTGGACGAGGATGGTTTGCGAGGGGACAGGATGGCTGGTGAGGGACAGAGAATGCTCCTGCTGTGATAAGCTCCGTGGAAGATGAGAAGAGGGAGGGAGGGGCCAGGACGTCACTGCCCTGAAATTCTACTGCACTGAGAGGCAAGGGGCTGTCGGCTCAGGGCCTTACCAGCTCTCCCTGGGGCCAGATGTGCCGGAAGTCTCAGATCTCCGGAGAGAGGGGGGCACTGCTCTCACCACCTCCAAGACTCCCATCTGTGTGTGTCGAGTCTTAGTCTGAGCTTCAGCCAGCCTTGTGAGCTGGGGTAGTGCTGCGTCTTCTCTAGTTCCCCATTTCTTCATCTGAAGAATGTGACTAACAATCGCTGACCCTCCGCTCACAGGACTGTCCTGAGGATCCACGGAGCAGGGAGAGCGCTGGACAGAGGCTGGCGAGGCGGGGGAGTGGGTTCCCTCCCACGTAGCCACAGAACACACCCGTCCATCCAGAATTGGGACCACCTGGAACCGTGGGTGGTTGCCTTGGCAACTGAATGCCTGGCTAACTGCTCCTCCTTCAGGTTTCAGCTTAGACATTTATTCTTCAAGGTCTCCCAGACCCTTAGACTGTGGCCCTCCTGTAAGCTCTCACAGTGTTCTGTGCATTCCTTTTATAGCATTTGTTATGAGCTAGCCTGGTCATTTATGTGACTTTTTTTATTCTTCTCCCCAAAGCCCCCTAGTACACAGTTGTGTATTCTAGTTGTGGGTCCTTCTGGCTGTGCCATGTGGGACACCGCCTCAGCGTGATCTGATGAGCAGTGCCATGTCTGCGCCCAGGATCTGAACCGGCGAAACCCTGGGCTGCTGAAGTGGAGCGCACACACTTAACCACTTGGCCACGGGGCCGGCCCCCCTGTGTGATTTTTTTTTTTAAGAATACTTTCTTTTATTATTGTTAAAGATTTTATTTTTTTCCTTTTTCTCCCCCAAAGCCCCCCGGTACATAGTTGTGTATTCTTCGTTGTGGGTTCTTCTAGTTGTGGCATGTGGGACGCTGCCTCAGCGTGGTCTGATGAGCAGTGCCATGTCCGCGCCCAGGATTCGAACCAACGAAACACTGAGCCACCTGCAGCGGAGCGCGCGAACTTAACCACTCGGCCACGGAGCCAGCCCCCCTGTGTGATTTTTTTAACGTGTGTCTTTTGCACCCGACTCTCAGCTCTCTGAGGAAAAGGAGTATGTGTGTTGCACACTATCTTATTGCTGTCCCTGGCAGGCAGTGAAATCCTTGCTGAATGAGGAAATGAACTGTCTGCCTCTCACCCTTTCTATGCCTCAGTCACCATCTTGTGCCAAACACCCATCTGTTACATCCCCTGTCCAACAGCTCCTTATAAGAAGAGAAAGGGGGCCGGCGCCGTGGCACAGTGGTTAAGTTTGCACATTCTGCTTCAGTGGCCTGGGGTTCACTGGTTCAGATCCCGGGTGCGGACATGGCACCGCTCATCAAGCCATGCTGTGGCAGGCATCCCATGTATAAAATAGAGGAAGATGGGCACGGATGTTAGCTCAGGGCTAATCTTCCTCAGAAAAAAGAGGAGGATTGGTGGCAGATGTTAGCTCAGGGCTAATCTTCCTCAAAAAAAAGAAGAGAAGGGTGTGGGGGGATCAGAATTTGCCACCCCAAAATGTGTCTGTTTGGCATGAGGATTATTTTGGGCTGGTTACTTTTAAAAACTGCAGACATAAGAGAAACCCTTAAAAGTAGAATTTACCCTTTGTGAGAGACATTTACATTTGTAAGGGACATCTCCATCTGTAAAGGTGTCTCCCTCTCTGTACCAGGAAGAGGGGATGACCTCATCTCTAGAAACTCTCATCAATGCAGAACGCAGGGACTTGATCTGCATAATCCGTAAATGACTCTCCCCACCCCCAACATCCTCCTTTGTCTTTAGCTGAAGATGGTATTTAAGACCAGATCCTCCGCCATTTGAGTGAGTTGCTCAGTTTGCCTGAGTCTCTCCCACGTATGCATGTATAAAGCTTTGTTTGATTTTCTCTTGATATCCTGTCTCACGACAATTTAATGTGTAGCCTGGCCAGAAGGACCTAGAGGGTAGAGGAAATGCCTTCGTCCCTACAGCTGCCATCTCCCTTCCCTTTATAATTCAAGGAGCAAGTCGGCTGGACCACAGTTGCCCTTTTTCCCACCCTCCCAGCGCAGCAGGCCTAGTCAGGACCCAAAAAGGTTGCAGGTGAGGAGCTGCTCTGCTGCCCTCTGGTGGTTGAACATGGAAGGGAGCCTGGGAGGATGGAACCCCTGCAGCCAGGAACGGGCAGGCGGAGCCGTGCTTGGAGGCTGCCCAGTGAGCCCGAGAGGTGAGCGCCACAGGAGGGCATCTAGGCTGGTATTTGCATCAGTTCTCCATCCTTACGAATGGCTCCTTCCACGTCCAACAAGCAGCCCTGGCGTAGGAAGAGGAGAAACCCACCCTATCCCAGTGCGGACGCCTGGGGGAGAGGGAGGGCTAGTTAAATAGATGTTCTTTTTCCTCAGTGGTGCCAGCAAATGCTTGACAACCAGCTTTCCAAAAAAAAAAAGCAAAACAAAAAAAACCCCAACGTGTAGCATTTTCCAATTTCCATGGAATAACTACTCCCAACGTGGCTGATTTCAAACAACGATGTTCACTGTGAAGGGAGCTGGGAAGACAGGAGCATGTCACTGTATTTACCACACAGATCCCACGGACGCAAAGACGTTCAAGAGCACGGTTAATAGGAAAATAATTGCGAAGTGATGAGTTTGAGTATTTATTTGTTGTTTTGTTTTCAACATATTTAATTGCGTGTTTATATAATTTAATTTTTAACAATGGCTGTGTTTAACTGGCTTGCAAAATTCTGGAAAATTTAATAATTGGTTCTTGCAAGTCTAGTAGAAAGAGCTGGCTCCAGCACCCCACTGCTTCTCCCCTTTCCTCCTCCTCCTCTTCCTCCTCCTCTTCCTCCTCCTCCTCTTCCTCCTCCTCTTCCTCTTCCATGGCTTCCCTGGCATTCTGTGTGGGTAGGAGGGATGGGGAACACGGGGAAGAGCTTTGCTGCAGACAACACCACCCTCTGAGCCAGGAGCCACAGGTGGGAGGGAAGAGGCATGGGATGCACATTTGGCTACCGGACATTTCAGTGTGCGTTTGAGGGAGTGATTTTTGCAACTAGATCACGAGGCTGATCAGCACCTGGATGAAAGACCCCTGTTTAGAGACGGGAGACTGGACCCTACAGCCCGGAGGCCTGTGTCCTTGTGCTCCCCAAGGGCTCTGACCTGGACGGAGAGGGAGGCTGAGCTAGGCAAAGCGGCCTGTGGGGAGCCGAGGCAGGCAGAAGTAGGCGCTGGGGAAGAGGCCCAGGTTGATGGGATTGCCGTCCAGGCGGATGTCTTCCAGCCGCCTTCGGGTGTATTTATGCTCCTCTGGGTCGCAGAAGGCGTCTCTTTGCATGGTCTGTATCCTGTTATTCTGGAAAGAACACTCTGACAGCTGAGCCTCTGCCGGAGAGCCAGCCTCCATCAGCTATCCCCACCAGCTCTGCTCCCCTTTTGCAGCTGGAGAAACCGAGGTACATGAGACGAAGGCCAAACAACAATGGCGAGGAGAGGAGAGGTCACGGAGGGTGGATGCGGGGCGGGCTGGGGGGGATGAACAGGGCTGAAGGGAAGAGGAGAGACAGAGGGCAAGGAGAGAAGGGACAAGCAGTTGGGTGAGCTGGGGCAAGGCCGTGGAGGGAGGGGAGGTGCTTCAAAGAGAAAGAGGGAGGAAGTCACACTGAGGCTGTGGACAGCGACCTGGACGAGACCTGTGACCCGCGTCTCCAGTGAGCTCTCTGTGAGGAGACCCCGCAGCTGCCCGAGGTGCTCCTGCTCTCAGCCCTCCGCCCTCTGGGCTCTGGGCTCTGCGCGCCCCCTTGCTCTTGCGGAGGCCGCTCACCTGCAGGTGCAGCGAGCGCAGGCTCAGGGGCAGGGGTCCGGGGATGGACTCCAGCAGGTTGTCGGCCAGGTAGAGGAACCGCAGCCTCTCCAGCGCCTGGGGAGGAGAAAGAAGGCTGTCGGGCCCTGGAGGTGAGGGGTGGCTGACGTGACCCCGTTCGTTCACTCAGAGTCCCCTGAGACTCAGCTGTGGGCCAGGCTCTGTGCTGGTGCTGTGGGGGACACCCCGTCTCTCAGGAGTGCACAGGTGCTAACTGGATGCAGAAGGGAAGCTGCAGCTGGAGGTGCGGCAGCTGGGGGAGTGCGGAGCCTGTCGGCTGCTGATGAGGAGTGGGCGAGGAGCGGGCTGGGCTGCAAGGGAGGACAAGGGGGCATCTCAGCCCCACCTCAACTTCTCTGCTATCAGAAGGGGTTTCCCCAAATGAGAAGCCTCCAGATGCTAAACCTGGAGCAGCTGTGCAGAGCACGTTCTGGAAACATCCAGACCAGCAGAAGGAGAGCCACAGGCACACATGAGGCTGACTGAGCCTGAGTGCCAATCTGGTCCACGCTCCATTTTTTCACTGCAATTGCCTGGGGCTCCTCCTGGCCCTGCTGAGTGGGCAGCTGCAAGGGGCATATTTGTGTCACATGTTAGCCCTTCCCATGAAAACTGCCAGCCAGTGACCAGTCAGATTGTCTCTCTTGAGAATTTTCTCGTAGAAAGACAATGATCAGTTAGTTAGAGGTGGTTTTGAAAGAAAAGGGTCCAGGGAGTTAGGGCAGGAACTGGCACCACTGCAGTCAGTCACACGTTAGTCAGAGGTTTAGGGCAGCAGATGCTGGTGTGCAGAGAGGTGAAAGAGCAGGCGCATGGAAAGGAGCCAAGAGACCGTGTGCCCCAGAGCAAGACGGAGAGCAGTGGCCTGGTCGCTGACAGCCCAGCCCCACCCCCACCCCCAGTAACAGGCCCATGAGGCCGAGTTCCCTTCCACGGAGGTGCCTGGGATGGCACGCAGTCAAACACCTTTTCTTCAGTCAGAATCAGTTTATTGCAACAAAAAGAACCTCTAAGAAATAGACGAAGAAACAGGGTTTGATTTTCATACCCCAGACCAGGGTTGGAGCAGGGATATCCTATGAGGGCAAGGCGTGTGTGTGTGTGTGTGGCCGTGGGCGTAGGTGGCAGGTGGCAGCGGTGGACTGAAGGCCCTGACTCACCTTGAAGGCTTCAGGCTGTATCCCTGAGCTCCGGAGCCGATTCAGGCGGACGTCCAGGACCTCGATCCCAGTGGGCAGCACAGGCAGAGCTGCCAGCTGGTTCTCTGGGAGGATCAGATCCTTTAGATCAGGCAGCAGGCGGAGGGCATCATCATCGATGGAGGAGATGAAATTGCTAGAGAGGTCAATCCTCTTCAGTTTTGCTAAGGGATGCAGGAGAGAACGCACACACCATCTTTCCCTGCCCCTGCCAGAGCTGCCCGGACCTGGTCTACCCTCTCAGGTAGGGAACGCTAGCCAGCGCTCCACCTGCACCAGGTCCAAACCAGAAGAGAGAACAGATACACCAGGACTCTCTGAAAAAGCCCTCGATTCTGCAGTCTTTCCCCTGGAGTTCTGTCCTGCATGGCGGCTGCCCACCTCGGATCGGTTTGGAAGAAACCTTTCCAGGGCAAGACCCAAGAGGCCCAGGAATCCCTGGTCTACCCCCCGCCCCCTTCCACCATTAGTTTACGCCAAAGGACACGGAGGCCTTGAAGGCTGTGGTTATTAGTGGCAGAAGCTGGATTCGAGCCCAGGTCTCCCATGGCAGGCACGGTGTGAGGCCCAAAGCAGCAAAGCAAACCAGCAAACACAGGCCATGTCAACAGCGTCAGTGCCATGGAGAGTCGAGTTAGCATGGCCTGTCCAGAGGCCAGGAGGGCACAGAGCTAGACATGCTGGGACATACTGAAAATGGAGGCTTGATCATATCTTCCCCTTCCCAGAGCTTTTGGGAGAACAAATGGGCAGAGGGCACTGCTGCCATCTGAAATCTTCAAAGGAAAGAATTAGAGTCTTGGGGCTGTTTCCCTTTGTTGGCTGGAAAGACTGAAAGCTAAGAGGGAAGGACTAACACAGGTGGGACCCCGTCCCTGGGGACTGTTCATGTGCCGGGTAGGGAAGGAGAGGACCCCGGGGGCTTCCCTCTGCTGGGCCTGCCGTCCTCTTCTGCCAGGGCATTACGTACTCAGCCCTTTGAAGTCTCCGGCCCGGATGTGGCTGATGCGGTTGAAGCGGGCGTACAGGTAGGCGGTTGTCTTGGGAAGAGGGGGGATGTTTTGCAGGTCAGCATCGTCACAGTACACGGAGGAACCAAGGCACACACAAACCAGACAGGTAGGCAGGCCTGGTCCCAGTGGAAGAGAGAACAAAGGGAGACCCCCCAGTCAGACTCCCTTCAGCTTCTGGAACCGATGGACTTTGCCCCAGGAAGTGTCTGAGCCACGGCTGTCTGTCCTTTTTGGTTGCTGCCCAGAACTGACTGTCACAGTGCAGCAGGCAGTGCTGGTGGCTGCGCCCAGCATGGCACTCGGCCTCAATTAGGAGAAGCGGATCCACCTCAGTGATTCCTCCGTCCCAGTCCAGGAGCACTGGCATCAGACCCTGGCTCTGTGCGGGGTCTCCTGGACCTATGGGGGTGTTTCCGGCAAGTCCTTCGGTCTCTTTTCCACAGGGCTCCTCTCTGGTCCCCAAAAATACAGTGAAGATGAAACAAAGCCACAATTAAGTTGGAATGGACAATGGCTGCTGAGCCTGCTGGCTGCCTTGTGGGTGAGGAGTTAACACGTTCTGTGTGGCTCCAAGAAGCATAACAGAGCCAAGGTGGAGTGGCCAACGCCTGCCCAGAATCCATTTCCCCTTCTTACAGTATCAGCACCCCAGCTTTCTATTGGGAAACAGCCCTCGTCTGTTCTCAGTCCATGACTAGCGGTCACGAGACGTGGGCCAGGCCATCGAGCTCAGACTGACTTTACAAAGCTGAGAAGATGAGAAGACTGTAGTGGCTCACAGAGCCGAACAGTGCAGGAGGTTTCCATCACCTGCCATTCCAAGGGCCAGAGATGATGGGAGACCACGGCCACTCCCACTCAAAGGGGGACTCTGTGAAGCAGTGACATTGCCCAAGGATTAAGAGGCAGCTCCTCTTTGCCAGCAGTGACCAGACAGTGTAGATGGAGCAGAGAGGGCCCCAGCGCCCTTCTTATCCCAAAGCCTTGAGTGGCAGACCAAGATGAGGCCCTTTCTGGTCTCTCTGAGCCTGGGACTCTGCTGCTCTGTGAGGTCACAGATTCCTACTGAAACGTCTTCTCTGGATGCCCCAGAGCCCTAGATGTGCCCAGGGCAAACGTCTCCAGAGGAGAACAGGGACTGAAAGCAGGCAACTCTGGGACGAACAGCACCCTCCTCGGCCTCCGTTCTGCCGCCTCAGCAGAGGGCCAGTGCTCACGGCAAGGGAGGACGGCGTCCCAGCCTCAGGACGGGGAAGAGCTGCTAAGGAGGGAGCTGAGAGCTGGAGAGCAGTATGACTGCTCCATTTGCCCCTGTGCCATGTGACAGCCACAAAGTTATTTATTCTTCTCTGCAGGCTTTTAATTGTCTCTAATCTAATTACCATCAACCTGCTCCCCCAGTGATGCTATTAATTAAGGTAGGGTGGCCTTGCCAGGCAGAGCAGAATTCCTGCATTTCTGTCTCCTATCCAGTGTGTGCATTCGAGCAAAAGCATCTGGGACAGCCAGCCTCTCTCTTGGATTTTTTTTTCTTCTGTTTTTATTGTGGCTGTTTTCCATCCTCTCCCTGCTGGTAAGGGCTAGCCCTGACCCTCTGCCCCCTGGCCCTGGTACCTGTGGTGCTGGGTCATGTCTGCGTAGCCTATCGCCTATGGATGTTGAGACCTGTGACTATAAACTTACCGTGGCTGGTCGGGGACCCCAGCAGGCCCAGTGTAGTGGGCCTGGTCAGTGGAGTAGGTCTGGTCATTGTCAGGTTCGAAGAGGGTGTTCTTGGAGCGAAAAGGCTCTGAGTGGAACTGATGCTGGTTGGAGGAGGCAGGCTGGTCCCTTTAACCTGGAGACATAGCACACAGGAAGCCAATTTTTGACTGAGGGGAAGTTAACTTTGGGCTCTGGGAACCTCAGTGACCAAGTTCAAACTTGCCAAGAGTCACTGTGAAGGAGGGAAGGACAGCAGAAGGAGTGAGCAAGAAAGACACCTTTTCAGAGAGCATCTGGTCTGACATCTCATTACATGGATGAGGAAACTGAGGCCTAGAGAGCAGATGGACTGGAGTCACGGAGCCCGCTGGTGGCCAAGCTGGTGGCTGAGCCAGAGCCCCCGGCTCCAGATTTCCTAGGCTGGAGCTCTTGCTCTCGCCCCGCACTGACCAAGCTCACACAGCACACGGGCTTGGCTTCTGATCAGCTCCCGCCAAGGCCAGCACGGGCTGAGGAAGAACTTCGGACTGAAGACAGTCTAAGAAAAGATAGGAGGTGGTGGCATTTCTTTTTTCTAGGGAGAATATGAGGACACTGCTGATGTCCCAAAGAGATGCGGCTTATGGTCTTACTTGAAGGCGAGGCGGGGAGGGGTGATAGATGATTTCTAAGGGAAGTCCCACCAAGTTTTCTACAAACGGACAAAGAAATTGAAGTTTTGTTGTCCTCTTTCTTACTATCATCTAAGTAACAAGTTGCTATGGAGGGACAGGAATTTCCACCTCCTGGAGAAAGAGTTGCAGGCTTGAGACACCTGCATCATGGAGCAAGGGAGAGGGGCCAGGCCTCAGGCTCCCAGTTTCTTGGAGGGAATGCAGCTGGTCTGCTGTGTGCCCCTCACCTCGGGGAGCTGGTCCCCGTGGTCTGTGGGCTCATGGTGGCTCAGGTCAATGACCTCATCGTAGCTGTCCAGGCTCAGGACGTAGTTCTCTAGACGCAGAGCTGTGTGAGAACTGTGGTCCTCGTGCTTCTGGTCCTCTCTCCTCTTCCTCTCCTTCCCTGGGAGAGAAGTCGTCCCCGCTTCCTGCAGCACCAGGGCCAGCAGGCTCAGGAAAGCTGAGAGCTTCATGGGGGTCCTGGGGAGGGAAGGTTGGGGTGAGGATGGGGTGAGTCACCTGGGCCTCCAGCCCTGGGCGGTAGGCAGGAGAGGGGGCAGCTGTCTGAGGGGCAGGGGTCTCTGGAGCTTTGTGGGAGTGGCTCACACACTTGCCCACTTCCCACCCCACAAGTGCAGACTCTCACGCTCTTCCTCACGCACGCAGCATCTTCATACACGTGCAGGCTCTGGAGAGCTGCGCTGTGTCTAGGGGACTCCCACCCCGACTCCGTGGAGTCCGTTTACACTGCAGGGGAGGAAGACACTTCCTCTCCCCTCTGGGTCCTTCTGGCCAGGCTACGAATTAAATTGACATGAGACAGAATAACAAGAGAAAATCAAACAAAGCGTTATAACATGTATGCATGGGAGAGACTCAGGAAAGCTGAGCTGCTCGCCAGAATGGCCACAGCTGCCACCTTAAGTATCACCTTCCGCTAAAGACAAAGGCAGACGTTGGGGTAGTGGTTTGGGGCTTCAAAGGGGAGGAAGGTGGTACATGGACATGGAAAAGCAACAGTTTGGTAGACAGAACTTTGATGAGAGTGGGCTTCGCAAGGGTCCTCCCAGACTACCACATCCAGAGATTTCCATGGTGATGGCCTGTCCTGGGCCAGGGCTTCTACCCTGAATTCTTTTAGGCAGTTGTGTGTGGGGGGGGTGGGTGTCAAAGCTTCTTTCAGAGCCTTTTGTTCTATCAAGGCAAAGAGACACATTTCGGGGTGGCTAATTTTGCTCCCCCATAACATGCTCACCACACTCAGATGTTCACTCACACAGGCAAGTGCAGCCGGCACAGACACGCTCGTGCACGTCCCCTTGTCCACACACCTCCCCGCTAACTAGGCACACGCTCGTGCATTTATCAGGCTGTTCTCTCTGACACAATCACATACCAGAGTACAACCGTTAGTCACTACACAGGATTTAGAGACACTTCAACATCAAGGAGTCCTATAGTTTTAAAAAGATTATCCATTCATCCACGGATTTGATCAACAAACATTTACAGGGTGTCTATTATGCTCCAGGCATTGGATTTGTCTTTGGGGGTACAGAATTGAATAGGGCACGCCCAGGTCCAGGAATGCCCCAACCACTTAGGGGACATGGGCTTAAAAATGGACGCACACCGTAAAAAAGAATGCTAGTTTATAAAATACATTTATAAATGCAGCTTTTAGAAACAAACGATCACAGAAACAAAAGAGCTCTTTGGGAGTGGTTGGGGGAGTGTATACACACCCAGAAAGTTCCTTAGATATGTATGTACACCTGTGTGTGTGCACAGGAGATTATGTACACATGTGATGCGCGTGTAAGTTCACCCACATATGCACAGATGGGTCAAGAACATGCGTGGTGTGGGTGTCAGGTATCTAGTGCATTTTTGATAATGCAGCCCTCCCCAAGCCAGCTGCACAAGTTTCTAGTAGATTCTCCCCCTTTCTTTATTTTAGCTGGGCAAGAGGTAAGCTCCTAGCAGTAGCAAGAGGTATCTCTTCATCTTACTTCCCATGCTTCACTCCAAACCAAATTAGATAATATTAAAAAAATCTTTGAAAAAAGTCCTAAGACAGGGGCCAGCCAGGTGGCATAGTGGTTGGATTTGCAAGCTCTGCTCTGGTGGCCTGGGGTTTGCGGGTTCGGATCCCAGGTGCAGATCTACACATCACTTATCAACCTATGCTGTGGAGGAATCCCACATACAAAGTAGAGGAAGATGGGGACAGGTGTTAACTCAGCGACAATCTTCCTCACCAAAAAAAAGGGGGGGGGGTGCTTTGTAGCAGACATTAACTCAGAGCAAATCTTCCTCAAAAAAAAAAAAGTCCTAAGACAGAGTTTACTGCCACCCCCACCCCCCAAGCCTCCCCCAGTTTCTCTGGCCCGGAGGCCTGAAGTGTCCTCTCTCCCACCCAATCGGCACCCAGCTCACACTCTTTTCCGGCACTTGCATACCCACGGGCCTAACGCAGCCACCCTTGAACCTTACCCTGTGTACTCCTCGGGTTCCAGATGAGCCTCACAGCTTCCAGAGAGGTGGGGACTCTGAGGGAGAGGGCACAGGCAGTGGGGCTGGCAGACTGTGCCTGGGGAGGGCGGGAGCTGGCCAAGGCAAGCATGCGGCCAATCCAACTTCTCTCCTTCCTGATGTCCAGCTGTTTCCCCTCCTCTTTCCTCGCAGGGTCCCCCAACCAGTTCCCTTGCTCGATGAGAGGGAATTCTCTCTCTCTCTCTCCCTCCACACCTCCCCCCCCAACTCCCTATACAGCCCCCCCCCCCCTCCCCCCCATCCCTCCCTCTCTCTCTCTCTCTCTCTGCTCCCTCTCTCTCCTCCTGGCCACCCTCTTTGAGGGGGCAGGCAGTTCCCATCCCCTCAGGGGCCCCACCCCGCAGATTCTGTACTCTCAAAGAAGAGGGCAGTGGGGTATGTGGAGAGATGGGGCTTGCCTTTCTCCTGACAGAGAATGAGGATGCTCTATATGGAGCCCAAATATTAAAAAAGGCTGAGCTCGGGTACGCTGACCAGCTCCACCACCTAGAGCCCCAACAGGGGACCAGAACTGAACAGGAATCACCAGAGGGAGGGCGACTCCAAGAGAAGGTGAATGGGGGATGGGGTAGCATTTGAAAGCCAACTTCAAGGTCTCTGATGGCGACCTTGAGGAGGGTACAGGAAATTCTCTAAACCTGCTCAGTTGGGCCCTAGAAAGGACTTCCTGATCACAAACACCAGAAGGCATTGTCTGGGGTCTCAGGGGGCAGAGAAGAATCCTCTCAGTGTACACCCCCCACCCCCTCCCCAATCTGGAGAGATGCTCCTTTCCTTGGTGCCTCAGGCTGCTGCAGGGTAAGTCCTTGCTGAAGGAGGGGGTGCGGACCCAGATGTCTCCCCAAGATCCTGCCAGCCTGCACATGCGCCCAGGCTCTTCAATGATGCTCCTTCCCCTACTGCCTCCCGCTGACCGGATGCTGAAGCCCAGCTGCAAGTTCCCTAAACATCGTCTAGTCCAAACCCCTTATTGCACGGATGGGGAAACCGGGGCCCAGTGAGGGGAGGTGACTTACTTGCTCAAGGTCACACAGAGCCAGGGCCAGGTCCTGGATTTCCTGACTCTCAGACCAGGGAGCCCTCCTTTGTTCGTTCTTAACCTCATTCCCGCCCCCCTTCCGAGTTTTGGCCTCAAAACAGCTGGCCTGCGCAGAACTCATCTCTGCCGGGCACAGCAGGTGAAGGGGCACATCTAGCAACTTGGCCCAAGGGGCAATGCTTGGCCTGCAGTGTTTTTGGGCATCAGCTGATGTGAAGGGGGCTTCCCCCAGCCCAAGAACCCGGTCACAGAGCAACACATGTTCCTGCGCCCTGGCAGCCCCCATCCGGGGAGAGACACCACAGGGCTCTGCTGGGTGGAGGGAGAGAGAGCCAGGAGCTGAGGGTGCGCAGGGAGCAGATGGCGCATTTGGCGGCTGTCCTCCCTCACTCTCTCTACAGCCTGGGCTCCGCAGCCAGAGGCCCTGCGCCCCCGCAGCCAGGGGCGCGTTTCCCCCTTCACCGCACCCCATTCATTCCCTGCCAGGACGCAGGTGAGACTGTTCATTCGTTCCCCTGCCGCCCGCCCGACTCCTTCCCCGCTTCTCGCTTCCTCGGTGACAGCCGCGCCAGCCCTCCCGCTCTCCCAGCACTGCCACCGCGCCCCCTACCCTGCGATTGGCTCCCCATTCGCTCTTGCAGCTTTGCGGGCCGCACGCGGAGTCAGCGCGCTACCGCGCATGCGCCCCCCGCCCCCCGCAGCTCCTGACGGGGCTTCACGTCCTCCACCGTCTGGCAGCTGCGACCCTCGCTGCAAGAGCTCGCCGTCACACGCTGTGTCCTGTGGATTTCGGGGAGGGTCCCTGGGACGCGTGCCGGTGGCCTGTGTGGGAACCGTCTGGCCCTCCTGCTGTTGCTGCGGGGCCTCAGCCCCCGGAGAGCCTGGAAGAGGGACGGCGGGGGCGCGTTCTAATCCGAACCTCTCATTAGGAGAAGCACGAGGCGTGCTGATGGAACGGAGGTGGCAGGTGGTGGGGACAGAAGTCTGGCCAGCTGACCCTGTTGCTGCCCCTTTCTTGGGCAGGGAGACGGGGGCCGTGGAAATTTCAGGAATCTCCTGCTTTTTGAACAACAGGAATATATTCCCTGCTGAGGGCTTGTAGCCACATAGCTCCATGACAGGAACACGGCCCTCGCCCCTTCTCAGACACACACACGCCCTGCAGGGCAAACTCCACGCCTTGCTGCCTTTGGGCTCATGCTGTTTCCCCTCCGGGTTATGTGCTTCCCCCGCGTCTCCCACTTGGCAAAATCTGACTTAACCCTTAAGATCCAGCTCAAATGATAGGAACCTTTCTGGTTTCTCCCACACAGAGGTAGAGGCCTCTGCACCACGCTCTTTTACACAGCGTTGTTATAGATACTCAAGACATGCAATTATTAATTCATGGATTTTCCCCTTTACCAAGCTGTGAATTCCTCAAGGGCGTGGGGTATATTACCTATCCTTGCATTCTTAGCTGGCAGCATTGCACCTAGGGGGTGTCCACTGAAACCCTGCTGAATTGAACTGAAACAGGTGTTTAGGAGGGGGAGGGGGAGGGCATCATCTGGCGGCTTCTATCCTGAAGAAGATGCTGTGCGCCAGGAGGACCACAGCCCACTCTGGAATCTGAAGAGTGCTTCTGGGCACCCGGTGCTCGCTCCTCTGTGAACACCTGCATGGCCAGTAGATCACTCCAGATGACGTAGCCCTTTGTTCTCCACCTTGATACAGCTCTCTACTGTTTGTGATTCTTACACTGTCTCCTCCACTAGTCTGCAAGCTTTCCTGGGTGAGGGTTGGTGACTGTTTTGTGTCTTTCCATGTCTGGCTCGGTACGGAGCATTTGGGTTCCCTCAGCAATTTGTATCTGTAGGTTGAAAGAATCCAGGGCTTTGGGCTTCAAATGTAGCTGTCAGAATTCTGGTCTGACTTTAGGAATTATTTTTCATGAGGGTTGTTAGTTTGGGGGAAATTCATGGACAAAAGACTTTAGGATTGTTTTCTTAGAGTTTCTTAAGAATAGCATCCTTTCTCCACTCATCTTCTCAGAGCAAGTAAGAGGTGGGAGGCAGGGGAAGAGGAGTGGCGAGATGGCTTTAAGGTATTGTTGACCTGTTCCCATTGTCAAGTTCAAGCAGGATATTTTTCATATTACTTTATTTCCTCTGCTGTGAAGCCTGTTGGAATGTGAAAGATGTTTCACAAAGTTAACATGGTCTTCAAGAAAGAATAGATCTATGTACAGAGTACACAAAACAGCACTGAGAGCATGAAGTTGTGTACGGAGGAGGGGGCTTCCGTAAACCTGAGGGAAATCAGCACATTGTGGGGGATGTTTCTGTAAAGCCAATTTAACTTGACGCCTCTCCAGCTTGTAGCCGCAGGAGCAGTGCAGGGAGCGGACGCATTTTAGACGGGGCCACAAGATGGGGGTGACTGTGTTGCTCCTGAAACAAAACAGTTCAGGTTTGCAGGGGAATGACCCCTCCCCCGGGAACCACAGGAGCTGTGCTCCGCTCAGGGCCTCATCAGGGGGCTGAGGTTGCAAGGTGTGAATAAGGCGCAGTAGGGGGCTTATCCAGGCCAGAGCACCGGGTTGCCTACAGCCACGATAATATATTGACTTTAAGCAGGAGCCTTGGAGAAACCAGCTACGGCTGGGAAGAATGAGGCAGTTGTATGGGAGCACAGGGAGGGGGGCTGTGGTGAAATCGGTCCGTTTTCTATAAATTAGCAAAGGAGAAAGGTGAGAAAGACTATAGTGGGAATTTCTTGAACTTAGAGACCTAGCTTAATCCAATTTCTTAAAAATCTCTGGAGCTTTTCTCAACCTAACTTGAGGGTGGGCACTGTGTCCTACTCATTTCTAGAACATCCTCCCTCAGCCTCACCAACGTAGACACTCAGGGGCTGAGGGGGGGCAGCATCCCCTGGAGACAGTTGAGGGGGTGGGGAAGATGAGTCAGCCCTGTGGGGCCCAGGCTCCACCTGGAGGCCTGCCAAGTGGCTCACCTGGGCTGGGGCGGGAGTTGGGAGGGTAGTCTGTACAGGGAATAAATTCCTGCAAGGGAAGGGGTAATATTTAGGACTTGTCCTGCATTAGAGCATAGTCTAAAGGGTGGGGCCTTGGACTGGGACGTGAGCGCTGGAGGGGCCTCGGAGGGGCCTTTTACCCCTTCCTCAGTGCACAGATGTGGGAGCGAGAGCAGGAGGGACTGGCAAGGTCACAGCAAATGGGAACAAACTGCACTGTCACCTGGGTTCCCGAAGGTTCCCCCTGGTGCTCACTCAGGGTGGGAGTCAGCCCCCGCCTCAGGGCCTCTGTGCTCTGTGCCCTTTAGACTCCAGAGGAGAGAGACCACGCATGTCACCCACGGCTCTTCAAGTTGGAGCCCAGGCCACACCAGAGAGGTGACGACAGGAGCCAGCTGTGACCTGCACCAGCCACCAGGTGTCGCTGATGTGTCTGTCGGAGAGGGGAGGACAATTTGCACACATGGAAGAGGCTTCTGGGAGATTTCCAGGGGCTCCGCCCCTTCTCCAGCAGTTTCTCAGGAAGCACTCCTGGGGGGTGGAAAGGATTGGGCCATCCACACTGACAGAGAAGCAGATGGTGGGGCGGGGCTGGTGGCTCTGTACCTTCCACTGCAGACACTGTTCCCCAGGGCATCAGGACTCTTGTCCTGAGTGGCCAAGGGGGCTGCAGGACCCGTCTGTACCCATGTGGGCCTCCTGGGCTCTGACTCCCGCTCCTCTCCCACAGGTCGACTCCTGGCTCCTCGAGCCTTCCTCTCCTTGACTGCCCTTCCCTGCCCTCTCTCTTGGGATAGAGAGGCCCAGCCTGGAGGGCGGGTGCTGTGTTCGCCCTGGAGAAGGAGGGCCCCAGCTCATCCCTGTGAAGAGGTGGCCAAATGCAGGCCCTTGCAGGAACCCCGACCCTCCACCCTCCCGCGGCCGTTCCCTGGTACTTCCTCTCTGGAGAACACGGGCTGGCAGAGAGCCATCAAGCAGCAGTTTTCAAAGGTGGGATCCTTGGCCAAGGGGCCCTGGGTTTCTCGGCCTTTTAGGGCCAGAGCTGCCCATGATGGCGGACCCTCCAGCAGGCGTCTCCAAACCTCACCTCTGGCTGCCCTTGACCATCTCTGCTTGCTTCAGCCAGGACCAAGATCCAGATGTCAGTCCATGGCCCAGACCTACCCAGGTGTGGTGGGGGAAGGAGGAGAGAAAATGGGATATGACATCTTTAGACACGCATGTGTGCTTCTGGGGCCAGAAGTTTGGTTGTGCAGTGGGTGTCTTTAAGCTGAGTGGACCAAGTCAAGGCCTTGGAAGTCTGGCTCTAGAAACTGCAGGTGCAGCAGAGTATGTGGCTTGTTTCTGCCTCAGGAAGGTGGGGTAAAGCAAGGGTTAGCTGGGAGCAAGAACGGGAGAGGGAGAAAACGAATGGTGGGCACAGACGCCTGGGCCACCAGCATTCCAGTGCAGTCCGAGGCGCTCCAGGGGCAGACAGGCCTAGATGACCACGGACTGCAGCAGGCGGAAGCACATCATGAGGTCCAGCGGGATGGGCGGCTTCAGGTAGTTCCCGTCCAGCCGCAGGTAGCGGAGGTGTGGCACGTTCTCCAGGTCCGAGGAGAAGTCGTGGAAAGCGACTAGGTTGTTGGGGCAGATCTGGGTCCCGTTGATTTCTATGGGGAAAGAAGGGGAGAAGTCAGCAGGGTAGGTGGGGTGGGGGAGTCAGGACGGACAGGGCTGGAGGCAAAGACAGGAAAGAGAAGGGGTGGATGACTGAGAGTCAGGACTCGCGTTCTCCTCTCTGGAACTGGCTGACTCTGGGAATGTGTGGCCGTGGATGAGTCGACTTTAACTTCCGGGCTCGCTTTACTTGTTTGTAAAATGAATTAAGTCGGAACTGATCAACAATGGTTATTGGAAATTCACTCTGAAGAGTCGTGGAGGAAGTGAACTTTGAGCTGGACCTTCAAAGATAGGTAGGAGTACAACAGGTGGCACCGTGGAGGCTGGTGTGCTGGTAGAGGGACCGTTTGAATGAAGTTATGGAGGCCATAAAGCTCATGGCGGAATCTGGGAGTAGTAAATAGTGAAGTGTGATGTGCTAGGGAGCATAAACTGGAAAGGTAAGTTGTAGCCAAAAATTATGGTAGGCTTTCAAATATTCCACTAGGGACCGGGGCTTTGCTCTCCAATCTGAGGAATGGCATTGAGCAGGACTGCATTATGAGAGGGATAGTAGGATGTATGAACCATGACGTCCTGGGGTGTTAAATCTGGAAGGGTCCTATGATCAGGTTTATGCTGTAGAAAGATGAATCTGGCTATGGAGTGGAGAAACAATGGGGTGAAGCCAGCAGGTGGATGTGAGAATTATTCTGGAGGTTTTCCTGTGACCTGGATGTGAAGCATGAGAGTGGACAGAAGCTGGTTACCTGGGCTGCAATAGGGATGACAGGAAGAAGAAGTGGGGCCTGGGGACAGCTCGGGGGTCTGGTGGCTGACGAGCCTCTTGATTCTGAAGTGATTACTGATTCTAGGGAGAGGAAGCCGGAAAGGTAGGCTGTGGACAAGTTGTGGCAGGTTTCAAATGGGAAATGAGACTCAGGGGCCAGCCCTCTGGCCAAGGGGTTTAGTTTGCGTGCTCCGCTTTGGTGGGCCAGGGTTTCACTGGTTTGGATCCTGGGCGCGGACACGGCACTGCTCGTCGGGCCACGCTGAGGCAGCACCCCACATGCCACAACTGGAAGGATCCGCAACTGAAAATATACAACTATGTGCTGGGTGGTGGGGGGGCTTGGGGAGAAGAAGAAGAGAAAAAAGAAAAAAAGAAGATTGGCAACAGATGTTAGCTCAGGTGTTAACCTTAAAAAAAAAAAAAAGAAAGTGAGATTCCATTTTCTCCCTCACCTCTTGTTGGATGGCGTGGGTATGTCATCTTCTAAGTGGATGTTTTGCTCTCCCTAACCTTTGCTCTCTGGCTGTCCGTGGGCTTGGCCTGGCTGTTGTTCTTATTTGTCTTCTTCTTCTCTCTTCATCACTGGTGCGGCAGAAAGAGCCCTGCCATAGGTGGATTTTCTTCTTATGGCCTCTGTGACTTTGACTGTCCCCTTACCACCCTGATGCTCAGTTCCCAAATCTGGGAAATGGTGAGCTTGGCACCTCGTCATCAGATGAGAGAATGTTGGTGAGGGCATTTTGCAAATGTAAGGACAGCATGGGTGGCAGCATCACGACCACTGCTAAGAACAGCATCGTGGCACTGACTGTGGTCCCACTCAGCCCTGCTATCTGTCAGGCCCACGGGAGGGCTGGCTGGGGTGGGCCCGTGTGCACAGGCTGTGATGTTCTGTCTTCAACCTCAGAAGGCTGCGTGTCCCGCAGCCGATTCTTCCACAAATCCGGAGAGACCTGTCAGCCACTTATTAATCAAGGTACCATTTCTGCCTCTATTTTCGGCCTATCCAGCTTCCTGGGGGTAATGTGTTCCATCAGTTTACTATCTGCAGGGTAAAGTTAGGCAGTTTTCCCTTTTCCTGAATTTGTTTCCTGTAAGATTTAGAAAGACCCTCCCCAGCTTTGTGTAATTATCCCAGATGACTGAACAACCTTCTGCCATCCATTTGTTTCGAGATTGTAGAAATTCGACAGTCTCCCTCATCCTTTGGCTTGGAAGCTAAGGGTTCCTACTATGACTTTAGGGTTGCTTCTCTTCCCGCTTGGCTGCCTCATCCTACACTGCTGCTTTCCGTGTGTATCAGGATGTAGCCTCATTTTGCTCACAGAGCAGATAATAGTCTCTCATTTTTCAAACTTTCTGCTGGTGCTCTGCTCAGACCTGACATTTTTGATTGAAGGAAAACTGCAATTTGCAGCTTCTTTTTCTGGATTGCAATTTATACCCCAAGCCTAGGACCTTGTAAACGTGGCTTAGGCAAATTCTGCCTTAAATATACTGTCTTGTGTGGCTAAATATTCCAGCCTTCCAGATAGACTCAGAAAGCACTGGTATACAGACGTGTTTTTCTGGCTGCCCCATTTTTACCAGTTGCTCACCCTGAGCACATGGCTGTCTCTCTGTGCTTACCTTTCCCAGACACTTCAAAACCTAGGCTCAGCCTGGGGAAGAAGCTTCCTCTCACAGCTGCCAGCTTCTGCAGCGGGCAGGCCCAGGACATCTCAGAGCTGTATTTACATGTCGCTGTTCTGCTTTGAGGAGAATGTCCAGGACTCTGTCCCGTGTCTACCCTCCCCATAGATCTGGAAGGCAAAGATGCTGGGGCTGATGAGAAGGGATGGAAGAAGAAACCCTATTACCCTCCAAGCGTGGGATTCTGGGCATTTTATCCATATCAAACAGTTAAATCCTCATATCAACTTTGCCACGGAAGGTCTTACTACCATTCTCATTTTACAGATGAGGAAACATCAAATATCTGTTCAAGGTCACACAGGTAGTAAGTGGAAGGCCGAGACTTGAAGTCCAATGCCAAGTTGGGTCTTTGGGGCACCACCCTGCCCTGAGGCCCCCGAGAAAGCGCTGAGGCAGCGGCGGTCTCCCGCCTCCCTCCCTGCGGCCCGCCCGCCCCACCCCCACTCACTTTCAATGCTGTTGTTGTTGAGGTAAAGGTGCTCCAGTCTGTTGCTGATGGCCGGCACGTTGCTGATCCTGTTGTGGGACAGGTGGAGCACCAGCAGGTTGGAGATGTTAAAGGAGTTCTTGGGGAGTCCCTTGTCTGACAGCTTGTTGTAGTTAAGGCGAATGAAGGCAAGGTTGGGGAAGCCCTTGAAGTATCCATTAGGGATTGTCTCGATGTTGTTGCTGTCCAGGTAGAGCTGGTGAATGGCTGTGGGGACCTTGGGTGGCATCTTTCTCAGGATGTTGTGGGCCAGGTTGAGCTGCATGAGGTTCTTGAGGCCCTGGAAGGTGTCAGGCTTGAAGACCCCATCACTCAGCTTGTTGTGTTGGAGATCCAAGAGCAGCAAGTTCTCCAGCTTGCTGAAGACGCCCGGTGGGATCCTGGAGATCCTGTTCTGGCTCAGCCTCAGCTGTTCCAGGTTCCGCGGCAGCGCCGAGGGCACCTCTTCGAGCTGGTTCTTCTCCATGTAGAGGAACACCAGGCTGGGTAGTTTCTCCAGCACCTTCTGGTCTATCTTGCGAATTCGGTTGTTGTCCAGGTTGACCCACCTGAGGCCTGAGGCGTTCTTGAAGGCCTCTACTGGGAGCTCAGTTATAAAGTTGTTCTGGAGATAGAGGTAATGGATTCGAGACGGAATGACAGGGACCTTTCGAAGGTTGCGGCTATCACAGTAGAGGGCAGATGGGAAATCAGCAGGGCAATAGCACTCCCGGGGACAGTCAGGAAAGACTGATGGAGGGCCCGGTGGGAGGGGAGGAGGCAGGTCTGTAGGCTCCAACGGCTCATGGGGCAGAGGAAAGCTGGGTGTGGGCCGGGGTCTGGGCCTGGGCCTGGGCCTGGGCCTTGGTCGTCTTGTTGGCTGGCCTTGGGCCACAGAGGCCAGGAGGAGGAGAAGTGGGAGGAGCCAGCAGAGGGACGGCCTCATGGTCCAGGTGCCGCACCTGCAAGGAGGAGACCCCGGAGGTGATTAGCCTGCTGGGCCTCAGTGATCGAGGCCCTGTCTCTGCAGCTAGAGTGGGTCCGGATGGGCTCTGGGGAGTGTGGGAGGGCCTGGGGAAGCACCACCTTGTTTGCCTGCATCCAGCAGGTGAGAAAGTAACAAGGGCTTGAGGGTCTGGATCTCCTGCCCAGAGGCCTAACCTCAGTGAGTGGAGCTTTCTCTGGAGAGGGCGAGCCATCCTGGCAGAAAGCATGTTGGGCTGTGGACCAGGAGTCCTAGGGCTTGCTAGAGAAGAGCATTCACGTCTCTGGCCCCCAGTCTGCCCATTTGTAGCATGAGAAAATCATCCACTGCTTGTAAGAGGGATGTCAGGACATATGAACCACAGAGTCCTGGGGGTAACGTCTGGGAGAGTCCTTAGAGATCCCATAACCCAATGGTTTCAAACTGTGCCCCCACTTCTCTGGAGCCCCCTTGGGGGACAGAGACCAAAGGGATGACCCTGGGGCACCCCCAACCCACTCCTGTGCCAACCTGAGCAGCTCTGTGTTTTTTTTAATCTGTTATACATATTGAGGTTTAGCCAAAGCATTCATTTGAAAAGAAAGTTGCATTGCTAAAAATGGTTTGAAATTCACCAATCAGATCCAGACTCTACTGTTTATAAAAATTGAGGAGTGGAGGGAAGCAGTGGCTGCCAAGGCCAGGAAGTGATTTAGCTGCAGCCGCAAGACAAAAACCCAGGCCTCCTGCCTTCCAGAGTAGGGCTTGTGGAGATCCGTGGAGGGAAGGAGAGAGCTGCAGACCCCTGCACGCACCCCTGCTCGCCCCCACCCCTGTGCTCAGCTCAGAGAATGCCGGTCTTTGCCAAAAGGAGACACACCAAGAATTTCTCCCCAGATGTGGAGGCTCCAGGAAAAATAAACAGCGAAGGGGTGGAAAGCTGTGGGGAAACCACACATTCTTCTGACTTGCTGTTGTGCTCCCCACGGCCACTGGTGTTGGTGGTGTCGAGGTGGGATGTTGAGAGCTTCCTGCCAGCCGTGGTGACACCGCAGAGCGGGTTGCTGAAGGATGTTTTGGGAGTCCCCTTCCCACTGGCCCTGATGCCCCCTCAGATAGGGCCATGTGGCTTGAGTTGAATTAAGTTGGGGGAACAGCAATAGACCAGGGCTGTAGACGGCAAGTGGCAGCTCTCACAGTCTTCCTTCCCCCGCCTGCCTGGAGAGGGTCCAGGGACGGGGTTTCCTGTGCCTTCCCCTCCCCAGGGCCTGCATCGCTATGACACCCCTCTGGTCTCCTGCCAGTGTGCCTGTTCCCACCTTGCTCCCGCTGGCCTTGCTCGTTGCTGCTTCACATTTATGGTGGCCCACCTCTCCCCCTCCTGGGGTCTGGGACACATTGGGGATGCAGGTTTGTTGGGGTTCTCTGAGGTAGACCGGGCTGGAGTGTGTCCCCAGCTGCATCTGGACCCTGCCATCACCACCTCTGTTCTGGGCCTCCTGCTCTTTTTCCTTTGAGCCTGATTCAGCTTAGACCCCCTCCCTTGTGTGACCCAGTGCTGACTCCTTGCTGGCTTTGATCAAAGGAAGACGAGCGAAGCCCCCCATCAGTTGCTTTGCCCTGGGTCAGATGCTCGGGAGGAGCCGAGTGTGACAAGAAACAGGACAGAGGGCAGAGCCGAACCCCAGAGAGGCGGAGGGCGCCTCCCCAAGCCTTTCACGCACACCCTTGACACCCAGCCTGCGTACTCTGGCACATACCCCACTCCTCTCCTGGTGTCATATGCGTGAGCAAACTCATGTCCACAGGTCCTGTGTGCATGCGTGCGCCCTTATATAGGACATGAGGGAGGGAGGGGGCCGGGCGGGAGTGCAGTCGAGGACAAGGCCGGAGGAGAGTGTCCTGCAGCCTTTGCTGTTCTCCACCTCCCTCTGAGGTGGTCTCGCCAGGCAGCCTCTCCAGGGCTCCACCCTGGCCTCCTGTCACGCAGGACCTTGTGGTTAGACTCTGGGCTCTATCTCGGGTTGAGGGTAGAACAGTCTTGGGGAGGCACCTGAAGGGCTGAACGGAGATGACGCTCATTGTGAGACCAAACTGGAGTCCTGTGCGGGCCCACACCACTTGTCACTGGTGAACTAGGAATTAATACAAGTCCTCTAACGTGCTATTGCACAGTCATGTTGCACAGTCATTTTAAGGGGGCATTTAAAGCGTTAGTATGCTAAAAACAAACATTTTTAAAAGCCCCAATTTTTGTGACCCTGAATTTTTTTGTTTTGGCATTTCTTTGCTTTCTGATCACCCATAAGCCTGAAAATCAGCAAGGAATGTCTCCTGCTGTGAGAAGCCCTTCCCCAGGGAGGCACCCCAGCACTGGCTGGGGCTCCCTATTTCCCTTCATTGCTTTCGTCGCCAAAAGCACCTACCAGGTGCTGGGCCTCGAGTTAAGCAAGTAAAGCTTGTCCAGAGCTTCCATCAAAAGCTGGCTCCATAAGGCACAGTGACTCAGGCAGCTGGCCTTCGCTCCAGGGCATTTCTTGGTGGCTCCAGGCCTGGGCAACTCTGGTCCCCGCCGTCAGAAGTGACAGATTTGCAGGTCAGTCGCAGCTCCACCTGCAGGCCAGCCTCCTGCTCCTTCCATCCCCCCGTGAACACAGGCCTTCCTCAGCCCGTCTCCTGCACCAGACCCTTTGGGAAGGTCTCTTCTCTTCCCACCAGTCCTTCTGACCCTTTCACATTCCACACCCCTGGGGGCTGGCCAAGCTCCTCTCAGAGCCAATAGGAGGTTCCTGGGGAAAAGCTCCCTGGGCCTGTTCCATGGAGAAATTGGATCTGTTCAACGCCCCGCTCCTAGCCCTGCAGCTGAACCATTCTTTGTGTGTGCTTGCTTGTGCCCATGCTTCTTTCTTGAGGAAACGGCGTTCATTTCTAAGTCTTTCTCATCGGGCAACGCCCCTTCCTGCTGGAGCTTGACTGTGTGGAGGGGAAGTCCTGCCTGGGCAGCCATTACTCTGGCAGTGTGCCCTGATGTCCTAAGTGTCTGAAACCAGAGTCTGTGTGACTCCAGGGGGAGTCATAGTACCCCCCATCAAAGATCAAAGTCACATTTTGTTATGCTCTTACCTTCCAGAACCTTCTATCCAGTCATAAACTCCCTTGGGGTGGATCATAAGTGTGTGTGATTTTTGAATTTCTTATGCCTTTGCAAGCATCTCCCCAACTCCCAGCTGTCTGCTGGGCTGTGCTCACTGCTCAGTCAATGACCACCACCCACCACCAACCTCCTGCAGCCCTGCTCACCAGCACTGCCTCTCGAAAAGCTGCTGCTCGTGGAGGAAAACACAACTGCCTTGCTCAACCCAAATTCGCTCTCTCCGTTTAATAACATTTCCTGAGAGAGTTTGAAGTTCAGATTTCAGTTCCAAGTGTTAGAGATCTAAGCTTGAATCCTGGCTCTGACCCCTCTCCAGGCCTCAGGCTCCTTGTCTGTGTGAGGACCAGGTGAGATCACACACGTGAAGTCATGTTATAAGCATAAAGTCTCCACAAATGACAGGGGTTTTGTTTATTCATTTACTTGCTTATACAAGAGCAGATTTTCCAGAGAGATTGTGCTTTTTAAGGTGAGATAGCCCTTGTCCCCATCTAGCTCAAGAATTCATTTATTTAAGATCTGAACACCCGGGACTGATGCATCGTTTAGGCTCAGGGCAGGGCTGGGTTGAGGTCCACATGGGTTTGTCAAGCCATTAGGGCGAGTTTAGGGGTAACTGGCTTGTATGCAGAGTCTGCGATTGGGGTGGGGCTGGGAGTGAGTTTGGGTGTGTCTCCCTGAGTTGAAGGGCTACTCCACACTCCCTACTGACATTCTTCTTTCTTATCGGATTTCCTGTCTAGTTGTCACCTCTAAGCCTTCATGGCGCAACCCAGCCTGTGACCCTGCTGTGGAGAATGGGGCTGCCTGCTGCCCAGAGCCATGCCCATGGACATTGGGATGACCTTCTTTCTTTGTTCCCTCCTTTCTGTTCTAAACTCAGACTTGGAGGGGCTGGCTGGTGGTGTAGTGGTTATGTTCACGTGCTCCGTTTTCATGGCCTGGGGTTCGTGGGTTTGGATCCTGGGTGTGGACCTACACAGTGCTCATCAAGCCATGCTGTGGTAGCATCCCACATACAAAATAGAGGCAGATTGGCACAGATAGTAGCTCAGGGCCAATCTTCCTCACCAAAAAAATAAAATAAACATAGACTTCTGAAAGACATCCTACTCCCTTTCTCTCCTCCTGAAGCCCAGAGGGAGTGGAAGCCAGGAGAGTCAGGTGGTCTCTACTCAGTTGTTAGCAGAGGAGCAGGCCAGCCCACCCAGGCTGCCCAAGACTCTTTCAAAGCCCCCAAGTAGGGCTTGTCTGGTCCTGAGGCAACGGAAGAGCTGAGATAGGGGCGTGGTGCATTCAGCCCCGGTCCTGGGGGTGAAGTCAGTGTGAGGGTGAGCCTGGCTGGGGCGCTGGGGGAGAGCATCATGGCGCCTACCAGACGGGGGCCAGAGCTCTGAGCCCAGCCACTACGACCTAGTGACATGACCCTTTTCTCAGCCTTGTTTCCTTACCTGTAAAATGGGGCTAACAAAAGCTTCTCTAGCCCGACATCCTCGCCCTGCTGTTGGCAGAAGAAAGTGTGCTAAGCGACTTTAGAATGCGATGCAAATCAAAGAGTGCTAAAAATAAATAGAACACCATCACGGAGGGCCATCTGTCTCTCCAGCATCTACCACAAGGCGAAGTGTAAACAGAATGAAGTTTTTTGGCCTCAGGCCGCTAGTCCAGGAGAGCAAGTTTTCCATCCCGAGGGACTGGGGAAGAAACGAGGATGAGATGGCTCTTCTCCTCGGACAGCCTGCTGCCTCACCGTCGCCCTCCTTCTGCCTCCTCCCCCGCATCTCCACCTCCTGAAGGAAGCCCAGAAGAGTCTGTCTGAGGCTTTGGGAGCTCATAGACCTGGGTCCCCACTGCAACTCCTCTGCTGCTTAGCTGGGTGTTTTTTTTGCAGATCTCTTACCTCCACTGAGCTTCGGTTTCCTCATCTGTAAAATGGGCATGCTAACACCTTCTTATCAGATTGTTTTTCTTTTCCTTTTTTTTTTTTTTGAGGAAGATTAGCCCTGAGCTAACATCTGCCACCAATCCTCCTCTTTTTGCTGAGGAAGACTGGCCCTGAGCTAACATCTATGCCCATCTTCCTCTACTTTCTATGTGGGACGCCTACCACAGCATGGCTTGCCAAACAGTCTGTAGGTCCACCTCCGGGATCTGAACCAGCGAACCCCAGGCTGCTGAAGCAGAATATGTCAACTTAACTGCTTCATCACTGGGCTGGCCACTTATCAGATTGTTTTGAGGATTAAATGAGTAAATGTGTATAAAGTGAGTGCTCAGTGGATGTTAAGGTATTGTTGACATTCTCTCAAAGCAGTGGGGTGCCTTTCCCTTCAGCTTGACCTGAGGGCAGGGTCCTCGTTCTGGGTACAAGCTCCAGTCAGTGACCCGCTTTAATTTTCCCCTCCCTGACTGATTAAGGGGACTCCTTGCCAACCTGGGATAATTTCAAAATGGCCTTAGAAAGAAATATTTCTGACTGCCTGCAGAAAAAATAAGTGAATGGCCCCCATAGCTGTGAATTAGGATCTCCTTGGAAGCTGGGCTGCTTTCTTCTTTCTTTCCAAAGGCCAAGTGGTTTGGATCAATGAGAAATTCAAGCTACTGAGAAGATACTATGCGGGTTGGAAAGCCACTTTTTCCTCCCTCCTACCCAATTAAGTTCTGAAGAATTGAGAAATCCTCCAGTCCCTGCTGTCGTCCGTCTCCTCCCTACTTGGCCTGGACCCGGGACACATGGCTTTCTTTTGGCTCTGCCATCGCAGGGGGAAGACGCACTTTCTCTTTGCTCTCACAGCTGCGGAGGCGTGAGAGAAGACGCAGTGTGTGTGTATGTGTGTGTGTGTCTGCTGGTATCCGGTCACTGTGTGCTGTAGCTCTGCATGTCAGATGCAGTCAGAGAGTGGAGGCGAATAGACCGGATGCCTTCATATTGTGTATTTGTGTGTGTGTGTAGTGAAAGTGCAGCCTCTGTGTGACGTGTGTGTGTGCCTGTGACAGTGTGTGACAGTGTGTGAAAGGTGCGGAGAAATGGGTTGTGGAGTCCAGTCTCTATGGGAACAGCTGATCTGGAGAGACACCGTGGCAGCGTAATGTCTGTGCTACAGCAGACTTGTGCACCAAGAAGGTTTCACTCCGCAGCAAGCAGATGCGTGGGGACAGGGTGACGAAGAGAGGGAAGGAAGGGGTTGTGGAAGGAGCGCGGAAGGCTGGTTTGAGCTCCTTGGGAAGGAGAAAAAGGTGGAAGGAAGGCAGGAGAAGATAGAGACCAGATCGGAAACCTAGGGTGAACAGAGCAGGAAACTTGCTGGAGCAAAGAGTCTTCCCGCCCATCTCCCGACGGGGCTTACCTGCACACACCTGCCTCTCCTCTCAGCTCGGGTTAGACGGCAAGGCTCCCTGCTTTTCCTTCCACGCCTTCGTGGAGCTGTGGCAGCAGAGAGCCAGCCAGAAGTTCTGAGCTCCCAGTGGTGCTTGCGTGATTGTGTTTGCCTGACTTTTCTGGGGTGGGGAGGTTAGGTTAGAGGGAGGGACGGGCAGATTGTAGGGAGGGAGGGAGGGAAGGGAGGAGGGGGGGGGAGTTGGGAAGGGAGGCATGACAACAATGAAGTCTTTATTTGGCAGCCAGACCTCTCTAGACTCCATGCGCACACCGTGCCCACTAGTGGACTCACTTTAATAACGTTTCCTTCTGTTGCTGCTGCTGCTGCTTCTGGGGGGGGGGGGGATTGTTTGAAAAACAAGCTAAATTAACAGGGGAAAAAAGCATGAAAAGCAGCCTCTGTGCAGGCCAGAGCTGGATGGCCATTCTGTTCCTCCCCTTAATGATGACCTTGCTTCTGATGCCCGTCACCCTCAGGTGTCAGATTCCCAAACCTGGGAGGGTGTGGGATGTTCCTCTGAGCAGTGACAACCCTTCCCAAAGCCTAGGAGGTTGCCGAGGGAGTGGAGTCTCACTGTGCAGTGAACTGACACAGGAGATAGCCTTGGTTTGGCTGCTGGACAGATGTTCTGAGGGCCAGAGAGGGAAAAGTCTGGCCTGGGGTCACACAGCAAAAGGAAGGTAGGATTAAGATTTGGTGTAAGACCTGAAGTCACTGTCCCAGCTCCCGTGTACAATGTCAGTGTCTTCTTTCTGCTTCTCCATACTTGTCACACTTAGGAGAGATTTGGGGATCATCACACAGAGTACATGAGGAAATCCACATGTCCCCTGTCCCCTTCATGCAGAAGACCCATGGAAGACCATCACCTCCGACAATTCTCCTCGATTACAAAACCGCAGCACGCTTGCAGTGAGGTGGCCGCCTACGGAAGCTCCTGCCACCCCAGCTGACTACTTAGGAAACTCGGCAACAGTTACCTTTTCTGTCATCGTGGCCGTGGAGAGCTGAGAGCCCAGTGATGGAAGCTCCCTCCCTTATCCCCAAGTCCGCAGTGGAGGAAAGAACGCCAAAGTGGGTCGGCAGCCGCAGGCTTGGCCCCGTGCGAGCTGTGTGATCTCGGGCAGGTTACCTGACCATGTGCACTTCAGTTTCCTTATCTGTGAACTGGAGGTAATGCCCAGCTCACGGGGCTGGGAAGACTGCACGCATCATTTTATAAACTGGGAAGACGTTAGGGTTTAGAAGAGGGTTACGGTGAGTGGTAGTCAGCCTAAGAGACAGCGAAGAAAAAGGAAAAGCCGCACCTTCTTTCCTCACCCCTGTGCGCCCAAAACTTATGCCTTGCACACCCTGCTGGTGAGGTCTTGCTGGGAGTCAGCCACCTTCTAGATTCGTGTTAACCCTGGATGTGCCAGGCCACTCACGCATTTTATTTGTCACCCAGATGGAATATGTCCCCTTCTACAGACTGAGAGCATCGGACCGAGGTTTGCTTGTTTCCCTGGGTGTGGCGGGTGGTGAGCAGAGCTCAAGAAAGGCGAGCAAGATACGACGAGGCGCAGGGAGGACGGGCAGGGAGTGGGGGTGGGAGGGGCTGGACACGGTGCAGGAGGTGGGACTTGCATCCACTTTTAGGAGATCCATCCAAATCCCAGCGTCTGGGCTCTTGGGCACCGAGGATGCAGCTCCAAGCCCTTCGTGAGCTGCTCTGCCTGTTCCCCCTCCCTGGCCTCCCCCGCGGCCTGGGCTGTGCTAGGGGATGGTCAGGAGTGCCGAGAGTAGAGTTTTCTACTTGGTGGCCTGTGGATCTAACATGACTTGAGGACCCAATATGTTTTCTGATAGCACATTAATAAAAAAACCTTTTCACTGCGGAAAATTTAAAACGTACACATTTACTCAGAATAGTATTAGTAACCTCATGTACCCAACATCCAACTTCAACAGTTACCAGCTCACGGCCAATCTTGTTCATCCGTGCCCCCCACTCCCACAAACTCCATTGATAGATTTTAAAGCATTAATTTTTTACAAAATTGATCTGAAGGCTTTAGGCAGAGAAGGCACTTCCCAGTTCAATATGATCGTCATCCTCTCTGCCATCTTGTCCCAGAGCCGAGGGCCTAGACCACCTCACTCAGTTACGTACCCACCTGCCCTTGAAGACATCTGAAGTCACAACACCCGTCTAGGGGCGACAGCTGAGAAATGAAGTGAGGTGGGACAAATTGGGGACGCTAATAAGGAAGAGGTGTCAGGTCATCTCAGCCAAGCTGCCTTTCTCATCCATGTGACACAGGCCACAAGGGCTGCGGGAGTGGGGGATGGGGGCTGGGTTCTTGAGACCTGCCTTTGCCTCTTGCATGCTGTGTGACCTTGGAGCTGGCCCTCTCCCTCTCTGGCCTCAGTCCATCATTTGGAAATGCCAGATTGTACTAAGTGGCCTCTGAGCTCCCTCCCAGCGAGAGTGTGAAGAGAGCCTGAATTTGGAGTCAAGACCCCTGGCTTCCAGTCTCAGCTCTGCTCCCCTCCAGCCGCCTGGAAAGCAGGTCCCAAGCAATCTTCTGTCTTGGTTTCCTCATTGGTACTTGGAAGGTGACAACTCTGCCCCTTCTCCTGCCCTGGGTACACCCAGGGTCACACGAGGAGCGGTGGAAGCACTGGCTGGGAGAGCATTTTGTGACTCACTGGTTTCATACAGCCAGACCCTGGACTCCTCCAGAGAGAGCTCCTCCTCTGAGACTCTTAGGGGCACTATGGGTGTCGCTTCACCCCAAGGCGAGCTGTTTGTCCCTTCCTGATCTGTGCAGAGGACACTCGTAGGGTCAGGACAACATGAGTGAAGCTGGGACAGTGGTGGGAAGGCCGCTGCGGGGCTGCTGCGGCTGCGCCTGTGGGAGCTGGGGGCTGGCGCGGGATGGGGAGGGGCAGGGTGTGGGGCGGAAGCGTGCAGGAAGGGCAGCCGGGCAGGGGGCGGCCCTCCAGTGTGGTGGACCGCAGCCAGGGGTCCAGAGTCTGTACCTGCGCACACTTCCCACCCAGGTTGAAATCCGTCTTGGGGGCTCCCTGCTTATTTGACCCACCCATTAGCGCTGCTTGGTTACACGCAGTGAGTGCTTCAGGCAAGAGAAGAAAGGAGGTGATTGTGCAGGGTCCTCTCCACAGAAGGAGAGCAGCGAGGCGGCCTGTCCTGACTCCACTCTGCCAGACAGCAGAGCAGTTTAGGCTCAGCCTGCCCTGTGGCCATCTGAGCCCCACAGGGGCTGGCCCTAGACAGGCCCTCCCCATCACCAGTCGAGGCTCACAGCCCAGGGCAGCTGGAGAAGCTGCGGGAGTCCTGTGGTCACTTATCCCACTGCCCAGCCTGGGAGGCCTGGATGGCCTGGGGTGAGTGGGCTCCTAGTGGGTGGAGGCGGTGTCCTGTCCATCGTGTGGAGCCCACAGCACCCCCAGGGGCCTGGCACACCCTGGGTGCTCAGTAGGAGTCTGTTTCACCACATTTAAGAAGGTTGAACAAGGAGATTCTTTGTCACTCTATTTCTTTAAAAATATTATTTTTTTAATACGAGTAGGTAATACATTCTCTTGATTCCACATCCAAAATGTACAAAGGATTGCACGGGGAACAGTGTTCTTCCCCTGTCTGTCTCCCCATCTCCCAGTGTCCCCCAGGAGACAGTCAGCGTACCACTTGCTTCTGTCCCGCGCCGCACACACTGCCGACCGTGCCGCAGCTGTGCGCTCGGATGTGAGCAGTGTGTGGGGACGACCACTCCGTGGTGTTCCGGGAGGCTCTCTGTCCTTCTCCGCCCCCTTTACTGGACCAGGCCTCCCTGACGTTCGCCCCCACCCCACCATTGTTGAGGTGGGCTGTTCTGGGCTTGGATTCTCCCCGACGTGGGTCCAGTTCCGCCTCTGCCTTCTGTCCGTGCTGCCTTGGTGGCCTTGGGCTACTTGTTTGCCCGTGCTGGTCATCAGTTTTCTTATGTGTGTGTGGCAGGTACCAACTGCAGTCCATCAACTCAGTCCATCTCTGCAACTTAAAATCTGAGTCTGAGCACTCATTTCACTGGGGCAGTGGAAAACTCCATCTCACTCCTTCTTGGTGTCCCTCCTCTGGGGTTGTATAGCAGCTGAGGCGGTGCCGGGGCCTGGCTGGGGAGAGGGTCTGTGGGGTGGGCAGCACACGCTCCCAGTTAACGTTCCATCTGGGTGCTGCAGGGTTCACCTTCCGTCCCGTGGGGCCCCTCTGGCCAAGCAGCTCTCTAACACTTCCCAGGCTGTGTGCAGGGGACAAAAACTTTCTGCAGCGTGGTCATGTCCCCTCTGGAGACGTGCCGGCTGCCTGACACTCTGCCAGAAGCACCGGCCCCCAGAACCCTGCACTCTTCCCTGACCTGGCCCAGCTAGGGGCTGTTTCTTCTCTGGGGGAGGAAGCGACCTTGTCCTCTTGCTTCCGGCCGGAACACTGTGTCTATGCCCAGAAACCCCTAAGAACTCAGCCTTGTGGGAAGTGAAGCCAGAGATCTTGTAGGCTGCTCCCGTTTCCTGCCTGCCCTGCGGTGGGGAGTGTGCGACTGGTCTGCTCCTGCCGACCAGAGGAAGGCCACACTAGCCTGGGGCTGCTCGTCAGCATGGCGTGTGGAGCTCCTCAGGTGCTGCAGAAGCCAGGCTCAGGTGAGTGGTGACGGCAGTCTGCCTTCCCAGATGCGCTCCTCCTAGGTTCTGGGGTGCCTCCTCAGCCCTCCAATCACATCATCCTAGGACTCCAGTCTAACTTAATTGTATGTTGTAAAAATAGCCTTTTGCAAGTCACAGCACCTGGATCTAATATCCAGGCTCCAGGTATAATTCGGAATGAGCCACCGATGTCACCCTGCTCCATGCAGCAGACTGTTGGGTCATGGCGCTGCCTCACATAGTCACAGCCACGCTGCAGCCATGTGATGATGACGTGTGGACATGTGTGATCAGTTATGCCCCATGAAGCAAGGTCTAGGAGGGCAGGGCAAGGCAGCCCTGCCAGGGACCACCACACATGACCTTGGGGGTCCTCACATCCACATGTGCACCAAGCATAGCCTTTAAACTGAATAAGGGTAAGAGTAATGGCCTAAGCTTATCGAGGCTTCCTATGTGGCAAGTATTCTTCTAAGCTGTCTACTCGGACGACTCTTTAGCCCTCATGCAACTGCACGAGGCAGGCCTGCTATAAGACCCATTTTACAGGTGAGAGACTGTGGCCCAAGGTCACACAGCTAGTAATGGCAGAGATAAGATTTGAACCCCGGTCATTCTGCCTCCAATGCTCTTGTTTGTGTAAATTTACGCTGTAGTGACGAATAAAATGCAAATTCTTTACAGTCCTCTTTAGCTCGGTGTCATGAGGTACTTTCTGTTCATGCAAATTTAACAATCATCTCATTTTTTTCTTTTGATGTTGAAAAGAAATCCTCACACGTGAAAACAATGAGAACCACTGACCTGGGCCTCAGTTTCTCCTCCCTAAAATAGTTACTCTCAACTCCTCTTCCATCCCCCAGATGGACTCCCCATGTTCTGTCAGCTGTTTCCTTAATGGCTTTTGTGGCTTCCTCCCTCTTTCCTGCCAGGCACTGAAACACTACTGTAGTTTTTTCATGGGTCTCCCTGCCTCGCCCCTCCCACTTCCCTCCACCCTCTACCTGCCTCCTTCTAAGATGTGGATCTGACCAGGTCACCTTTCAGGGGCTGCCTGTCCCCACGACCATGGTTCTTAGCACATGGTGCAGGTGACATTTAAGAGCTGAGAGCTCTTAAAAATGCCTGAGAGCCCACCCTTAGAGATGCTGATTCAAGTAGATCTGTATTTTTAAGGCTGTCACTGTGCACTGTGAGCAATTTGCATCCACACCTTCAGCTGAGAATTATAAGCCTACAGAATGTAGGCCAAGCTCTGTGCTCTGACCCCTGCTTACCTCTCCAGCACCCTTTCTCAGACTCTAAACCCCCACCATGGAACTGACTCACAGCAACCAGAATCCTCCAAGCTACTGCACATCTCCACGTCTTCACTCACTGCTCCTTCTCTCTAGAAGGCGCTCCTCCCCCAGGGTTACATCCTCTAGGATGCTCCCTGTCAGTGCTCTCCTCTTCAGCCCCTGGGCAGCCATGATCACTCTGTCCAGGTGCTCTAGCCATCCCACAGTGTGTGTCCAACCCAGGACCTGAGCCACTTCCCTGCCCTCTGCTGTTCTGCTCTCTGCCTGGTCTACTAGGTTCTCGGGGCCTGTCCTGGAGCCCCGGGGCCCCACACAGCACTGCCACCCGGTGTTCAGCCTCCCGCTCCCTGGCCTTGGTGCACTCTGACTGCAGACCCAGAAGCACCAGAAGAGTTTCTCCTCTGCTGTGTTTGCCCGTCATCGCAAAGTCCTCCTCTGTGTGTGTGTGATTCTGCAGCCTTCTTACTTTCTAATCTATTTTCCATGACCCACTAAGTGCATTATTTCCCAAAATACAAACTTGATCGTCTAACTCTCTTGCTTATAATACCACAATGTCTCTCAGTTGTTTACAGAACAAAATTCAAATGCCTTAGCGGGACACTCAAGGCCCTGCCACCTGACCTACTTTCCTGCCGTTGTCACTTCCTTCCATGTTCCTATAGAAAAGATTCCTGAGATCATATTTTCCTGTCTCTCGGCTTCTGCCCAATCCAGGTTCAGACGTCCTTCTTCTGTTAGTCTCCATTTGGGGAACACTCTTCACCCAGCAAGGCCACAGTCGAATGTGACCTCTTGGGTGAAGCTCTCCCTCATGCCCACAGGCAGAGTGCGCTTGCTCGGGCCTCTGCCCCCAGGCCACAGCTCGGAACTGCTCAGTCCCCATCTACCTCCTCTGCCTGATGGAGGGTCTCCCAAGCAGAGCCCAGATCCTGGCAAAGGACTTGGCAGATAAGTAATACGGATCAGAATGGCTAACGCTCCCTGAGCGCTCACGAGGTGCCGTGTGTGTACTCTGCATTAGCTCATTTAATTCCTCCTAACGCCCCAGGAGTAGGTGCTGGTGTTACCATCCTCACTTTACAGAGTATTGTACAGTCACTACTGTTGCGGCTAGGATGTAATCCAGGTTCCACGCTGCCCACGCTGTACTCATATTGCTTGCAGAGTGAACGGTGACCCACACTGAGTGTGAGTGTGTGTGTGTGTGGGGGTGTTAGTTAATAAAACATGATGTGACCTGGTTCCTGTGCAGGCGACTCCTGGTATCAGGCTGGGTCGGATGCTGGTCTCCTGAGGCCTGGTCTATGGCTTTTTACTGAAATGACAGAGCTGTCTTCTCTCTTCCCAGTGGGTGACACTGATGCTTGCCCACTCCTCTCATGCCCCCATAAGCCTTAGCCTACGTTTTAAACGTCTCCTTTATTCTGCTCTGCTTGCCCAGTCTAGAAAAATGACTGGCTGGCCTGCAGCTTGGGGAGTGGTGCCCCATCTCCCTCTCTGCCTCCTGGGCCCCTCCTTCTACCTCCCTTGCACAGCTCTGGCCTTCCTCATAGCCAGATCACAGGGCTCAGGGGCTGAGCCACGTGCCTGCCCACTCCCAGCTCCCCTCTGAGTCTGTGAGCCTCCTGACTCCGCCCACCAAAGGGAAAGGACCAGCCAGAGGCAAAGACTGAAGCCATGAATGTTCTTGGCCCCCAGTTTTCTCCTTTCTCAGCCTGCCAGATTCAGAGGTGCTACTCTGAGATGTCATAAGCAATGTGCACGTGAACTCCCACTCGCTACCCAGGGCTGGTGACACAGGGAAGTAGGCTGAATCAGGGAGAGGGAGAGAGAGACACCCTTTTATAACTGTCACGCCCAGCCCCATCCCGGCCCAGGCCTGCTTCTCCAGAGAAGGGAGCCACCATCCTGCCCTGGACATTGTGTCAAAGCACTGCTTCCCCGGGAAGGCGGCCCACCTGAGCCAGCCCTGGAGGCCCCGCTCCTACCCGCCCCCGCCTTCTGCTCACATCCACTTGCCTACAGCTTGTTCTTGGGTCTGCGACATCCACCCTTCATACGCCGTGGCTCTGTCCTTAGTCTACCAGGTGGAATGTCTCCTCACACAGAGGCTGTGTCTCCCCACCAAGATGGCATTTCCCAAGGGCAGTATGAGAAGGGATTCTCCCGGCTGATGGTGTGGGGAAGAGGGGCCGGGCTGGGCTTCCTCCCAGTTCTGCCTCCCCAGTCAGTGCCCAGGGAGGGTGCAGGGGCCTGGGGCCTAATCGAAGTGCTCCATGGAACAAGCAAAGGGACTTGTCTTCTCCTCTGAGACCTGACACACAGTCTAAAACAGGCAATATACACATAGATAGGACAATCCAGGCACCAAGACCCATAACGACTGTCTGACCCCAAGGATATGCAGTAAAGGATAAATACTTTTTATGGTTGTGGCTCATGAAACAGCATTGTGGAAGGATCCACAGCATTGTTGTGAAGTGTCCTCGCCAGGAGACACTGTGTTTCCTTCGTAGTGTTTCTGCTGGCCTTGGTGTCCAGCAACAGAGGATTTGGCCAAGCGAGCTCTGGGCTGAGGGCTGCGAGCTGGGGAGTAATTTCCTGGGCACAAATGCTGCCCCTTTGACCCAGGTCCCTCTCTGCAGTGAGCTCATGTGGCCACCCCAGCAGGGTCCTGAAGGCCATCTGGACGTCCTGTGTTGGGAGGCACGCTGGGGGTGGGCCCAGGAGCTGTGCAGCAAGACCCCGGACGCTCCACCACAGCCTCTTGCTGCCCCTCTCCCACGCGGCCCTGGGAGCTGCCCCTTGCTAGCTTTAGGGCCTCAGGGCCTGCTGTCCCATCCCATGAGCTGCGCTGAGGACAGAGCAAGGCTTTCAGGCTGGAAACAGTGATGCTAGCGACGGAGTGTCCCATTTTGGCCCACCCCAGGTGTGGGGAATTTTCAGGCCTGGTTGAGCCAAGCCACAGAATGAAGGCAAAAAGGCAAAACATGTTTTGGAAGGTGGCTGGCAGTCCTGTCTGTCTGGTCCGTGGGCCAGGGCTGGAGGGGAGGCTGTGGAGTTAGCACAGTGGTGTGGGGAGTCGGGGGAAAGCAGCCCAGGGCAGTGGGGGCTCTGCTTGCACTAGAGACCCCAGAAAGGAAGGCTCCATCCCGCCTTTCCCCTGATCTTCATTAGCCTAGCCCTTTAGGCTGAAATGACCTTGTCGGGAAGTTCTTCCTGGAGTCTACCTTGCCTCTCTCATGCTGGAATTCGAGCTCCTTTCTTATATTCCGATCCTTTCTGGAGGAGAGAAGCCCCCTCTGCCTTCAGTGGCATTTGGGTTTGTGGATAGCTCTGGGCCCCTTGGAGACAGGTGCTGGGTAGATGGCGTGTTGTTGTTAGCGCTGTTGTGTGTTAGCATTACTCATCAGTCCTGGACGCAGCAGCTCTGGGCAGGCAGCCACCCTCCCTCCTGTGTGCTCTGCAGAGAGGAAGAGAGGGGGATGAGGAAGAGCGGGCAGAAGGAGGAAGGGAAGGACGGGGCAGGGGGGTCCCTCCAGAGCCCCGTTTGTGCCCGGCCCCCTCCCGCTGAGGAGCAGGCTGGGTGATTTGGTCCGCGAGGCTGTCACATGGATTCTTGCTGACGGGAGACCCTTTTCTGCCCTCCCACCCCAACCTTCCCCTTTTCCTACCCTCCCTCCCTCCCTCTCGCCCACTCTTCATCCTCTCTCCCTCCCTCTCCCTCCCTGCTCCGTCCTCTCCCTCTCTCCTCCAGCCTCTGGGGAGGGGGTGTGAAATCACCAGCCGACACATTGCCTCTGGATGAAGTCATCCTGGCCGCCTCTCTCCATCAGGCCCTCACATGGCTACAGGCGCCTCCGCCCTGCAGTCGGCCAGGACTCCTGGGCCTGCAGTCCAGCTGCCTGGGCGTCCCGACTCCACGCAGTCCCTGTGGCTCAGAGCTGGGTGGCAGTGGAGGTGGCTTGAAGGCCATGCCGCCCACTTGCCAGCCTCGCTCTCGGGTGCTTCACCCCCACCTCCTGGCCCCACTCCCGCTTCGAAGCCCAGCGTTGGGCCCTTTCTCTTGCTTACCCCCAACCCCGAAACCTGTCTTCCTGTCGGGGCTCCTGTGCCAGCCCTGTCATTTTCCTCCACTGCCCTGTCCCTGTCATCTCAGGCCCCTTGCCCTATACCTTCTGCTCTCACAGCGATCTGGAAACTGCCTTCAGAGGAATAACTCCAATTACTCTGGCTTCTCCTTGCGACTAAAAGCTCTATGAGGGCTCACGGTACACCCCAGCTGCCTGCACAGGCCTGGCATCCATCCAACAAAAGTTCCTCGAGCACGGACTACTGGCTGGCACCACGCTGGGCTTTGAGGACACAGCTGTGGACAAGCAGACGTGGGGCCTGACCCCCGGAGGGCTCAGTCCCGTGGGAGGTACAGAAAACAACAACTTAAAAAATGACATTGTACAACCTAAACACATACCACTTTTATTTGTCAATCGTACCTTAATAGAGCTGGGAAAAGATAAAATAAACACGTAAGTCAATCTAAGCGCGTCACACATGGTGGTGGTGCCATGAATGAGGAGGACATTGAAACCCGGAGACACAGCCAGGAGCCGCGCGTGAGGAGTGCACTTCGGCCCCACCTCCCAGCCTGCAGGCTGGTCTGGGCTGCACCACCTGAAAATAACCTTCATGATATCCTGTCCTAAGCTGACCTCTCATTTGTTTCCCTTGTATTAATTTTGTCTCCCTAATAAAAATAATAATAATGATAATAATAATTTTCATGCATTAAATGGCTACCATGTGACAGGCAATATATTCAGAACCTTAACTTATTGCCTCATTTTAATTTTTATCCCCACTTTAAATATAAGGAAACTGACATTCAGATTAAATAACTTGTTAAAAGCCACACAGCTAGCACCGATAGAGGGTCTGTGTCTTACACTCCTTCATGGCCCCATGGCCAGGGGTCTCCAAGATCTTACAAAAGGGGCAGAGAGCCAGCGGCTGGCCCCGTGGCTGAGTGGTTAAGTTGGCGTGCTCCGCTGCAGGCGGCCCAGGGTTTCGTTGGTTCGAATCCTGGACTTGGACATGGCACCGCTCATCAAACCATGCTGAGGCAGCGTCCCACATGCCACAACTAGAAGGACCCACAATGAAGAATATAATACAGCTATGTGCCAGGGGGCTTTGGGGAGAAAAAGGAAAAAAATAAAATCTTTTAAAAAAATTAAAAAAAAAAAAAGGGGCAGAGAGCCAAGCTAGTGGGAAAGACCAGACCCAGAAGCACAGCTCTGTCCCCAGGCCCCTGCTGGGTCCAGCAAGAGTGGGGTTGGCACCTTTCCCGCCCTTGGAGAGCTCCTGCCCTGTGCTTAGAGGCACCTCTCTGCACCTGGCAATGCCCCGTCAGGAGCACAGGGACCTGCTCTGTTCTCCAGGCCATGCCACCCCCTCCCCGAACCTGTCACTGTCTTCGCCTCTTGTCTCTCTACCTACCTGCCCTTCCATCAAGTTCTGCCCACAAGGGCACCAGGGTCAAGGCACCCTGGGCCCTTCTCTTCTCGTCAAACAAGGCTGTTTTCTCTTAAGACACATCTCTGGGGTCATCCCACCATCTCTAGGTCCTCAGACCCATTTCCATTTAGCTCTGGATTTAGTCTGATAAACAACTCCACCCCACGTGCTACAGACTGATCCATCTAACAATCGTACCAGCTCATTAACACTGCATTTATAGGCGAGGGGCTTTCACCTCCACCTGGAGTCAGGCTCTAGCCCCTCTGATGGCTGGGCCGGGCCCTGTTTTTGCTCCATCAAGGGTCCCGGGCAGGGCCTCCTGTTCTCTATAGTCCATTCTTCCCCAGGAGGAAGAGGTATTTTTTTCTTACTTTTTAATTCAACTTTTTGTTTAGTTGTAATTTGCATAAAGTAAAAGGTACCTCTTTTAAGTGCACAGTTTGATGAACTTTGACAAATGTACAGACTCACGTAGCCACCACCCCGATCAGATTTAAAATCTGTCCACCACCCCGAGAACTCCGTCATGTCCTCCTCCACCCCGAACCATTCAGCGGGAACCCCAGTCTCCGCTAACGCTGGGCTAGGCTGCTTGGACCAACACCACCGCTGAAAACAAGTAAAACGGACAGAGAGGATCCTAAAACATTTTCCCTAAAAAACAAGAGCTAACACGAGAGTCAGTAAAGCAGAATGAAACAACCAGGCTGAATTGAGGGGAAAATAAGGAAACCCCAGAGTCAGAGACTGAAGGTTTGCCCTGAGGGTGTTCGCTGATCCCAGTAAATTTGAACTCTTGGTGCCTGCAAGGGCAAGGGGGATGCGTCCTGAAGCGAAGCTCGAAGCTCAGGGCTTGAAAAGGTGGAGAGGTATTCTCCTCCACAAGAAAGGACCCCAAAGGACTATGCTCTGAGGGTAAAGCCGAACTGAGATTAAACCAACTGGTAACAATTCGACAGTTCTCATCACTGTGTCCTTCTGGCAACCTTAATAGCTTGAACTTGGTTTAAAGTGTTTCCAGATCAGTACTGCCTACAAGTGCTTGGCAAAAGCAAAAAACAGAACAAAACAAACAAATGAAAACATTTCTATGGAGGAAGGCACTCTCATCCCCCATGTCTCAAGTAACTTTTCAAGTATGATGAGCAGCAAACAAAAAATAACCAAATATGCCAGGAAACAGCGACCATGAGCAAGAACCTACAGATACGACAGACAAGGGAAACCAAACAGCAAAAGCTGCAGATTTTGTATTTATCAGACACAAACTACAAAACAATCATGATTACTATGTTTAGAGAAATAAAAGACGTACTTGAAAATGTTTACAGTTAATAAGAAATTGTAACAATTGATTTACATTTGGAAAAAGGCCAAATTCAACTTCTAGAAGTAATAATTCAATTAATGAAAATAAAATCTCCAAAGATGCAACTGGAGACAATTCGTGAACTAGAAGATAGAAGTAATTATCTAAAACTTAGCACAGAGGAACAAAAACATGGAAACTATAAAAGAAAACTTAAGAGCCGTAGAGGACAGAGTGCGAAGAGCCAACATAAGTCCAAGGGGAGTCCCAGAAACACAGAGGAGACACTGCGTCAGGGCCAATAGATAAACAGGTAACAGTTGACAACTTCTGAGCTGATGCGAGATAACAGCTCACAAATTCCAGAAGGCAAATTAATCACAAGCAGGAGAAACAAGCATCCACAGCCAGACACAGCAGTTTAAAACTATGGTAAATCAAAACACAAAGAAAAATATTAAAGACAGATTACCTTAAAAATTTTTTTTCAATATGCTAAAATAACCGCCCGCCTAGAATTCTTCTCTCAGAGAAAATACATTTTAAGAATGAGGGTGAAATATAGACACTTTCAGGTGATAAAAATAACTTAAAAAACAAACAAAAAATGAAGGGTGCTACCAGTTGATTCTCACTAAAGGAAATTCCGCTCTTTAGGCAGAAGCAAAATGACCCCAGAGGGAAGGTGTGAGAGGCAAGAAAGAGCGCAGAGCAGGTGCAGTGGCAAGTACGTGAGTAAACCTAAATGAACATTGACTGCAGAAAACAGTCCTAGTAATGCCCTGAGAGGCCTAAAAGTAAACGACATCATGGTGTCTTAGATTTACACTGTCCCAACTGCGAACTCTGATATTGCCTCGAACTTAATCCCGTCATCTTCTTCTCCATCTAAATAAATGGCAACTGCATCTCATCAGTTGCCCAGATGTCCGAGTTCTCTCTGTCCCCTCACCTCTCACACCCGGTTCCTTAGCAGGGTCATGTGAGGTCTGTGGCAGTGTGTGTGTGAAGCTGGCTCAGCCTGGCGAGCAAGAGCCAGTTGTAAAACTTTTAGAAGTCTTGCGAGCCAGTTGAAATCCTTTTGGTAGCTGGTAATCAGCCATATTAGGAATATTTTACACCATGGAAATCAGCTCCCCACCCCCACCCAAGAGCTAGTTGTTAAACCTTTACCAGGCACACCACTGGGTTTACCTACAAAATACGTCCAGAATCTGATCACTTGTCACTACTTTCAAAGCCACCCCCCGGGCCCAGCCACCATCATCTCCTCCCCCAGATTATCGAAGTCGCTTCTTAAAGGGTCTTTCAGCTTCTCTTCAGTCTGGTCTCCACTCAGCAGCCGGCGTGATCCTGTCACTGTAATGGCTTCCAGTCTCACTCAGAGTAAGACCCAAGGCCCTAGGCATTCTGGCCTCCCCTCCTCAGCCTCTGAGCTCCCTGCACTCCAGTCCTCCCATGGGCACCCTCTTCCCGTCACTCCTGCTCCCTTCCCTCTCAGCCACTCTAGTGCTGTCCTTGGGCCTCAGGGCCTTTGTACTTGCTGCTCCCTCCTTCTGTGTTCTTCCTACGGGTGTGTCTGCATGCTCCATCCCTCCTCTCCTCCTTATCATCTTTCACCTTTTCAGTGAGGTGGTCTCTGGCCACCCTCTCTAAAATTGAAATACGTGCACAAAACTTCTCCTTCTTTTTTTGTTTTTCTCCCCAAAGCCCCAGCACATAGTTGTAGGTCCTTCTAGTTCTGCTATGTGGGACACCACCCCAGGGTGGCCTGACAAGTGGCGCTAGGTCCGCGCCCAGGATCCGAACCGGCGAACTTGTTCTCATTTTATATGTGGAAGGATCGCTGTCAGGAAAGATGGCGTAACTACACAAACATCAATTAGCACCAGAGATCAGCAGGGTGCTGCTCTCTCCTCAAGGCTTTGTCCATCTACCACCCTGGAAGCTGTGTTGAAATTGGAGAAAACACCCCTGTGGTTGACAAGACAGTCCTAAGCAATGTGCAGGACACTGAGAAGGGGCAGACAGTAAAACAAGGATGGGCTGGAAATGTGACTGTGCTTTTGATGGTGGAAATTAAATCTAAGCGTTAACTCTTTAACTCCCTAGATGAACCAAAGATGCCATCGAAGTCGAGTGTGCAAACTTAACCACTCGGCCTCGGGGCCGGCCCCTGCACAAAACTTCTCAAACCACTTTTCTGCTTTCTTTTTCCCCTTAGTAGTTATTACTAACACGCTATAAATTTTTCAAATTTATCTGTATGGTATGTCTCTTCAGTTAGAGTATAAGCTCCATGAAGCTGGGGTTTTGTCTGTTTTTGTCGACTTACGTCCCATACTCCAAACTAAGTCTGACGTGTAGGCACCCAACAAAGAATTCCCCATCCACTCCCTGTGGTGACCCACCCGGGGATATTTGAATGTCTTATTTCAGTTGAGGAGGGCAGGCCTCCTAGCTGGCATGAGAGGTAATGTGTGGGCCCAAGTCTGCAGACTGGCAGCCTGGAGTCAAGTCTAGCCCAAGAATGTGTTTTATTTAGCCCACTAGACATTTTAAAATAAATTAAATTAATTGCCAACATTAAAAAATGAGAAATTTCACATTTTAAAAATCCAGATTTCCAGCTTCTCTGGAAAAATCAGAAGATCTCGCAATCCTGGGGCTGCACTCCCACCTGGCAACAATCGGCAGGCCCCACCCGCCCCCTCAGTCCCCGGCTGTGTCTTTGGTTGTGTGTGTCTGCCCAAGGGCAAGGTCAGGAGCGGGACCTTGGAACAGCTGCACTTCCCACTGGGATGGAGAGAAGGGCAGCACCGCCTCGGAGAGAGCTCTGAGCCCCGAGGCTGTGCAGGGCCGTCCAGCTCCCTCCGCGAGGGCTGTTGTGGTCTCTGTGCAGGCGGCCCTGGCTGAGGGTCGCACCCAAATACGCCACACACATCATGCTGCCTCTCAGATAACAGCCAGCTCCAGGCAGAGCAAGCTCCTCAAGCGCTCCCTGTCCGCAGCGCCCAGGGATCCCTCCCCAGCCTCCTTCCTGCCACGTCTGGTCTATCAGGCTGTCTCAGGGGCAGAGTCCTGGGGTCTGTGGCGTTCCCCTCTGACAAGGCTCCACTGTACTGGGCCCTGGGGCTGTGTCAGCAAAGCCTGGCGGATTGATGCCAGGAGGTAATCTACAGGATTCTGTGCAGGCTGGGCCCAGGAGAGCCAGCCCAGGGCCGTGGCTCCTGCCCGCCCACAGCGCCCAGCGGAGCTGCCAGTCGAACGCCCTGTGGCTCCTGCAGGGCTCCTTGCCCGAGACCAGAAAGGCAGGAGTGTGGCGAGGGGTCACCGATCGCCCAGCCCACGGTGGGTTTTGGGTGGAAATGCAGACCATTGCTGGGAGGCTTCAGGAATGTGAGGGGAGGCCGCAGGAACGCCAGAGGAGGGGGACAGAGGGACGGAGGGATGGAGGGACGCCAGAGCTCAGGGCTTCCACAGGCTGCGTCTGTGCGGCTCAGAAGCCCAGCTCTGAGTAATCCTGTGCTCGCTTATTAGCTGTTGCCTGAGGCCAGTCCCTTCACCTCTTTGAGCCTGGTCTCCTCTTCTGGGAAGAGGAGCTATCTACTCACTTTCCAGTGTTGTGAGAGTCACATGAAATCGTGTGACGATCATCGATTTATTTAAGGAGAGGATTGCGTTATGAGTTCCTGCTTGTGTGGTAGACACTGTTCTAAGCCCTTTACAAGCACTGACTCGTCCAGTCCTCACACCGGCCCGGGGAGGTAGGCGCTACCATCAGCCCCGTTTTATGGATGAGGAAGCTGAGGCACAGTGAGGTGGGGGAACTTGCGTGTACAGGCTCAGTCTAGAGTTCAGGACCCTTTTAAGCTCTTGGTATATCACTTCCTGGAAAACAACGCTGGGACAGCCCTAACATCTACACTGCTACTTTACAGCTTTAAGAACACCTCACCAGGTAAAGCAGACCCGGATCATAAACTACTGACAACCGAGGAGGAAAGTCAGGGATGCTACCCTTGGGGGTAAGGACAAAATGACGGGAGTGGAAGAGTCACCGTGACTCCACGTTCAGGTGCCATCGGCTCTTGAGATCATTCTGGAAAGAGTCCTGGAAGAGTGTAGGACTCCACAGCTGTCTGGGTGAGGGGCGGCTGCCCTGGCGGGCTTGGGGGGCAGGGAGCACGTTCACTGTCCCTCAGGAGCCGGGAGTGTTCAGGGACACCCCCCTTTCTCTGGAGGGATTCAGAGCAATGCCCTCAGGGTCCTCCCGGCCCCTCCTGACTTGTGCTCATTAGCAAGTCTCTGTGAAAAGCCCTGCGAAGGATGCATTTAAACAAATTTAGTTACAGAGTAAACAAAGGACCTCCTTTTAAAGAATAACTTTGCTCGAATGGGGACCGCTGTAGAAAATACTGGACATGTGGTCACTGTGTGGAAAGGCTGTGAGTCTTCAGGCCGGCAGGAAAACTCAGAGCACTATTACCTCTGTCCCCTGTTGTTACCTCCTCTTCTGCCCGTCCTCCAAAGCCGGGCCGTCCTCTGCTCACTGCCCTGGGGCAGCGTCGCATGAGCAGAGCAAAGTCACTCTCCCCCTTGACAAGATAACTTAGATTAGGCAAAAGATTTGGGAGAGAAATATAAGGTTCCCTGGCCCCTGTCCAGAGTCACACTTCCTAAAACCCAGATGGACGGCACTGCGGGGGACAAGAGAACATAGACATTGACGAGCTTTGGAGAAGCCGGCCCTGCACCCATCTCTTCACTCGGTGACCAGGCGGAGCCCCAGAGAGGGCGAGATACTAGGGAGATAGGAGGGATCCAAGAGCAGGGGATCCGCGCCCTCCATCCTGGGGCAGCTCCAGGAGGCAACAAGGCTGCAGACAAGAAACACTGCGTGGAACATCTAGGCAGGTAAGGGCCACATGGAATCTCCTGTTTGCTCCAGCACAGGGTGGAGCTGCAGAATCATCCAGGAGAGTCAGAGAAATAACAGAGAGCCATCACCCTTAAGGGACCACGGGGCGGGACAAAGGGCTAACCCACAACCTGAGAGGCCACCCACTGAGACCAGGGCAGCAGAGGTCTCAGAGGAGGCCTCTGCACACAGGCAGCATTAGAACCAGATCTGGGCTGCTCTGCCCCAACGCTAGACACCCCCTGGGGAAGGGTGTGTTCCTGAAGATTCTGCCAGCCCAACTGAATGAAAAGTTGAAATAGAAATTAAAGAAAATGGGGCCGGCCCCGTGGTCGAGTGGTTAAGTTGGCGCGCTCCACTTCGGCGGCCCAGGGTTTTACCGATTTGGATGTGGATCCTGGACGCAGACATGGCACCCCTCATCAGGCCATGCTGAGGTGGCGTCCCACATAGCACAACCAAAAGGATCTACAACTAGAGTATACAACTATGTACTGGGGGACTTTGGGGAGAAGAGGAAGAAAAAGAAGAAGATTGGCAACAGATGTTAGCTCAGGTGCCAATCTTTTAAAAAAAAAGAAATTAAAGAAAATAAAGAAAATAAGAGAAAGTCACACTTCTTGTACACATAAGTTTGTGAACAAAGATTATAAAATTAAAATCATACTTATGTATAGATTTAACAAATTGACTTTTAAAAAACTGGGACTTTCTGAGAAAATATAAGACAGGTGGTCACTGTACTACAAATCTGAGGTTTCAGATGCCTTTTAAAAGAAGAGGGGCCGGCCCCGTGGCTGAGTGGTTAAGTTCACGTGCTCTGCTTCGGCGGCCCAGGGTTTTGCTGGTTCAGATCCTGGGCACGGACATGACACCACTCATCAGGCCATGCTGAGTGGCATCCCACATGCCACAACTAGAAGGACCCACAACTAAAATATACAACTATGTACTGGGGGATTTTGGGGAGAAGAAGGGAAAAAAAGAAGATTGGCAACAGATGTTAGCTCAGGTGCCAATCTTTAAAAAAATTTTTTTTTTAAATAAAAAAGAAGAAGAAAAAATTATTCCAACCCCACTCCCTCAAAAAGAAAAAACCAAACAGGAAAAAGAGGGTTATTGTAGTGCTAGCAGTCATTTTCCAAATATTTCACAGAAAAAAAAAACCCTCTTGAATCTAGTCATTCATTCATCTCAGGCAACTATGGAAAAGCTGGAAGAATTTAGCAATGAAGAGTGAATTTACCAGAACAGGGGCTGGGGATGGAAAATATTTTGCAACTTCCTAGCTGTCGCCACCTCACTGGTGTAATGGGTCACGAACGCGGTGTTTTGGTGGCTGCTGGTGAAGGAGCCCAGAGGAGGCTCCAGACGCAGGCTCCGCTGACCTTTGGGTATGTAACGTCCCTGCCGCCCTGGTGTCTGGAGCAGCCGCCTCACGCCCTCCTCTGAAGGGCGTCCTGGAGCGCCCTGTACCCGCCCTGGCGTTTGTGAGGTGGAGCCATGGAACCTTCTGCTGACAGGGGCCTCCCACTGGGGTGGTCTTCAAACAGGACTTGGAAAGACTCCTTGCTGAGAAACAGGGGGACCCCTGATTGCCCGCTCACTATCTTGACATCTCAAAGGAGAAAGGGCTTTGGCTGGCTACAGGAGAGGGGATTTCTGTAGACATCAGGGAACATTTTAATTAATTAATTAATTACTTTTGTGAGGAAGCCTGGCCCTCAGGTAACATCTGTTGCCAATCTTCCTCCACTTTGTATGTGGGATGCTGCCGCAGCATGGCTTGTTGAGCTGTGTGTAGGTCTGTGCCCAGGATCTGAACCCACGAACCCCAGGCTGCTGAAGCAGAACACGTGAATTTAACCTCTACACCACTGGACCAGCCTCTCAAGGAGCAATTTTAGATCATCTGGACCAAACAGTACTGCCTCATGTCCCTAGGGGAAATGGGGGACATAACTGGCCCTCGGTGGTAGGAGTCAGGTCAGACTGCGTGGAGGCAGGTGAGACCATGCAGAGGCAGGTGAGGTGGTGTGGAGGCAGGTGAGACAGTGTGGAGGCAGGTGAGACCGTGTGGAGGCAGATCAGATTGTGTGGAGGCAGGTGAGACCATGTGGAGGCAGGTGAGACCGTGTGGAGGCAGGTGAGACAGTGTGGAGGCAGATCAGACTGTGTGGAGGCAGGTGAGACCATGTGGAGGCAGGTGAGACCGTGTGGAGGCAGGTGAGACCGTGTGGAGGCAGATCAGACTGTGTGGAGGCAGGTGAGACCGTGTGGAGGCAGGTGAGACTGTGCGGAGGCAGGCGGCTTGCTTGGTTCATGCCATCACAGAGTTTTGTACTTTTCAAATGTCTTCCACTTTCAAATGCACCCACACCCACACCCACATAGGCATACATTTTTGCTCTCTCAAGTCTTTAAATGGTGCCCCACTCCTTTAAGGGCAGCTTTTCTCTTTAAGCCTTCCTTGAAGAATTTTCTCCTGCCTTGTGAGGTAAGAGGTTGAGGCTGGAAGAGCAGTTTCTGTCACTAGAGCAGAGAAATGGGCAGAACAGAGAAGACGACGAGCTAACCTCTGTCCCAGGGTCTCTTATCAAATTTAGGAACATTTCTGAACTCACTAGCGTCGTGTCCCTCCTCCCGCCCCCGAGTGGGAGTGGAGAACAGAAGTGCCCTGGGTCAAGGCTGTCCAGCCCTGTTTCCCCGTCTCCCCAGCTTCTTGTCTCCCTGATAAAGAGCCCAGGAGAAAGTCAGCGTGTGACGACAGAGCTAACCAAGCAGTGTGAGTCTAAGCAACACCGGATGTTTTCCAGCACTTGCTGTGCCAGGCCAGTGATGTGGTCTGACTTATTTAATTCCTCCAGCAGCCCTGTGAGGTAGGGACAATTATTAGCTCCATCCTTCAGAAGAGAAAGCCCAGTCTGACAGGATGAAGGAGCTCACCTAAGGCCGTACATCTGCTAAGAGGCAGGTTGAGATTTAGACCAGGTCCATCTGACTCCAGAGCTACAGTCTTAACTGCTAGACTCTGCCGTTTCCTAGGGGAATGCATCACTTTAAAGCTGGGAGAGAACGAGACTAGTGCATGAAAAGAGGGGCAGTGAAGAATCTATTTTAAAACCGCAGATGGCATCTTAGAAGACAGTGATGCTGTCCCCGTGTTCGGCAAATACAGACTTGGAGGTCATGGCTGCAAAAAGCTTGTGGCAAAGGGCAGTTGGAGTAAATGAGTTGGGAGGTATGGAATGCACTAACAGCTTCCTCTAAAGAAAGGGGGGAGTTTGCCTCCTCCTCCCTTGTCCCAGCTCCAGTTCCAAGCTCTCTGACTCCCAGGCCTTCTGTGGAGCCATGCTCCCTGCCCTGTCCAGCCCCACCAAAGCCCGGGCCCAACCCAGTGTCTTCCAGGGAAATGGCAGGGGGGGACGGAGCCTGAGATGACAGCTCCATGGGGAGCTGCCGAGGCTGCCCTGTCTCCAGAAGCCAATGGAAGAAACGAAAGAAAGAGGAGGAGAGCCCAGCCCTGTCCCAGTGGAAAGTGGGGCTCCCTGTCCAGTCTGTCAGTGGGAACTTGCCCAAAGTTTTATTCCTCCCCAAAGAGTCTCAAGGGACTTGCCGTGGTGGGGAGTGAGGGAGGGTGGTTCAGGAATCTCTAGGGGGTAGACATTTTGGTGAAAGATTGAGCAAGACCAACCACCTGCCTAGGAGACAGGCCTGGCTTCAAACAGGGGTGGCTGCTGGGCTCCCTAAGTATGTTCTGAGGGAGCTGGGAGGAAGCTGCAAGCTTACTTATTACACAACTTGAAAGTTCCAGAACATCACTTCTGCCACATTGTACTAGTCAAGCAAGCCATTAAGACCGACTCAGGTCTCAAAAGGTGCAGCAGCGAAGATTTGTGACCATCTTTATCTACCACACATCCCCACCTGCCAGAGGAGGAAGTGAGCCGAGTGGCACCTGACTGCTTCCAGGTCGGATAGTTGTTAGAAACTGTTAGTCTCCTATTGCTGTCATAACAAATTGCCACAAGTTTATTGCTTAAATAAACAAATTTCTTCTCTTCCAGTTCTGGAGACCAGAAGTCTGAAATGTCTTACAGGCGGAAATCAAGGCGTCAGCAGGGCTGGTGGCTTCAGGCAGCTCCAGAGCAGAATCCGTTCCTTGCCTCTTGTGGCTTCTAGAGGCTGCCTGTGCTCCACAGCTGTGGCCCCATGCTCCGTCTTCAGAGCACACACTCCAACCTCTGCTCGGTCATCACACCATCTCTCCTCCTCGCTGACATTGGCCCTCTCGCCTCCTGCTCACAAGGACCCTTGTGATTCCATTGGGCCCACTTCGATAATCGGGATCATCTCTCCATCTCAAGATCCTTAACTTAATCCCATCTGCAGTGTCCCTGTGCCAGGTAAGGTCACATATTCACAGGTTCTGGGGACTAGGCCTGGATGTCTTGGGGGGTCCATTATTCTGTCTACCACAGACACTGAACCAGACCTGGAACACAGACGCCCAGCTCATGAGATTCTTTCTGTGATGGCATGAGGACAGGGCTATATCAGTTATTTATTGCCTCAAAAATGCAGCATAACTGACCAACCCCCAAATTTAGAGGCTTAAAACCGTAGCATTCCTTCAGCTCACACACTCGCAGGGTGCTGGGCCGTTCTTCTCCTCCCCCTGGACTTGCTCCTAGGTTAGTGGGAGGCTCTCTTTCACTGGGGCAACTGAGGCAAACCGGCTCCTTTTCGAGCATCTCGTTTCCTCCAACGGGTTAGCCCAGGGTTGTTTTTACGTCAAAGGCAGAAGCGCAGTGGCCCCGGGAATAATGTGCAAGTACCTTTTAAAGCCTCTGCTCAACTTACATCTGCTAACACCTGTGGGCCGAGGGAAGTCATCTGGTCGGGGCGAGTCAGGGCGGGGAAGGTGCTCGAAGGTTTCATGGCAAAGGGTGTGGATACAGGGAGAGCTAAAGAATTAGGGCTGCGAATTTATTTTCCTCTTTATCTCAGGCACCCTGTGACATGGCAGTTTCAGTTCCGGGTGCCAGTGAACACCAAATTCACCAGTGACCATTTGTTCTGGGTTGGCAAGGCCCAGAGATGCTGTGGCAGCCTGTTTTCCAGGGGCCCTGCCTCTGTGTTGACCCCATCCCACCAGCTCTTCCTACAACGTGACTGGAACTCCTCCCACAGAGAGTGGGGTCTACGTTTCCTCCCCCTTGAATTGGGGGGACTGGGGATTGCCCTGACCAATAGAGCACAACGGAAGTGATACCCTGTGACTTCCAAAGCTTAGGTCATACAAAAGGATTCACTTCTGTCTGGCTCTCACTATCTCAAGATGCTCACCTTTGGAACCCAGCCACCATGTTGCAAGGAAGCCCAGGCCCCATGGAAAGGTACACTTGAGGAAGAAACAAGCCCGCCCCGCAACAGCCAGCACCAACTTGCCAGCCATGTGGATAGGAAGTGGATCCTCCAGTCCCAACCAAGCCTCCAGATACTGCAGCCTTGGCTCACATTTGACCACAGCTTCATGAGAGCCAGAATTACCCGCCAAGCCTCTTCCAGATCCCTGATGCTTAGAAACAGTGAGAGGTAATAAATGATTATTGTTGTTCTAAGTCACTAATATTTGAGACGATGCAGCAGTGGGTAACTATTGTTGACCCGTGTGTGAGGCTTAGGATAGAATAAGAAGAAACCCCTTCTGGGACCTTAAGGAGTCCACAGTCTCTAGGTGAGCAAGCAGATGCTAATGGAATCAACAGCAATCTGTGTTTCAGTCCATTGGGGCTGCTGTGACAGAATACCACAGACTGGGTGCTTAGAAACAACAGAAATTTATTTCTCACGTTTCTGGAGGCTGAGAACTCCAAGATCAAGTTACTGGCAGATTTGGTGTTTGGTAAGAGCTCATTTCCTGGTTCATTGTCTTCTCACTGTGTCCTCATTGCAGAAGGGGCAAGGGAGCTCCCTGGGTCTCTGTTATAAGGGCACTAATCCCATGCACCAGGGCTCTGCCCTCATAACCTACTCACCTCCCAAATGCCTCACGTCCAAACACCATCATGTTGGGGGTTCAGATTTCAACATATGAATTTTAGCGGGATGTGGACATTCCGTCTATTGCAATATAGAAAGTATTTAACACAGTCAGGAGATACCAGGGCTGCTAAGAGGAAGGGTGGGCCAGACATATGGTGACCATATTTTCCCTACTCAAAATTGGGATAATTGACTAATGGTAGCCCATTGTCGCTTGGAATTGGAACATAATATTTAGATCACTTTGTCGCTCTTTTCGGAAATCGTTCTGTCCCGCTGGGGCTTGGTGAGGTCAGGAAGGGCTGTCTGCGCTGACGGCTACTGTGGGGGGAAATGTGACTGGTGCACGGATGCGTCCAGCCTTTGCCCCTCCCCTGCGTCGGAAAGGGGGCTTTACCCATAGTCTCTTCCCCTCCTCTCTCAAGGGAGGGTCTGACCTTGCCAGACTGCGTATTTGGGGCTTTTGTGTTACCAGATCAGGAGGAAAGGGGAGAGAAGAAGAAGAGGGAGTGTGTGGTTAGAGCTGGAAGAGGAGTTTGGGAGGTAGGAATTTTGGAAAGGAGAGGTGCAAGATCAGACTCGGTATGCAGAGAAATAAATGGGAGAGGGGGCCGGCCCAGTGGCTCAGTGGTTAAAGTTCAGCATGCTCTGCTTTGGTGGCCTGGGTTCAGGGGTTCGGATCCCGGGCACGGACCTACTCCACTCTTCAGCCATGCTGTGGAGGTGTCCCACATACAAAGTGGAGGAGGATTGGCACAGATGTTAGCTCAGGGCAAATCTTCCTGAAGCAAAAAAAAGAAAAAAAAAAAGGAAGATTGGCAATGGATGTTAGCTCAGGGTGAATCTTCCTTACAAAAGAAAAAAAGAAAGAAAGAAATGGGAGAGGAAAAACAGGATTTTAAGAAGTATTATTCTGATCTACTTCATGCTCTTCATAGTATTTAAGAATGCACACAAATAAGTCATTTGGAAATTTTTTTTTGTTGCCAGACTGAGTTTATTTGATGGCAGCCACTTTGAGTAGACCCTGTGGGTGACGGCTGTCTGTTGCACTGTGACCTCACAGCAGAGAGGAATGGGGTGTGGTGAGTGGTTCCATGCGTAGGAGACAGTTGGGTCTGTGGTTGTGAGGGGAAGAGGCTGGAAGCCAGGGAACCGTTATTTGACTTCCGGGCTTGGAAGTCAGCGTGACTTATGACCTGGAGACTTTGGGCTGCCCCAGCTGTGTCCAGCTGTGTGCGAGGAGCTCAAAGGCTTTCAGAGGCCTGTTTGTTTGTGGTGTCACTGACCACTCTGGCTGTAGCCCCTGGAGCAGCTGAGGGACAGGAGGGGCCGGCAGGAGCTTGACCCTCTGTCTCTCTCTCAAAGCAGAGGGAGCTGGGGCTGGAGCGGGAAGCAGCAGTTTGCTGGACCTGATGAGGAACTCAAAAGTCATGACAGGGAGGAGAAGACTGTACTGAGAGCGGGAGTATTTGTGTAAAGAGTTGCCTCTATTTCCTGGAATTCCCCAAGGCATTGTGATTTTTGCAAAGGCAAGGGCTGGTTTTTATTCATGTTTGCTCCTCAGACTTAACACCACACCTGACAGGTGATAATTGCTCCATAAATCATGTCAGGAGCGAGGAAAGGAGGGAAAGAAGGAAGGAAAAAAGGAAGGGAGGGAGGGAGACAAGAAGGCAGGCAGGCAGGCAGGCAGGCAGGAAGGGAGGGAGGGAGAGAGGGAGAGAGGGAAGAAAGCAGGTTGGTTGGTTCGTCCCATCGAAATGAATTGGCTGCCTAATTAAGATGGGACGTTGCTCTGGCTGAAATCTAATTCCTCCTGGAAGCAGAGTCAGAGTGCCGGATCCCTGGATTTCAGTCCTCAGTTTTTAGGATTCTGGAGTTCCAGCCCTCTTGTCTGCTCCCATCCAGCCACACCTTCTTTCTCGGGTGAACTGCTGAGAGTGATGGGGAGCCCACTGGGAGTCCGGTAGGCCTGGATCCAAAGCCCCACCGCACCACCCCAGCCACGGGACTAAGCGAGTTACTCAAACTCCGTACATAAGTTTCAGTGTCCTGTAAAAGAGGTCAGGCCCTTGCTGCAAGGAGGCTTAAATGAAACGTGTCTAAAAGCCCCGGACGCAGCCCCCAGCACTCACATCTCAGGGGTGCTCAGCGCTCCTTCCCTCTGGCGGATAAACTCAGTCCCTGCTCATTTTCCCGCAGCTGATCTGACTCTTCCTTACACCTCGATCTCTCCAGTTGCCCTCCTGCTCTTTCCTCCTTATCTCTAGCCCTGTTTCCTCTGGACGTCTTCCAGACCTGGTTACTGCTCCCTGGCCCTGTCTACTTCCTTGTAGCATTTCTCTTGCTAGCTCCGCTCAGCCTCCTTGATAGGACGGTGGCAATGGCCCTTCGGGAGGCTCACACTCTGGGAGGTGAGGGGCCAGCACAGAGCCCAGAGATGAGCCATAGGATTAGGACTATCCAGTGGCTTCTGGAGGGTTAACACCCGTCTCTTTCCAGCAGTTGCACACAGCCTGTTATTAATTAAGATTTAAAACTTGATGCTCCTACATTACGCAGCATTCCAGGGCGCGCTCTCAGCCCCAGGAGAACTCCATCCTCCTCCAGCCTTCCGCCTCTCCTTCCCCGCCAGCCTCAATGGTTCTCAGTTGCCATCCCCTCTGACTCTGCCCTTCATCCTGTGCCCAGAGCAGAGGATGATCTCTGGAGATGGTGAACTGCAGGGGGGCAGAAGCGTTGGTGTCTGTCAGCATGACCACTCCCCATGTCCCCCGTGCCCGAAGGTGGGAGGATCACAGAGCATGGCCCAGCTCCCATATGTGGGCATTTAGACTAACCTCAGAAGAGCTAGTTTCTGTCCTTAAGATTGCTTTGGGACATGCCCACCAGCAGGGGGTGGGTCTGTGCCCCGTTTGGAGGACGACAACACTGGGGCGGGGGTCAGCCTAACCTGAACTGAGAGTGCCACACTGTCAGGCAAAAACCCGAAAGCCCAGGCCAGCTGTCTGAGGTCATGGTGGAGAAAGCACAGGGGCCGTGCCCAGGGCTCCCCCATCCAAGTGTGGGAGCAGCACACGGACGTGCGGGCTTCTCAGCCTCTCCGTCAGTGGGGCACACACTCTGTGGAGGGCATGAGATCAGGGCCTGCTTTCTGTCCGCCGCGGGGCACCAGTGCACTGCAAGGAGGGCCCAGGAGGAGCCGCCAGCGTGGCTCTGTCCAGGGTGAGGAGTGGCTTGGGGAGGAGCCTCTTCAAGACGCCCTGGCAAGCCCTTGTCACATTCCAGAGCGCAGAGACTTGGCCCGAGGCACTGGGGCTGGCATCCAGCCCAGCCCAGGCATTTCCTCCCCACCAGTTGCTGCTTTCTCCGTTCTCTTTCTGCGTCCTGGGGCCCCAGGTTCAGCTGGAGCTTCCATGTCTCTTCTCTGCAGAGGAGCTGGGCTGGAATTGGTGGAGTAGTGAAAGGGGCAGGTGTCAGCCAGGAGGACTTTCCATTTGTTTTGTGTTGTGGGAAAGCCAGACATCTTTAGAATATGGGCTGAGCACCCCCAAGTGCCTGGCACTGTGCCAGCCACAAGGAACTATCTGTCCAGGAGGGAAGGGACTGAGCTTATGGAGGGATCCTTGACAGCCTCATTGGCCGGGCATCTCGAGGAGCTCAAAAGAGGAGAGATCTCTGAGGCTTCTAAGCCATTGCACTCTATCCTGCATGAGGGTAGGAACCATATCTGCTTGTTCACGGCCAGTGCCTAGCATGGTGGCTGGCCCACTAAAGGAACTTAAGGCACATTTTTGAGTGAATGAATGAATGAAATGAGGTGGCCCAAGAAGGCTTCCGGGAGGAAAGGGAATCTGAACAGGGTCTTAGAAGGTGGGCAGGATTTGACCAGGCCAAGCAGAAGGGGATTTGTCTTAAGCAGTTGGGAGCCTTATAAAGAAAGGCAGGAAAGAGGACCGGTCACAGAAAGGCTAATCTGGACAAGGGCAGGAGGAAGAGCTCCTCTGTGACTCTCAGGGTAAAGGCCAGGCCCACTAGCGTCATTTCCAAGTCCCTTCTGAGCTGGCTTTGCCCACTGCTTCGCTGCTGTCTCTTACTACAACTCTCTGGTCCTCTACTCTCCAGGTCACTCAAGTTCTTATTTGCAGTCCCTGGAACAAGACCCGCCTCCTCTCCTCCAGGCCTGTGAACATTCTCATCCCCTCCTCCTCTACATGAGACCTCCATGGTTTACCCCCTGCAGCCAGGTTCATCAGCCCTCCCTACATGTGGCCACACTGCTCCATGCTTGCCCCATGCTCACACTCCTCACTGTCCACTGGCCATATTAAAGGCGCACTAGCTTCTCCCAGAGGCTGCCAACTGAGGTCAGAGACGACTAACTGAGACCTCAGGAATGAGGGCTCCAATGTCAGAGGCAGCCAGCATCCGAGGGGCCAGAGTGTAGCCGTCAACACAGATCGTGAGGTCCCAAACACCCTCGACCTCGGCTCACAGAGATCTTTCTTTCTTGTCCCGAAGTGGAAGGGCTGGGCTGCTGTGGGCATGGCTGACAAAGCTTCTCCATAACGCGTTAGCAATTTCTGCTCACATTCGGCAAACGTCCTTGATGGGTGTGGACATCGCATTAGCAGGTAAGCTCCTTGGGGCTGGAGATCAAGTCTCATTCTTTGTATGGTCAGTTAAGCACCACGCCAGGCACGTGGTAGAGTTAATAAGTAATTGTTTATTTATTGGTTAATTAATTGATCACATCCACTTAGAGAAGGTGTTGTCATAATTCCAGGCTCTGCCCTCAATCCTTAGCGGGCTGCAGGAAGGGGGACCCCCTAGAGAGAAGGCCCAAAATAGAACGTAGGAACATGAAGGCCGCGGCATAGGAGGGAAGCAGGTTCCCAACTCAACATGGTATGCTTGGAGGGGAAAAGGCTTCTGAGAGCAGCCAGCGTGGGCCCTCACCCTCAGGATGGGAAGCCGAGACTAGGATACAGAGATTACTTGTCCGGGGTCACAAGTCATCTCTCGCAGACGCAGACGTTTGTCCTTGGTGTTGGAGGTCCGCGTTCTCTCCCCTGTCCCTGGCTGGCTCCCTCCTCTGAGCCTCCCAGGAAGTAGCCTGGGGAAAGATCATGGGCGCCTGTGTCAGATCTGAGTTCAAATTCTGCTTCTGCTTAATTAATTGCCCTTTGGCCTTGGACAGCTCTTGAATTATTCTCTTGTGAAGGAGAGACCTGCCCAGGGCCAGTGATCGAATTCTAAGCGAGATAACATCGCGGGCAGGGCCCTACACGGTGCCGATCCAGTGACCCTGGATAAAGGTCAGCTCTGTCCCGCTTCCTCCCGGTTCTTTCTTCTCTGTCTTTTCCCTGGCTCTTAGAAAATCACGTAGTCTACTTAGAAGGGCCTCTGGAGATCTTCAGGCCCTCTTCCCTGCATTTATCCAGGGCCCATCCTGCCCACCCCTCCAGAGCACCCCATCCTCCCCCAAACTGCTAAGGACGCATCTCGCGCTGTGCCTCATGCCAGTGGATACAAAGTAGGTAGGGCCTCCCATCTTCCTCAGGTCTAACCCAACACTTCTTGCTGCGGTTTAGGGATGAGGCCATCTTCTCTGTTTTGCCCTTCAAGAGGATGCAAAAGGCTCTTTTTTCTTCCTCCTTCCTTTTTCCACTCTCTGTGTTTATTTTTTCGTGAGTGTCCTAATTTATCCTCCCTTTCTCCTTCCCCAGGGCTTCAGAAGTTACCCCCACCCTTTCTCTCCCTCCTCCCATCTCTGTCTTTGTCTTTAGATGGGCAACTACAGATGTCTCCCATACACAGCCCGCCCCGACTGTCCGCTGGACCCAGTTGTCTCTGTCACACTGGGCGCCTACTTCTGGTGGTGAGCCCCCCTCCTGCCTCATGCAGCCTGAGTGGTTGGGGCTAGCGAAACGCTGCAGCTGAAGTGGTCTGCAGGCTGGATCCTGCGGGCTTTCCCGCCCAGCTGTCTGCATGGGGAGAAGTACGATTTGAGGCTGCCCTCCTGGCTCCTCTGACAAAATGCCAGAAATCCCTGGGCCTCTGCCCATTCCACAGAACGGGTCCCACTGGTTCTCCTTGCCCCAGACCTCTGCCCCTGGGCTGTACTGGCCCCTTTGCCCAAAAATTTCCAGGGCAGGCCGAGGCAATCTGCCTGGAAAACAAACCCTGTGCTGAGCCGCGGCAGGGTGGGCCAAGGAGTTTTCGTTTGATCCAAAAGCTCCCAGCTTGGACCAAACCTCATAAATCAGGAGAGGATTTTGGGTTGTTATTTTAAGAGCAGCCTGTCTTCTCTTGTGCTGGCTGCCTCCCTGCTCCTTCTCAGCCTCCCTCTCTCCCCTCTCCCTCTGAGAGTTGGGGAAAGGTCAGGCACGGAGAGCAGGCAGGCAGGGCCAGGAGGAAAGTGATGGGCTCATTTAGCAGGAGCCATCTCCCTGCCTGGCTGTGTCCCCTGACCTTCGTTCTGACTAGAAGACCTCACTGATGTCCCAGTCCTGCCAGTCTGGGGAAGTTACGGCCTTGTGTGTAGGGAGCATCTTCCAACGTTGCCAGCACCCTCATTTCCATGAATCCATTTCGCCCCAGCAGCCCTGGATGGGGTGTAGTGGGGAGAGAGGCCCCAGGGGTCCCAGAGTCAGCTGTGCCCGTGCTGGACTCTCTCCCAGTGCGCTGGCTCCCCAGGCCTCTGGAGTTGGCCCCGTCTATGGGACTACCCGCTTAGAGAGCACGCCTTCTGTGGATCCAGAGAAGGACTCCCAGAAGCTTCCACATCCTGGTTTCTTATGGAGGTGCCTGAGAGTACAGACCCTGGTTTAAAATCTGGCTCGACCCCTTAATGACCGTGGAGCCTTGGGCAAGTTACTCAGCTTTTCTGTGCCTTAGTTTCCTCACCTGTAAAACAGTGGTAACGATGGGGCTGTTATGAGAACGAATTGATTACCCTTTAGAAAGCGCTGAGAGCAGTGCCTGGTCCACAGTCAGTGCCGTGTGAGTGTTGGCTAAACAAAGCAGTCCTGGCCCTGAAATCTAGGACCACACGGCTCCCAACCTTCTCTCAGGCATGTATGGCCCATGGCTTCCTGGCCCCGCTCCTCCGGGCCGTTCACCTGTTCAACAAGTATTGACTGAACACTTATCATGTGCCTCTGTGTTCAGCCTTGGGTTTGCTGTGTGAACAAAATAAAATGGTCCCTCTGCTCATGGAATTTACAGTAAATGCACAAATAAATACATAATTTCAGTGTGTATGTAGTGCAGCGTGTGGTCTGCTGTAGAGGAAGCAAAGACTGGGATATCATGCCAGAGAATAACAGGGCAAATCCACTCAGGGGCTGGAGTGTATGAGCACCTACACGAGGAAATGGCATTCAGCCCCAGACCTGAAGGATGAGGAGTAGCAGCAATAGTGGTTGGAGGGGGAAGAGCATTCTGACAGAGGGAACAGCCTGTGCGAGAGCCTTGGGGCAAGAAGGGGCGGAGCATGTAGCAAAAACGGAAGAAAGCTGAGTGGCTGGAACCCAGTGAGTGGAGCTGGGAGAGAGGAGGCTGCAGAGTGAGGGCGGACCAGGGTTAGGAGCTGGGGTCTCATTCCACGTAAAGTGTGACACGGGGAAGGGCTCTAAGTGGCACAGCGGCACGGTCCCATGTTGGGCGTCAGAGCCCCCTGTGGCTGTGGTGTGGACAGCAGCGTGGTGGTGAGGAAGTAGAGAAGAGGGTAGTTAGAAGGGTCTGCAGTGATCAAGGGAGAGGTGCTGGAACCTTAGATTGGAGAAGTGCCATGGATGGAGAGACCTGCGTCCAGCTGAGGTGTGTTTTACAGGAAGTGCCGGGCTTAGAAATGGCACGTGTGGGAAAGCTGCTAGGATTTCGGGTTGTTAAGCTCGCTGTGACTCGAGGGGCCAGTGACAGGTGGATCTGGGGGGATGGATTTGAGGGTGGTATCAGCGATGACTGCCCCCGGCTGTGGCTGGAGCCCCTGGGTAGACGAAGATGGAGAATGTGATGTTCCCAAACACTCCTTTCTTCAATGTGCCTAAACACCCTGTTTTGAATGTGCTCATTTTACCTCTACTGAAGACTTGGGGTGATGGTCTTAGAAAAAAATGGAAGACTTCTGAAAATAGGTCCTTTCGAGCGCAGAGTGGAGAATGTCGCTTCCTTGTCCTAAGTCCCACATTTCCGTCTTGGAGCGCTCGGGGTCTGGATCCAGATTAATCCAGGCTCCACCACTGACTAGCTATGAGTTCTTGAGTAAATTTCCTAAATCTCTCTTGTCTCCATTTCCTCTTCTGCAAAATGGGGATAATAGAGTGGTTCCTACCCCAAGGTTGTTTTGAGGACTGTACTGAGCACACCGTAAACATTACCATTCATACATCCGAAGGGCGAACGTTCATTTCCGCCAGCAGCTTGTGTCACAGTAAGATTATCATCCCCTAAAATCCTAAAAGCTTTCCTATACAAGCCAGTTTGAAGCCCTGCTTCCATCATTCCACGCTCCTGCCCTTGGATTTTTAAACTCAAGTTCAGGGCCCGACATTTATCCCTGTTAAATCTCATTTTGTTAGACGCAGTCGGTGGCGCCAGCCTGTCGGTTTCCTTTTCCTTTGATGAGGGGAAGGTCCTGTGATGCGTGCTCGGTTCATTTCTGTGGCTCCCAAGGCATCCATGGAGAGTGCCTTTGCCCCCTCACCCCCCGGGGAGCGGCCTGGTCTTGGGAGATGGAGCAGGGCCGGGTTGCGGCTGAGCTGGAGCTGGGGATACAGCTTAACGCTGCCTCACCTGAGGCGGATCCGGCACAGCCATCCTGGCTCCCTGCCCTCAAGTCCAGCCCTGGCTTTGGGTTTTGAGACGTAGGGTCAGAGGGACTTGTTCAATGTCACTTAGTGGGCTGGCCAGTGACACAGGGCTAGGGCTCAGGCCACAGTTCAGATCTCACTCCAAAGGCCCCACTATGTTAGGTTCTCACCTCTTTCCAAACCACTCGATCACATTCCCTGATCTCGGCCAGAGAAGAACGCGGGCCGGAGGGACAGAGAGGTGCAGCTGCATAAAGCCGTCTTTCTTCTCTTGCTTCCACAGGGGCCCCTGGGTCTACCCGCCTCCCTCCCACATACTGTTTTCTCTGCTGGGCAGAGCAGCCTCTTCCACACTGCCTGGGGGGTTTGTGCTCTGCCCCACTCTTCTGCTCCTCTGATCCTGTCCAAAGTCCCTGTCCTCACCTTGGAGGTGGTCTCCTCACAGCAGACGGGGATGGCTTTGATGTTCATGCTCGACTGCGTGCAATACAGAGCCTCCCTCCTGTGGGACTCTCTCTGCCTTCACTTCCTGAGGGCAGGTGGGTCTCCATCAGGCTGAGAGCTCCCCGGGCAGAGCCTGTGTATCCTGGGAGTTCTCGTCCTTCTCCCCCTGCTCTCCAAGCACCTACTGGGCTCTGTTCACGGAGGGAGCTGAACTTGAAGGCGACCCTGGCACTTAGCAAAGGCCTGCAAAGAGAGCCAAACCTGGAAGCCTGGTGAAGCAATGGCGCATTCATTCCACGGTGCCCCCGGACTCTGGAGAGCGGGGAGTGGAGGGGCACATTCAGACGCCAGGCGAGTGCGGCTGTCCTCCCGGCCAGGCACAACAACATGCTTCGGTTCAGCTTGAAGACTTCACTAGCCTCCAGAACTGATGGCGCCTTGGTCCAGTGCCTGCCACCGTCTCCTCCTCCCCCGTTAATGCACTCGTTGTTCACTATGTGTGCTGCGAGGTGTTTTTCCAGGTGGTGGGTTCCAGGGGGAATTGAATTTCCCTAACAAGCAGGCTTGCAAATAACTAGGCAGGGCCGGGAGCGAGAGGAAGGCAGCTCCTATTAGATTCTAACAGTGGCAACCCACAGCCCAACCCTCCCGGGAGCAACCTGCCCAGACTAGAGCATGGGGAAGAAATTCTAGAAGCATCTTCTTTCCCAAGTTTCCCATTCCTCAAATAGATCTTGGTTAGTTTTCTCTGCCAATTTGCTGGTTTGGCTTGGAGAGCATGGGTGGGGCAGGAGAAGGGCTGAAACAGAGGATAGAGAAGAAGAAAAAGATAAACCCTTTATATTTGTATAATGCACTGGCCTCTCTCCTCCAGGATATCCCAGGACTGTAGCACCTCTGAGGATTGCTTTGTGATGCACACAGTCCTCATCCTCTGTCCAGGCCTGGACTGTGGCAGGGCAGCGAGGCCCTGAGGGGGGACTGTCCTGTCACGCCTCCTCAGGAGCAGGATTAGGAGAGCAGATGTAGCCTGGTCTCGGGAGGCTCCTCCCCCTCTGCCCTGCACACTGCCGCCTGAACGGAAGGGCAGGCTCAGAGGCTTCCTCAGAGCCCTCCTCCCACTACAGATGCGTGGAGCATAAGAGGTCACCTGCTCCAGTCTCCAGCCTCCAGGTGGGAAAATTCCACAGCTTCCAGAGCGGACAGAAGACTCAGGGCTGCTCTTCAACCAAGACGGGGCAAACGCCAGATATAAGAGGGGTCTGGGGCTAGGACCTATTGAGGCTGCTCTGTGGTTTGGTGGCACGCTGCCTGGTGTCATCAGGGGTTGTCAGCTGCTGCTCTGGAGTCTAGGGTGTGTCTCCTTGAAGGTGCTTCTCCTAATGCAGGACCAGAGGCTACAAGTTCTCCATGTTTCTCTCTCCACTAATCTGTGAGCTCCTTCAGGACAGTGCACGCCCTGTGATATGAAATATGAATATGAATTTATTTCTATCACCTAACATGGTACTGGCACAAAAAAGATGCTCAATAAATATTGGTGGGAGGATGGAAGAAGGAGGGAGAGAGGCCTTAAATAAAGTTATCAGGCAAATGAGTTGCTAACCAGCATAAAGCCCTGCCCTTCCCAGCCCAGCTGACCTTCCTGGGGCTCTGGTCTTCAAAGGCTTCTCCCTTCATCCTTCAGGCCCTGACTCAGATCTTCCCTCCTCTCTCTGACCTTTCGCACGTCCAAGCAGAGCTGATCGTTCAGGGCTCCAGCAGCAGATTGGACCCTCTGTGACAGCATTTATCAGCTGGGTTGGGAGCCTCTGCCCTTCCCTCTTCACCAGGCCATGGAGCTGCCTGAGGGAGAGGACCAGGCTTCCTCCTCTGACTGGCTGAAAGCGTCTCCATGTCTCTCAGGTCAGAAGGCCGCAGAGCAGGCTCATGGAGATGAAGGCTTAGGTGAGACAACTCCCTCCTGGGATGGGGGGGTGGTGGGATGGGGGGAAGGGCCTGTGAGGAGGGGTAGCAGGCAGGAGGGTGAATGAGGTGCCCTCAGGTCAGCAGGAAGGTGCCATTCCGACAGGCTTGTTTTTCACGAGGGAAGCGAGCTCCTGGCACTGGGAATTGGCACTGGGCCTGGGGGCAGGAGGGAAAATGCACCTCCACTGGCTCCTAAGGGGCACAGGCTCCGGCATCACGGAAAGCAGAACTTGACCCCAGTGAACTCCTAGGCCAGCACTCTTGTAGGAAAAGCCCTAGGGCACAACAAGTCCTCAAGATAATCATGTGGACCCGAGAAACATTTCCAATTTTTCCAAAGAACTAATGGAAGTTTCATCCTATGGTAAGACTAACAAGGCTAAATTAAAAAGTTATTTTTCTTTGCTTTTGGCCGGAATTGTATCAACACAGTATTCTCATGGAAATATGAATTATTTGATAAATTCAGTTTGGCAGAGAAAAATCTTAAAAGAAATACGAGGTCCTTCTTTTTGATGGTTATGAAGTTGAGAAACACTGCTCCAGCTCAAATCCTTTGTTCTGTAGACTGAGGCCCAGAGAGGTCACAGAGCTGGTTAGTGGCAGGGTGAGGGCCAGGACCAGATCAATTAACCCCAGCCAGCTGCTCCTTCTGCTACTCCGTGTGTCTCTCTGTTCTCTCTTGTCTTCACTACTCCTTCCCAAAAAGAGGCTCCTCTGAGACTTCTAACGCAAAACCTGCTTTCGTGCCAAACTTCGACAGGAGGCTGATACCCACAGCTGTCAGGGGAGGGCACTGGGAAGGAAAGGAGGCCCCGCAGGCCCCGGGGGTGCACAAGCCAGGCTCCTGCTTAGTTACGAGTAACAGAAACCCTTACAGGTCATAGCTTAACTGAGACAGTTGTTTTCTTCCTTCCTCCCTCCCTCCCTTCCTTTCTTCCAATGCAACAGGAAGTCTGAGGGTAGGCACGCCAGGGCAGGTGCAGCTGCTCAAGGGCATCAAGGTACCGGGTTCTTTCTACCTTCCTGTTCCATCCTCCTTAGTGTGTGGCCATTCTCCTCATGGTTGCAAGATAACTGCTGGATCTCTGGGCATCAAAACCAATGATCAGGCAAGAAGAAAAGAGGAAACAAAAATGAGAGAATGGAAAATCTCACTGCTTTACCCTTTTATTCAGGAAGGGAAGACCTCCTCTGGGATTTCTGATATTCTCATTGACTAGAACTCATTCCATGGACGCCCCAAGCTGCAAGGGATGCTGGAAATTTGAGCATTTTCCTTTCCAGCTTCTATAACAGAGGAAGGTAGTGTAGAAGGGGGTTGAAAAGGAATGGAGTGAGCCAACACAAACATGTACAATCCCCCTGCACCTTGCCCATCCTTCCCCTGCCTCCCGCTACAATGGAAGGCGACTGTGTGAGGTCCATCTTTCCACTCGTGACATGGAGCCCATGCCCTGCCACCTTCAGCCCTCTGTTTCCTGTATCTCCAATCTTTGCTACTCTCCTGGATCTTATTCAGTATTTAGACGTGCTCAAAGCATTCCCATGGTAAAACGTTAAACAACATCGGGGCAGCAATCTAGGGGACTTGGTAGAAAAACGTTGGGATATTGAGTTGTGTTGGTCAGTTCTTGCTGACCTTCAGTGAGTTGCTGCAAGAGAAAGACAGTCATCAGTCATGCTGGTGTACATGACAGCAAGGAAAACAATTCAAGCTTCACTGAAAGGCCCTTTCTGAGCATAGCTGGGGATCCAGGAGCTCCGAGAGTCAGGGATTCATGTCCCCTGCAGACCAAATTCAAATTCTGTGCCTCTCTTGAGTGAAGACAGGCCACTTAATCTTTCAGGCTTTTCTTTCCTTCTCTCTCTCTCTCTCTTTTTTTTTTTTTTGGCGAGGAACATTGGCCCTGAGCTAACATCTGTTGCCAATCTTCCTCTTTTTGTTTGAGGAAGATTGTTGCTGGGCTAACATCTGTGCCGGTCTCCCTCTATTTTTGTTTGTGGGACGCTGCCACAACATGTCTTGATGAGTGGTGTGTAGGTCAATGCCTGGGATCTGAACCTGCAAACCTGGGGCCACCGAAGCAGAGCGCACAAACTTAACCCCTACGGCACGGGGCTGGCCCACTGCTCTTTCATATTTAAAATGGAGACAATAATATACCAGCTTCAAAGGCTAATCATGAGGATACAATGAAATAATGTACCCAGGAGTGGTTTGTGATCTTATAAAAGATAAAGAAAAGTGGAAGCTGGGGGGAAGAGAAAAAGTCAACCTCCAAATTTGAGTACCAGATGCTCTTAGGCCAAAATTTAGCCCCATCCCATGCAGCTCCTGCTGTGTGAGCCAAAAATGTTCTTTTTCTCTTCTTAACCTTGTTCAATTTATATTCCTTTCTGTGCAACCCAAAGTATCCTGTCTAATAAACCAATCCACTGCCTGGCTCCCAATGACTAAGGCCATATCTACAGCCTGGACCTCTCTGCTGAGCTCCAGAGCAATATATCCAACTGCATACATGGTGTTAATACCTGAATATATGCAGACACTGCAAACTCACAATGTTTAAAAGTGGACTGTTCATCTTCCTCACACCTGTGTTTCTTCTTCATATTTTCTGTTGTAGTAGATGACATCACAATCTGTTGGCTGCCCAAGCTCAAACCTGGAAATCATCCTTTTCTCCTTCCCCTCCTTCATTCCTCACATCCCATCACCAAGTTCTGTAACTTCCACCTCTTAAATATCTCTGTGTCCAATGCCAGCATCTTAGTCAGGGCCATCTTCCCTGGCCTCTGTGACCATCACTGTTGATTTCCTACCCCAAAGTCATTTCTCTTTTTACCTGGCTATCAGAACTCCAGTTTTGCTCCAGGCAACAGTGTGTCCAGCTCCAGGTACTGAATCATAATGAAGAAGCCTGATCAAATTTCTAGCCTTCCTTGCAGTTAGAGGGGCAATGTGACCTGGTTCTGACCAATGAGATGTAAAAAGACATCTGTGATGGGCTTTTGGGAAAGTTTTGCTTTCTAGAGAAATGGAACAGATGGTAGCTATCGCTGTCCCTTCCCCCTTCCTCCTGCCTTGAATCAGATTATTGTGTCTGAAAGCTAAGGCAGCCATCTTGCAACCAGGAGACGACAGGAGAGAAGAAAAAGCCAACACATGGAAGATGGTGATGGAGAAGGATGGAGAAAGCTCGGGTTTTTAATAAAATCACAGAGCTCCCAAACTGTTCCTGAGGAGGCATTGTTTCCCGATTTCCTGTTGGTAAACCATAAATGTTGCTACAGGGTTTAAGGTATGTTGGGTATTCTCTTGCTTGAAGCTGAAAGCATTTCTAACTAACATAACCTCCTAATTCATCTCTCTGGCTTTGCTCTCTTTCTCGCCTTTAATCCCTTCCTCACACAGTGTTCAAAGTAATGTTTTAAAACATATCTCTGATCTTGACATTTTCTTGCCTAAATGCTTTTGATGGTTTCCCATCCTTTAGGTTAGTGTAACTTATATGACCAAGTTCACTAGCTTGGAATAAAAATAAGGACCTGCCTCTTATTATTATTCACACTCACCACTTGGTCTCCAATCTATATCCCTTTTGGGCCTAAGGATCACAGTGGCTGCTCAGTTCAAGGAGTCAATCTGCCTTCAGATGCCAAGAGAAGGGAGAGTTTGAGGGTATGCCAGGCTACCATCAGGGCCTCCCTTTGTGCCGCCATTGTTGCATGGTGTCTCGTTTGTAAGCTGGTCACATTCGACTGATACATCCCTGTCTGATGCTGCCTGGCATCCTTGTTGATCCAAATCCTTGCACCGGCTGTGCAGGGGCGTCTCTAAGGGAGGAGAATCCCACACCTGCATGTGACACTGGGCTACAGTGTACACTTGTACTTTTTCTAGACCATATCTCCCAGGCCAAGGTCACTGGATGCAGAGGGACTCCCAGACTCAGCCACATGCTGGTCAGATCCGCCTTCTCCCCAAAGCTCTTTAATCTCATAGGGTTGAATCCTACTCAGAGAGTCCAAGTCCAGGCTCTTCTTTCTTAAAGTTCCCCTAACTCTGCACTCTACTGTCTCAGGAGGAAGTGCGTGCGTTGGAGGAATTCCTTAATATGTCTGGATCCTGCCTACTTCCCCAGCCTCATCTCATGCCACTCTCCTCTGCAGTTCTCAGCATCAACGATGCTGGACTGCTAAGTATTTCTCACAAGCATCAAACTCTTTCTTGCTTTTAGGTTCAAACATGTCCCTTCCTCCTCCTGAATGTGTGCCCACTCTCTTTCATCTAGTTAACTTTTATTCTTCTTTTGGGCCTCAGCCTAAGTGTCACCTCAGCTTCCCCTTCCAGAACACTCACATATTTGTTAAAGCCTACAGTTTTTATTACCAAGTAGTCTGTCTGTCTTAGTCATTGCTTAGCATAGAACTAAAAAATAGTCAATGAGGGGCCTGCCTGGTGGCACAGCGGTTGAGTTTGCATACTCAGCTTTGGTGGCCTGGGGTTCACAGTTTCAGATGCTGGGCACAGACCTAGCACCACTCATCAAGCCATGCTGTGGTGGCGTCCCACATACAACATAGAGGAAGATGGTCACAGATGTTAACTCAGGGCCACTCTTCCTCACACAAGCACAAAAAAGTGAATGAATGAAGGATGAATGATGGCTTGGTTTGGCCCCCAGTGACAACCCCTCTTTAAGTGATGAGCTTTTACTCATCCTGCACACCTTCCTCACACCTCCACCCCCAAGCTGGCTAAATTGCATGTCCCCTGGGTTCCAGCTTAATCTCCTTATGTCCTGATCATGTGTTTGCTTACCTGCCACTCCACCTGTGACTTGAGCTCCTTGAGTTCTGGGCTTTGTTTCATTCACCCCAGGGAGAGTGCTTGGCATATAGTGCTTGGCATCTCAATGATGCTGGCTTTCTAAATTAATATGTCCATGGTGGCAGGAGCCCTAAAAGTGGGACATGGGAAGTGGGGGGAGGCACAGTTTTAGGTTCAGCTCACCAGCCTGAGCATGGCATAGATAAGTTCATTCTCTGTCTACTTGGGGAAATGGATAGATGGTTCTGTGTTTCTGTGTCTCAGTATGCAGTTGCATATTTGTGTATAACTAGAAAAATATAAACTACCCCCAGCAGAGGAAAATGGGGGAGGCAGATGGCCTCTGTTTTAGAACCTTAATTAGCAAGGCACAGGGGCTATTTTCAGATTTTCCCATGAATTTTTGGCTATGCTAAGGGGGTTCAGGAGCCAAGTTTGGGGACAGAGGTGGGAGAGAGCTGAATTGCTCCATCTAAGAAAATGAGAGGAATTTGGACTTTGCCCCTGAGAAGACAACAGAGAAGAACGGTAAGAAGTTTGCTGCATAACATGGAGAGTCTGGATCCTGAGTTGTAAAAATGACCAACGGATTGTTAAAAATAGGAACAGAAATGTCTATTATTTCACTAAGCTGTTTGCATTGCTATAATGTAAATTTCTTCATTTCTCCAAATCTTCCCAAGTTTGCCACATCACAGAAGCCTTGTGAGTGTTTCTGCCATGTTCTCATCTGCATGGAGGATGCCCTGCCCTTGGAACAGGGACAGTCATGAGGAATGGCCAGAGGACCCTGGACTGAATGATTCACCAGAAGCAGGAGTGCCCTCTGGAAGTCTGCAGAAAACTTGAGATGGGCATTAGACTTTGCAAAATCCAGGCAGCGACGATGGTTCAAGGCATATTTCCCTTGATCTTCAGAACAGTGTGACTACCTCTGGTCTCGTCTGTGGTGTCTCAGTGGCAGTATGTGTGTAAGAAGGGGGAGGTTTCCGTGTCTGTATAGTTGCTGGCTGCATTTGCACCCATACTTAAAGGTGTGGGTGTTCATGTGCTTCTTCTGCTTTTGTGTAGGGATATTATTACACATTGTATCTTTGTTGGAGATGCTGCTAAATGTTCATGTGATCATACTTTTCTTCCTCACTGAGTCTTCATAGAGGGAAACTGAGTCCCTTCCCACACCTTGAGGAGTAGAGGCTTTCCCAGGATCTGAGCCCTGCCAAGTAACATGCGGTCCCTGCTCCCATCTTTCCTTCTCGTGCCCCTTCCCCATTTCTCTGACTCCTTCCTCCAACACTAAGAAGAGCCAAGGCCCTTAACCAAGAGCAGGAAAATAAAAATCAGGTCACCAGATGTGTTGCATTCCATCCTCTCCCTCCTCACCACAATAAATTCCGAGCGTATATACAGCAAGTGCGTGGCATCCCCTCCAACCTGGCTGTGTCCCTGCCTGGTGACAGACCCTACTGAGGCAGAGACTGCGGGTACCCATACAAGCCTACCACATGACCCACCCATGTCTCCAGCTCCGTGACCCATTAATTTGCTCTGTCTAGACCATCCAAGCAGACCCCAGAATGAGTTTTTTTCACCCTGAATGAGGGGTGATACATTTGTGCCCTCTGTACTGCCAGGGCTCCTTTTCCCTGTGTGGTCACTGTCTGTCTGGGTGCAGGAGGAGAATGAGGTCTCGTGGGCAAGATCACTGTCTGGATACTGGCGGTGGGGGAGACCGCAGCCCTGCTTTGGCTTGTGCACAGGGCTCTCTCAAGCTGGCCCCCACCTGGAGCCCACAGTGAGTGTCTGGGTCTCTGGAATGAACAGGGCATCTGGGATTCTCATTGGAGACTGTTTACTTGTCGATTTGCATGGCAGGTTAAGAGCCCACAGCAGCCCACTTTCTGCCAGCGAATTTTAGGAACAATTTCTCCAAGCCAGCGTGGCCCAGCCCAGGCATCGGCCCTCCTCAGCCCTCCCTCCTTCCCTCCCCACATTGGCCACGTGGAAGTGAGTCACTTGGGCTCTCTGAGCCCCTGCCAAGAGCAGCCAGAGCGGTGCCTCAATAAAGTTGGATGGGTTACTTTAGGAGCAGGGGGCAGTCCAGAGTCCCTTTGGAATCCCGTGGACCTCCTTATCCTCCTTCCACCACTGCTCCCCAAGTAGCCGACCAACCAAACCTGATGAGGCAACGTCTCCTTGCTGCTCTGGAGAAAGCTCACCCCCCCACCTGGCTCTCCCAGTCCTCCGATAGCCTGTGCTACAATCAGGGGCCACTGTGGGGGGCTCTTGGCCTTTCATGAGATAGTCCAAGAATAACGCACACCTAAGGCAAAGCACCCGTGTACGTGATGACCTCGTTGTATCCTCATGATCACCCCACGAGCTGGTATTTCCCCCATTTCAAAGAAGAAGAAACTGAGGATAAAAAGATTAAATGAAGGTGGAGCCCATGGATTTTTAGAGCAGTGAAGCTATTCTGCATGATACTGTGATGGTGGACATGTGTCATCATACCTTCATCAGAACCTGCAGAACAGGCACCACCCAGAGAGAACCCGAAGGTGGACTTTGGGTATAATGTGTCAGCGTAGGTTCACTGATGGAACAGATGTACCATCTGGTGGGGGATACTGTGCGTATGGATGTGATGGATGACAGTGCGGCACCTGTGCACGTGTGGGGGCAGGGTACAGCGGAACTCTGCACTTCTTGCTCAATTTTACTGTGAATCTAAAACTGCTCTAAAAAATAAAGTTTTTAAAATAAATTAATAATAGTCATAAAAATATTAGGGGCCTGTTTATGATCATACGGAAATTGGTAGACCTGGGGTTTGAACAGGGGCAGCCTGCTCACATAGTCCATGCCCTTCCCACTGAGATGCCTCCCCCAGGATAGGACAGGAGAGGGTTATGAGCCAGGCTGCACCAGACACCCAGCAGAAGTTCTCTAAGCCTTGTCTCCTCAATCCCGGAGTTTCCCATGCTTTAGATGTACTGCCTGGGCCTCTGAATGGTTTTGGAGACTTACCAGTTAACTCTCTTTGCCAACTGTCACTCCTCACCCTGGCCTGCCATCTGTGTGCCCACCCTCCACGAGCCCTGGACTGTGAGAGCCTTGAGCCTTCATTGAGTGTCCCTGTGTTCTTAGCTTGCAGCACAGGGTCTGACACATAGTAGCTGCTAAAGCAATGCCTGCTGAAAGAATGCATGCGCGAATGAATGAATGAAGAGGAAGGAGAGGGGGAGGAGGGGACAGAAAGGTAGAGGAGAGGAAGAGAGGAGGATAAAAGAAGGGAAAGAGACGCATGCAGGAGTGGATTGGAGAGCAGGGGAGGGAGGAGAAAAAGCTCGACTTTTCATCATCCCTCCCACTGACTTCCTCCTCTTTCCCTGCTAACAGGAGAAGGGTTTTGCCTGAGCCCTGCCCATCCCCCCAGGCATTCCTCATAAAGTCTTTAACCCTTAGAAGGAGAACTGCCCCATCCCTTTCCCATGAAATGAACAAATTTAGACAAAAGAGGAAAGGAGAAAAATTGAAGTGGAAAAATCTTTGATTTGGAAATTCAGCTGACTGCCCTCATTTGGAATAACAACTCCTTTGGGCCCTGGCGGCCCCGCGGGCAGGTCCAGCCAACAGTAACCTCAGATGCTGGGGCACTGGGAGGAGGCCCGGGAATTTTTCACAGCAGCCACTGAAGTGGTATGAACTTGGAGTCCAGGAACATAGAGATGGGGCTCAGTGTGAGGGTTGAATCCCAATCCCTTCCTCATCTTCATCAAGACAGTGGTCACTCGTCCCGATAGACAGAGTGCTGTCCTGGGGCAAGAACAGGGCCACGAGAGGCAGGTCCTGTGGGAGGCCAGGGACTGGGTCTGCCTTATATCCTTGGCACCTACCTCAGAGTCTGACACATGGAAGGTGCCCAAAACATACCAGCTGAAAAGCAAAAACAAAAAAAATGAGTAACCTTGTCCCAAGCGGTTGATGGAGACCCTGCCCCTACCCTCAGGTTTCTCTCAGCCTAACGGTGGAGACAGAACAGTTATGAAGAAAACAGACATGTGATGCAAAAGTTGAATACCAAGTCAAATAAAAATAACATAAACCAGGGGCTTTCTTATCAGAGGAGCATGGTGGACAGGCTGGCTTGGAGCCAAGCGAAGTTAGCTGAAAGAGCCTGCTCAGAGACTTGGTCTTAAGTGGGCCTTGGAAAGAGCAGATGGAAAGTATGTGGCTGAAGGTACTAGGATGGGTATCAAAGAGGGGAGGGACAACTCAGACTAAAACTGAGAGCAAGGAGAGCAGGAGGCCGCGGGGGGAGGGAAGGGCAGGTCTCCGTGGCTGGGGAGAGGGGTGACTGACCCCAACAGGCCCTGCAGGTGTTGAACACGCTGTGCTGGACTTACACTGGCTCGCTCACAACCTGGGTAGAGGGGAAATATCAAAGTCTAATCCACGGGCCTTAACTAATCTCCCTGATCCTTTGTTTGCAGCCTCTGTTGTGCTTATGGGTGTGATAGGTGGAGGCCCAGGCTCATAAAAGCCCAGAGACCAAATCGATTTTCACAAGAAAGGGCATGGAGCAGGAGGAGGGAAAACATGGAAACAGAAGAGGAGTCAAAAGGCGAGAGGGTGTAGGGAGGAGTGGCTCAGGCAGTGGGGTGGTCTCTTTCTGCTTTGTCTGTTTTATTTTGCTTTTCAAGCGAGGGAGATTGGAGCAGCTGTTGAGAGGAGGCAGAGGAAAGTATAGAGGCTTGTAAAAAACGGTCAGCTGGGTGCTGTGTGCTGGGCGATGCACTGCACATGTGTGCCAGGGTCTCTGCGAAGACCTGCACAGACGTCAGGCTTCTGGAGCTGGACCAATGCTTCCTTCCAATGTGGCCCTACTGAAGCAGGCTTTGGAAGAGAAGCAAAGACTTGATTTTATTCTCGTTACACTTCCCTGACACATTATGCTGCTTATGCAGTGTCAGTTCACTCCTTCCTTATTAGTAAAACCACAATTTGTTGCCTGGACACAATAGGACATTTCCTGGCCTCCCTTGCAGCTAGAAGCAGCTGTGTGACACCGCTCTGACCAATGAGGCATCTGCAAGGAGCTGCTAGAGGGTCTGTGGGAAAGTTTGATTTTCTTGTGTAGACCCGCCCCTTCCTTTGGTCATTTCTTTTCTCTTCTTCCTGCCTGGAGCCTGTGATCAGGAGGCATTCATAAGGATGAGAGTCCTGTGTGAAGGTTGGTGGAGAGGAAGAGCAAAGGAGCCTGCCTGGGACAGTCTGGTTTCCTGCTGCGTGAAATCAGACAGCCGCCACAGTGATGTGGGTCTGCTTCTGGCTGCTGAATGCAATCCTGCCTGATCCAACGGCCCTCGCCAAGGTGATGTCTGCTTAGGAAATGGGAGATAGCCCCCAAACCACAGCAGCAAAAACAAGTCAGAGGGTTGGGGCGTTATTGCAGCCCTGCGTCTCTGGTGATTGGTGACTGGGACGTGCAGGCTCTGTGCCCAGGGGGCCATGGGCAGTGTCATGAGCAGCAGGACCCAGGAGGCTCGGCAGGTGTTCTGTGGCTGGACCAAAGGCAGAGGAGGAAAAACTGCCAACTGCTGCCGCTGCACACCTACTCCCATGCCCTGGGGCACTCCCACGCCCTGGGGGACTCCCACGCCCGGGCTGCAACCTACTCTTGTTTTCATTTCTTCTGGGGTTGGAGGAAAGAGAAAGGAGAGCAGGCCAGACTTCCTGGTTGTTTGTGGCCCCAAGTTGGTCATTGTGCCCCACGAGAGTGCTGCTCCCCAGGCACCAGGACACCTGCCAACGGATCTGTGCCTGACCCCCAGCCACTGGACAAATTCACTTTTTTCAAGGTGACCTCAGAGATATATCAGACCTGGTGAGGGTACCTGGGTTCTACTCTAGTTCTGGTCACTAACTGGCCATAGACCTTAGCTGGACAAGTCATGCCTGCTCTAGACTTAGTTTTCCTCATCTGGAGAGGAAAAGGTGGCTCCCAGAGCCCAGATTAGGAAGACCTCACTGGTCCGGGGCAACATCATAATAATGGCCATCATTTATGGGGGTTTCCTCTGTGCTAAGTGCCTTTCACATATTAACTCACTTAATCCTCATAACTACTCTGGAAAAGTGTGCACTATTATTATTACCTTCACTTAATAGATGATAAAATCAAGGCTCAGAGGAGTTGAGTAACTTATCTGAGGTTCCTCAGATAAGTGGTGGAGCCTGGATTTGAACTCAGGTATTCCAGCCCCAGAGTCCACATACTAAGTCAATACACTGTAGCTGCCCTTGTGATAAGGAAAGACAGAGGATGATGATGAATGTGTGTGGATATTGGTGCACATGAGTACACACATACATGTTTTAATATATCTGTGTAAGGTTGGTGTAGGTTTAACCCTAACTTTCTAGGAAAAGATTGGGATATATTCTTTACATTACGAGTAAGAGATTAAGTCTTTCATATTTTTTATGTTGAAGTGTCCTTTTCTGAGTATTTTAGTTGCTCAGTTGGCAAAATAGGGCTGGCCCAGTGGCATAGTGGTTAAGTTCGTGTGCTCGGCTTTAGCGGCCCAGGGTTCGCAGTTTTGGATCCTGGGCACAGACCTACACACCACTCATCAAACCATGCTGTGGGGCATCTTACTTACAAAATAGAGGAAGATTGGCACAGATGTTAGCTCAGGGCCAGCCTTCTTCATGAAAAAAAAAAAGGCCAGTAATCGGCAAAATAAAAGTTGACAATTTTTAATTTTTTATGTTCTTTCCTCCCAAGTTGTAATAGGCCATAAAGTTAAAAGTCTGGGAGCCCCTGGATTACAGGGATGTCAAAGTCCTTTTTGGTTTAAATAGTCTAAGACCTTCAAACTCCAGGTGAAGTGATTCAGGCCACATGTTCTGGAGGATGTCCTCCCAGGTATTGGGCCATGCCACCCTGGCTCCCGGGTCAGCCAACCAGGACAGCAGTCACCCAGAGGGCCTGTCTGAGACTGAAAACATTTTGATCCATAAAGAAACTCTCCTGTCCTGTGCTGTCCTGGTCCCAGTGTTAGCTCCAGGCCTGTCTGCTCTGGTCCACTCTTGGGATAGGCACCACAGAAAGAGGTTTAAATTACTCATTCACTGGGTGGAATAATTTATTTGAGATCAGTCCCAAATGTAACCTCCCCTGCCAAATCCTGTGTGCCAAGTACCAAAGAAGGCAAGCTCTAACCTGCGTACTAAGGGAGAGGACCAAAAGGCAGAATTGTGGATTATCTGGAGGCTATCTGTTCAGACCATCATCCTCCACATCTACGGATCCTGTGGCAGCCCGGAGCCGATCAGAAACAGGACCAGCAGCACTGGGGCAGTCCTTTGGTGCTTTCCTTAACACAAAGCTGGTGAACTCTTGTTTTGAAGCTGCTATAGAACAGGCAATTTGGGAAAAAAGAAATTTCTGCAGCCCTATGTTGTAAGTTTTTTCCCACACCAAAAGTCTTAGAGTCCCTCAGAAGGAGGGACGTTTGCTAATATCCAAGCAGTTAGCAGCCAGGGACACACTGAAGAAAGGCAGTGGCGGCCACCGTGCAGCTTCTGCTGTGGGGTCTACATGCCTAAAACCCGGCCAAGAACTAACTTGGTGGATTGAACTATCCCCAAAATGAAGTAAAAGAAAACAGAGTTAGGGCTAGTAATTGTAAAAAGGGAGAAAAACCTTTTCTTTCTTTCTGTCACACAAACACAGAGACAAAAGACGGATGAAGGCTACCAGTCTGGCAGGAATCTAAGGAATCAGAGGAAAAGGAACAAAAATAAACAAAAGGACATCAGTCTTCCAGTTTTTCAAACCAGATGTGACCCTGGAATTGGATGGAATGAGGAAGAAAACCAGCTGTTGAATATGTCATGTGATGACTTTGATGACATCATTCTCTCATCTGCAGAAGAGGCTTTGACACCTTCACCATTCACAGCAAGATTAAACCCGGAGAAGGAGAAAGGAGGCACTCATCTGAGTCATTTGCTTTAAAAGACCCAGGCCCGTGGCCTGAACTGGTGATGAAATCCAGCTTTTACAAATGGTTTGCTCTGGTGATGGGCTTTTAACAAATGAAGTTGGAACACTGGATTGCTCTTTTTAGAAACATGTTTGCAGCTCTGGTGGTCCATTAGAGCATCAAGAAAAGAGCAAAAGAAAAAAGTTTTGCTGGTGAGAGCCATTGTTAAATCCATAGTGCCACAGTTTCAAAGTAGGATCAATCCACTGGCAAATTAAAATTGGAAATTTGCGTTTTCTGAGGTTTTTGTGGGATGTACAGTTGGGGAGGGACTGTCTGTTCTTTATGAGTGGGTCCAAGGAAATGATTTCTGGTCCTGGCTAGAGGCCCATAGTTTAAATAACGAATTATTCCCCTAACTGTGCCTTTAGCCTCTCTCACTGGGGGCTTTTCCCCTTCAGCTTACAGACAGGCATCAGGGAGCATTGTCTTCTCCTCTCCATGCTCAGACAATATTCCACCCCAGACACCACTTTCCATTGACCTGGACCGGCTTCCAGCTCTGAACCTAGTACTCATCTTTCCTTCTGAGCTGTGTCACTTGAGAGAGAAGGCCACATGCCACCCTGTTAGGATTGCCACATAAAACACAGGATGCCCAGTTAAATTTGAATTTCAGATCAACAGTGAATAAATAGAACATACTTATGTTTTAAAAACTGTTGTTTATCTGAAAGGGAAGGAAAACACCAAAAACAAAGATGATCTTGTCATTTTAACCACAAACTCACAACATAAGATGGAATAAGACGTGAGAAAAACAACTCAGGAGGGGAAGTGGAGAGGGACTGAAGCAGTTTAGACTAAGGAATAAGAGGCCATCAGAAAACAGGCTGTCTTATCTACGAGAGTTTGAATACAAACGTCATGGTAACCATTACACAAAAAAGCAGAACAGAGACACAAGTAATAAATAAGGAGAAAACAAAGAAAAACAACACAAAAAACTACATAACTCAATTGGTAGACTGAAACGCACAGGATGAGCAGCAAAGGAAATGCAGAAGAACTGGAAAATAAGTGATAAAATGGCAGCACTAAGCTCTGATATATCGATAATCACCCTAAATGTAAATAGATTGAATTCTCCAATAAAAAGACACAGAGTGGCAAGATGGATTAAACAACAAGACCCAACAATATGCTGCCTCCAGGAAACCCATCTCAGCTCCAACGACAAACACAGGGTGAGAGTGAAGAGATGGAAGACAATACTCCAAGCTAATGGCAAACAAAAGAAAGCAGGTGTTGCAACACTTACATCAGACAAAGTAGACTTCAAGATAAGACAGGCAAAGAGAGACAAAGAGGGGCAGTATATAATGATCAAAGGGACACTCCACCAAGAAGACAGCACTTATAAATGTCTATGCACCCAACACAGGAGCACCAAAGTCCATAAAGCAACTATTAACAAACCTAAAAGGAGATATTAATAACAACAAAATAATAGTGGGGGACCTCAGCACTCCACTCACATCAATGGATAGATCATCCAGACAGAAAATCAACAAGCATCTTTTCCAGTCACAATGCTATGAAGCTAGAAATTAATTACAAGAAAAAAGCTGAGAAAGGGACAAAGATGTGGAGACTAAACAACATGCTATTGAACAACTCATGGATCAGTGAAGAAATTAAAGGAGAAATCAAAAAATACCTGGAGACTAATGAAAATGAAAACATACCATACCAACTCATATGTGATTCAGAAAAGTGGTACTAAGAGGGAAATTCATTGCAATACAGGCTCACCTTAACAAATAAGAAAAATCCCAAATAAGCAATCTCAAACTACACCTAACTGAATTAGAAAAAGAGAACAAACAAAGTCCAAAGTCAGCAGAAGGAGAGAAATAATAAAAATCAGAGCAGAAATAAATGCAATTGAAACAAAAAAGGCATTGGAAAGCATCAATGAAAGAAAGAGCTGGTTCTTTGAGAAGATGAGCAAAATTGGCAAACCTCTAGCAAGACTTACAAAGAAAAAAAGAGAGAAAGCTCAGATAAATAAAATTAGAGATGAAATAAGAGAAATAACAAAGGATACCCCAGAAATACAAAGGATTATCAGAGAATACTACAAAAAGCTATATGCCAATAAAATGGACAATCTAGAACAAATGGATAAATTCTTAGACTCTTACAACCTCCCAAAGCTGAATCAAGAAGAAATAGATAATCTGAACAGACCAATCAAAAGTAAAGAGATTGAAACAGAAATCAAAAAAATCCCCAAAAATAAAAGCCAAAGACCAGATGGCTTCCCAGGAGAACTCTACTAAACTTTCAGAGAGGATTTAATGCCTATCCTTCTCAAGCTATGCCAAAAAATCAGGGAAGATGGAACGCTTCCTAACACATTCTACAAGGCCAACATCACCCTGATACCAAAGCCTGACAAGGACAACACAAAAAAGGAGAACTACAGGCCAATATCACTGATGAACATAGACACAAAAATCCTCAACCAAATACTGGCAACCCAAATAGAGCAACACATCAAAAAGATCATACATCATGATCAAGTGGGATTTATTCCAGGGACACAGGGATGGTTCGACATCTGCAAATCAATCAATGTGATACACCACATTAACAAAATGAGGGATAAAAACCACATGATCATCTCAATAGATGCAGAGAAAGCATTTGATAAGATCCAGCAGCCATATGATAAAAACTCTTAACAAAATAGGGAGATCTTGTCAAGATGGTGGTGTAAGCAGACTCTGAACTCATCTTCTCCCATGAACACAACCAGGTTACAACTATTTTTGGAAAAATTATCCCGGATTGGAAACTGTAAACTGGATAAAAAGAACCCCCACAACCAGGGACAGTCCTGACTAAGGCAGAAGAGGCAGAAATTCCTGATGGAGAGGAAAAAAGCCAGCTTTGGGAGCAGCAGAGCTTCTCAGCTGGCCAGGCAGGAGCCACCCTAAGGTACACAGCTCTCCCTGGAGGAGTGAGGTCCGGATGGAGGCTGATACTGCTATAAGCATCCTTCAGACTCAGCCCAGCTGAGACGGGGGTCTTACTGTCTGGTTTGCTGGCTATTAACTGCAGTGAAGATACCCCCAGAAAAGCTATTGGCTGAAACCCAAAAAGACCTGGGTCTTAAAGGGCCCACACACAAACTCACTCATTGCAGCAACCAAAAATCACCAGAGAGAAGGCTGACAGTCCTTTGGTGAAACAAGACTCACCTGGTGGGTTCTGGGGGCATCTTGGTGAGAGGGGGACTTCTCTGGAGACTGAGACATTAGTGAGGGCCAAGCATTCTGACACAGACCTCGTGGGTACCATTGAGGTTCATCCCTTGGCCTGTTAGCCCAGGGGTCTGCCACGCCCACTAGAGCACAGATTTAATTCAGTTCAGCCAAGGCAGGTAAGCCATCCTAGGGACCGGCCCCACCTAACAGAAAGCCCTCAGGCTACTTTTCAGCCTGCATTGACTGGGTACCTTGATCCTCTACAGGCAGGGAAGGGTGTCTGCCTCTGTGGGCCAGGGCCTGTATGAGGACCAGGTGAACTGTGGGGGGGCCTTGCTGGAGAGGTGGGGGCCTCTGCAGTGTGGTGTCAGGGTACACTCCAGGGGGTTGAGAATTGTGCACGGACCAGGACAGTGTTGATGGTGTGTGTCATCCTGTGGGGGGTGAGGCTTATCAGCAGCAGAAGACCTGTGCTTCACCAGTAGCCATAAAAAGGATCAGCCCCACTTCCAAAGCCTGAAACAACTGAGTGCTCCCGTGCCTAGAGCCAGCCCCACTCAGCTGCACTCCTAAGAGAACCAACAACAGCCTTGTAGGCCTGAAGCCTATCACAACTGTAAGCCCCTGAGCCTTGCAACCAGCTACACTGGGTACCAACCCAATTAAGAGGAAAACTGCAACAGGAATGTGCTGATAGACTTTGTAGCCAATGGTGCTGAGGCTTCCCAAACCAGATTTAGAAACAGCTGGCCAGGGAAGGAAAGACTAGACTCCCTTGGTTCCGACAGTGGGAGCAACCCTGCCACAGCAGAAGACACAAGTAGCCCACAAAGGGGTCACTCCTGGATCTTCTGGACTGGTGACAAGACGGAAGCACACTCCTGGGCCTCACAAGGCATCTCATACATAAGGCCACTTCTCCAAGATCAGGAGACATAGCTGACTCACCTAATACATAGAAATAAGCACAGAGAAAGAGGCATAAGGAGGAGACAAAGGAATACCTCCCAAGCTAGGGAACAGTACAAACCCCAGAAAAAGGACTAGATGAAACAGAAACAAGTGATCTACTCGACAAAGAGTTCAAACAAAATATCTTGAGGATGCTCAGAGATATGGGGAGAAGACTGGATGAACACAGTGAGCACATCAGCAAAGAACTGGAAGATATAAAGAAAAAACCAATCAGAAATGAAGAATACAATACTGGAAATGAGAAATTCACTAGAGGGACTCAGTATCAGAGCAGAGGAAGCAGAAGAAGAGATCGGCGAGCTAGATGAAAGACTAGAGGAAATCACCCAAGCAGAACAGAAAAAAGAAAAAAGAATTAGACAGAATGAGAACAGTGTAAGGGAACTCTGGGACAATATCAAGCATGCTAACATTTGGATTATAGGTTCCCAGAAGGAGAAGAGAGAGACAAAGGGGCAGAAAATTTATTTGAAGAAATAATAGATGAAAATTTTCCTAACCTGAAGAAGGAAGCAGACATCCCAGTTCAGGAAGCACGGAGACGCCCAAAGAGGTCCACACCAAGACGTATTATAATTAAAATGTCCAAAATTAAAGATAAAGAGAGAATCCTAAAAGCAGCAAGAGCAAGGCCACAAGTGAAATACAAAGGGAAGCTCCTCAGGCTATCAGCAGACTTCTCAGCCAAGACCCTACAGGCGAGAAGAGAATGGCGCGACATATTTAAAGTGCTAAAACGAAAAAACCTACAAGCGAGAATACTCTATCCATCAAGGTTGTCATTCATAATGGAAGGAGAGATAAAGAGCTTCCCAGATAAGCAAAAATTAAAGGAGTTTATCACCAAGAAACCAGTTCTACAAGAAATGCTGAAGGGACTTATTTAAGTGGAAAAGCAATGACCACAAATAGAGATAAAAAGAAATTATCAAAAAACCCCACAAAACAACAACAAAAAACCAGGCAATAAAATCACTTGTAAGGTAAAAATATAGTAAAGGTAGCAGATCAACTACCTGTGAAGATAATATGAAGGTTAAAAGACAAATGTACCAAAATCACCTGTTTCAATGATAAAAGGGTAATGGATGGACACACACTAAACAAGAGACTGTATACGATTTGAAAAACATAAAATGTGGGAAGAGGGGAGCGAAAAAGTAGAGCTTTTAGAAAGAGGTCAAGCTAAAGAGTCTATCAACTCGATATAGACTGTTACATACATAAAACATTAAATAGGATCCTCATGGTAATCACAAATCAGAAACCTATAATAAGCAAGAAAAAAAGTAAGACAAAAGAAATTAAACATATTACTAATGACAGCCATCAAACTACAAGGGAAGAGAGCAAGAGAAAAAGAAAGGAACAGAGACGTACTAGAACACCCAGAAAAAAAAGTAACAAAATGGCAATAAATACATATTTATCAATAGCTACTTTAAATGTCACTGGACTAAAAGCTCCAATCAAATGCCATAGGGTGGCCAATTGGATAAAAAACAAGATCCATGTATATGCTGCTTACAAGAGACACACTTCAGACCTGAAGACACGCACAAACTGAAAGTGAAAGGATGGAAAAAGATATTCCATGCAAATGGCAAAGAAAAGAAAGCTGGAGTAGCAATACTTATATCAGACAAAATAGACTTTAAAACAAAAACTGTGACAAGAGACAAAGACGGGCACTACTTAATGATAAAGGGAACAATCCAACAAGAAAATATAACACTTGTAAATATCTGCACACCCAACATAGGAGCACCTAAATATGTAAAGCAATTATTAACAGACATAAAAGGAGAAATAGACAGTAACACAATAATAGTAGGGACTTTAACACTCCACTTACACCAATGGATAGATCATCCAAACAGATCAATAAGGAAACACTGGCCTTAAAGGACACATTAGACCAGATGGACTTAGTAGATACAAATAGAACATTCCATCCAAAAGCCACAGAATACACATTCTTTTCAAAGGCACATGGAACATTCTTCAGGATTGATCACAGATTAGGCCACAAAACAAGTCTCAATAAATTTAAGAAGATAGAAATAATACCATGCATCTTTTCTGACAATAAAGGTATGAAACTAGAAATCAACTACAGGAAGAAAACCAGAAAAGACACAAAAATGTGGAGATTAAACAAAATGCTACTGAACAATGATTGGGTCAATGGAGAAACCAAAGGAGAAATCAAAAAATTCCTGGTGACAAATGAAAATGAAAATACGACATGCCAAAATATGTGGGATACAGCAAAAGTGGTTCTAAGAGGGAAGTTTATAGCCATTCAGGCCTACCTCAATAAAGAAGAAAAATCCCAAATAGACAATCTAAAAGCACATCTAAAGGTACTGGAAAAAAGAACAACAAACAGCCCAAAATCAGCAGAAGGAAGGAAATAGTAAAAATCAGAGCAGAAATAAATGATAGAGAGACTAAAAAAACAACAGAAAAAATTAATGAAACCACGAGCTAGTTCTTTGAAAAGATAAACAAAATTGGCAAATCCTTAGCTAGACTCACCAAGAAAGAAAGAGAGAATGTTCAAATAAAATAAGAAATGAAAGAGGAGAGATTACAACGGACACCTCAGAAATACAAAAGATAAGAGAATAATATGAAAAGCTATATGCCAACAAACTGGATAATCTAGAAGAAATGGATAAATTCTTAGAAACATACAACCTTCCAAAACTGGACCAAGAATAAGTAGAAAATTTGAATAGACCAATCACCAATAAGGAGATCAAAATGGCGATCAAAAACCTCCCAAAAAATGAAAGTCCAGGACCAGATGGCTTCCCTGGTGAATTCTACCAAACATTCAAATAAGACTGAATACCTATCCTTCACAAATTCTTCCAAAAAATTGAAGAGGAAGGAAGGCTTACTAATTCATTCTATGAAGCCAACGTTATCCTCATACAGAAACCAGACAAGGGCAACACAAAAAAAGAAAATTACAGGCCAATATCACTGATGAACATCGATGCAAAAATCCTCAACAAAATACTAGCAAATCGAATACAACAATGCATTAAAAAGATCATACATCATGATCAAATGGCTTTCATTTCAGGGATGCAGGGATGGTTCAACATCCACAAATCTATCAACGTGATACACCACATTAACAAAATGAAGAATAAAAATCACATGATCATCTCAACAGATGCAGAGAAAGCATTTGACAAGATACAGCATCCATTTATGATAAAAACTCTAAATATAATAGATATAGAAGGAAAATACCTCAACATAATAAAGGCCATATATGACAACCCACAGCAAATATCATTCTCAATGGAGAAAAACTGAAAGCTATCCCTCTAAGAACAGGAACCAGACAAGGATGCCCACTGTCACCACTCTTATTTAACATAGTATTGGAAGTCCTAGCCAGAGCAATCAGGCAAGAAAAGGAAATAAAAGGGATCCACATTGGAAAAGAAGAAGTGAAACTGTCATTCTTTGCAGACAACATGATTTTATACCTAGAAAACCCTAAAGAATCCACTAAAAAACTTTTAGAAACAATAAAGGACTACAGTCAAGTCGCGAGATACAAAATCAACGTACAAAAATCGGTTGCGTTTCTGTACACTAACAATGAAGTAGCAGAAAGAGAAATTAAGAATACAATCCCATTTACAATTGCAACAAAAAGAATAAAATACCTAGGAATAAACTCAACCAAAGAGGTGAAAGATCTGTATACCAAAAGCTATAGAACATTGTTGAAAGAAACTGAAGACACAAAGAAATGGAAAGATATTCCGTGCTCTTGGATTGGAAGAATTAACATTGTTAAAATGCCCATAGTTCCTAAAACAATCTATAGATTCAACACAATCTTATCAAAGTTCCAACAACATTTTTCACAGAAATAGAACAAAGAATCCTAAAATCTTTATGGAACAATAAAAGACCCCGAATAGCCAAAGGATTCCTGAGAAAAAAGAACAAAGCTGGAGGTATCACACTCCCTGATTTCAAAATATACTACAAAGCCATAGTAACCAAAACAGCATGGTACTGGCACAAAAACAGACACACAAATCAATGGAACAGAATCGAGAGCCCAGAAATAAACCCACACATTTATGGACAGCTAATATTGGACAAGGGAGCCAAAGGCATACGATGGAGAAAGGAGAGTCTGTTCAATAAATGGTGTTGGGAAAACTGGACAGCCACATGCAAAAGAATGAAAGTAGACCGTTCCCTTACACCATGCACAAAAATCAACTCAAAATGGATTAAAGACTTGAATGTAAGACCCGAAACTATGAGACTTCTAGAAGAAAACATAGGCAGTACGCTCTTTGACATTGGTCTTAGCAGCATATTTTCAAGTACCACGTCTGACCGGGCAAGGGAAACAAAAGAAAAAATGAACAAATGGGACTACATCAAACTAAAAAGCTTCTGCACAGCAAAGGAAACCATCAACAAAATGAAAAGACAACCTAACAATTGGGAGAAGATATTTGCAAACCATATATCAGATAAGGGGTTAATTTCCAAAATATGTAAAGAACTCATACAGCTCAACAACGAAAAAACCAACAACCCAATTAAAAAATGGGCAAAGGATCTGAACAGAGATTTCTCCAAAGAAGATATACAGATGGCCAACAGGCATATGAAAAGATGCTCAATATAATTAGCTATCAGGGAAATGCAAATCAAAACTACAATGAGGTGTCACCTCACTCCGGTCAGAATGGCTATAATTAACAAGACAGGAAACAACAAATGTTGGAGAGGATGTGGAGAGAAGGGAACCCTTGTACACTGCTGGTGGCAGTGCAAACTGGTGCAGCCACTATGGAAAGCAGTATGGAGTATGCTCAGAAAATTAAGAATAGATCTACCATATGATCCAGCTATCCCACTGCTGGGTATTTATCCAAAGAACTATGTTCATCGCAGCATTATACACAATAGCCAAGACTTGGAAGCAACCTAGGTGCCCATCAAGGGACGAATGGATAAAGATGTGGTGTTTATACATGATGGAATACTATTCAGCCATAAGAAATGGTGAAATCCGGCCATTTATGACAACATGGATGGACCTTGAGGGTATTATGCTGAGTGAAATAAGTCAGAGAGAGAAAGTCAAATACCCTATGATCTCACTCATAAGTGGAAGATAAAAATAATGACAAACAAACACATAGCATTGGAGATTGGATTGGTGGTTACCATGGGGGAAAGGAGGAGCGCAAAAGGGGTGATTAGGCTCACACGTGAAGGGATGGACGATAATTAGTTTTTGGGTGGTGAACATGATGTAATCTACGCAGAATTCAAGATATATTATGATGTACATCCGAAAGCTATATGTTATAATCCAATGTCACTGCAATTAAAATAAAATAAAATAAAATAAATAAATAAAAACAAAAAACAAAATGGGGATAGAAGGGAATTACCTCAACATAATAAAGGGCATATATGACAAAACCACAGCCAGCATAAACTCAATGGGGAAAAACTGAATGCCATCCCTCTGAGAACAGGGACAAGACAAGGATGCCCACTATCATCACTCTTATTCAACATACAGTACTGGAGGTTTTGGCCAGAGAAATTAGGCAAGAGAAAGGAATAAAAGGAATCCAAATAGGGAGTGAAGAAGTGAAACTCTTGCTGTTTGCAGGCAACATGATCTTAGATATAGAAAACCTGAAGGAATCCATCAGAAAACTATTAGAGATAATCAACAACTACAGCAAAGTGGCAGGGTACAAAGTCAACTTACAAAAATCAGTTGCATTTCTATACTCTAATAGGGAACTTACAGACAGAGAACTCAAGAATATAATTCCATTTACAATCACAACAAAAAGAACAAAATATATAGGAATAAATTTAATCAAGGAGGTGAAGGACTTATACAATGAAAACAATAAGACATTATTGAAAGAAATAGATGATGACATAAAGAGATAGAAAGAGATTCCATGCACATGGATTGGAAAAATAAACATAGTTAAAATGTTCATACTACCCAAAGCAACCTACAGATTCAACGCAATCCCAGTCAGAATCCCAATGACGTTCTTCATGGAAATAGAACAAAGAATCCTAAAATTCATGTGGGGCAACCAAAGATCTCAAATTGCTAGAGCAATCCTGAGATGAAAGAACAAAGCTGGAGGCATCACAATCCCTGACTTCAAAATGTACTACAAATCCATAGTAATCAAAACAGCATGGTACTGGTACAAAAACAGGCACACAGACCAATGGAACAGAACTGAAAGCCCAGAAATAAAGCCTCTCATCTACGGACAGCTAATCTCTGACAAAGGTGCCAAGAATATACAAGGGAGAAAAGATAGTCTCTTTAATAAATAGTGTTGGGAAATCTGGACAGCCACATGCAAAAGAATGAAAGTAGACCATTATCCCATGCCATACGCAAAAATAAACTCAAAATGGATCAAAGACTTGAAGATAAGTCCTGAAACCATAAAACTCCTGGAAGAGAATATAGGCAGTACACTCTTTGACATCGAATTTAAAAGGTTCTTTTCGAATACCATGTCTTCTCAGACAAGGGAAACAAAAGAAAAAATAAACAAGTGGGACTTCATCAGACTTAAGAGCTTCTGCAAGGCAAAAGAAACTCGGATCAAAACAAAAAGACAACATACCAATTGAGAAAAAATATTTGCAAATCATATACCCAACAAGGGGTTAATCTCAATAATGTATAAGGAACTCACAACAATAAAAAAAACAAACAGCCTGATCAAAAAGTGGGTAGAAGATATGAACATTTTTTCCAAAGACGATATACAGATGGCCAATAAGCACATGAAAAGATGTTCAACATCACTAATCATCATGGAAATACAAATCAAAACTACACTAAGATACCACCTTACACCTGTTAAAATGGCTATAATCACTAAGACCAAAAATAACAAATGTTAGAGAGGCTGTGGAGAAGAGGGAACCCTCATACACTGCTGGTGGGAATGCAAACTGGTGCAGCCACTATGGAAAACAGTATGGAGCTTCCTCAAAAAACTAGAAATAAAAATACCATATGACCCAGCCATCCCACTACTGGGTATCTACCCAGACAACTTGAAATCAGCAATCCACAGTAACATATGCACCCCTATGTTCATTGCACTGCTTTTCACAATAGCCAAGACCTGGAAGCAACCCAAGTGCCCACTGACTGATGATTGGATAAAGCAGATGTGCTGTATATATACAATGGAATGCTACTCAGCCATAAAAAAAGACAAAATCATCCCATTTGCAACAACATGGATGGACTGGAGGGAATTATGCTAAGCGAAATAAGCCAGTCTGAGAAAGACAAACAACAGATGATTTCACTCATATGTGGAAGATAAACAAACACATGGACAAAGAGAATAGTTCGGTGGTTACCAGGTATAGGGCCTGGGCCTTGCTTGCTCCTCAAAAGCCCCCAGGCCCATTGCAACCATGTGACCTTCTGGCTCCCTGCTGGGCAGGCAGCCCAACTACCGGGATTTGTAACAATCTGGGCCTGGCTGGCCGGGATCCTCCTTCATCCCACGTGAAGAACAGCGTGTCTTACAGGGACACAAAGCCCCTCCGTGTGAGCTCCTGTTCTGGGAATGCTGGTCGCACTGAGGACAGCCCGTTGGCAAGCATGCAGCCTTTGTTCCTCTGCCTACTTAAGGAAGCTTCTCTTGGGGGGTGGTTGTGGGTGCACATTTCCGTCCACCCGGCTGCCACTGGACACGCTCCGGTAAGTAGGACCCAATAAACCTATATGTCTCGTTTGCAGTCTCCGGGTCGTTTCTTTGGTCTCTCGGCTCGATACCCCACCGCCCTAGCTGAGCTGGGCTTGTGGCCTCACACCAGGGGAAGGTGGTGGGGGTTGGGCACAGGGGCTGAAGGGGAGCACTTATGTGCTGACAGACAAGAAATAATGTACACCTGAAATTTCACAATAATGTAAACTATTATGTTTTGTTTTGTTTTTTTCTGAGGAAGATTAGCCCTGAGCTAACATCTGCCAATCCTCCTCTTTTTGCTGAGGAAGACGGGCCCTGAGCTAACGTCCATGCCCATCTTCCTCTACTTTATATGTTGGACGCCTACCACAGCATGGCATGCCAAGCAGTGCCATGTCCGCACCTGGGATCCGGACTGGTGAACCCCGGGCCACCGAAGCGGAACGTGTAACTTAACTGCTGTACCACTGGGCCGGCCCCAGTGTAAACTATTATGAACTTAATAAAAAAAAAACTATTGTTTACCTGAAATTCAAGTGTCAGATGAATGCGAATTTAACTGGACATCCTATATTCTTGTTTGCTAATCTGCAATCCCATTAGCCTTGTACCCCTTCCTCACTTTCCACTTGCTGCCCAGCCCATTGAAACCTGGTTTCTGCCTCTTCCTCTCCACTGGGACTGCTCTCCCCAACCTCTCCAGGGGCCTCCTAATGATCAAGTCCAGAGGAGGTTTTCCCAGGTCTTATGGCAGGGACCTCTCCGGAACATTCGGGAGTCACAGTTGGTGTCCCCTCTCACGGCGAAGCTGTCCTCTGTCTTGGCTTCCATGACGCATCACACTTCTCGTTTTCTCCACTTTTCACTGAAAGCCTTTCTCTGCTTTCTTCGTGCACTCCCCTTGGTGAGCCACCCTTTATGTGCTTGGTGCTCCCAGAGTTCTGTCCTTCTGCCTTCAGCACTCTACACATGGAACTGTGTTTGCTGCCATATATTTATTTCTGCTCGGCCCCATGGCCCTCAGCTGCCCTGAGCAGCTCTTGCCTCCTCATCCATCATCCTGGCTGCAGGGCACCAGAGTCCGTCTCGCACAGAAACCTTCCTGCCCTAGGCGTCCACCGAGACGGGCTCAGCTGTCAGAGAGGAGGGCGGTTTCCACAGGGGTCAGAGCGCCGGGCGCTCCAGGGTTGATGGGCTATGCATTATGAATGTCGCATCCCAGTCAGTCCTGGTGCTGCAGAGCCACAGAGGGCGTTCTGCCTTCCTTCCCTGTGTCTGCCTCCTCCCTGGCACCCCTTTAGCAAGCATTTATTGCGCATTAGGTGAATTCCTGCTTTGCTTTTTTACTTTTGTTGTTTTTCAATGATTATTATTTTGATTTGATTTGATGATTATAATGATGATTATTTCTACATATATACCCCATCTGATTCGGAGCTCCCTGAGCCCTCCTCCATCAGACTGTGCCCTGCTGCAAGGCAGTGACCGACAAGGACACATGGGGAATGTTTAGCACATAAGTGTGACTGTGTAACTACAAGGATTGACAGTTGCAAAGAATAAGGAGCTCTTTGAGGGAAGAATCAGGAGATTGTAAGGGAGAAGAAGTGCTCAACCCACTGCGATCTGGTGTCTCCACCCAACAAACTGGAAAAACTGCCCTCAAGGTTGCCAGTCCTCCCAATTGCCCACTATAATAGACAATTTTCAGTACTCACCAGTGTGGACTTCTCTAATGCATTGGATCCAGCTGGTCACTCTCCTCTGCTACTGTTATTACTTTTTAAATAATTTTATTATCTGGCTGGTGGCAGTAGTTCTCAGTCATGGTACATTCTAGTGGGGGTGGGAAGTAGGGCTGAAACAGATAATTAATTAATCAATAACATGGCCAGTGGTTATAAATGTTTAAAGATGACTAAATCAAGACAGGTGATAGAATCTCTTTGATAAGGTGACATCTGAGCACAGACCCAAGTGAAGAGAGGGAGAAGCCAAGGGGAACAGTGCTCCAGAAAGAAGAAATAGCAAGTGCAAGTGAACAAGGAGTGGGTGTGCGAGGGGTCAGGGTGGTGGAATCAGAGTGAGGGTGGGAGAGTAGGAGATGAAGTCAGAGAATTAGCAGGAGTGTCTGGTCATGAATGGCCTTGTGAGCCATGACAAAGACTTTTGAATCTCCTCTGTGTGAGATAAGAAATTATTGGAAGATTTGGTGGTGGCTTAGACTAGAGTGGTACTGGTAGAGGTGGTGAAGAAGGATTGAACTTGAGGTATAGCTGACAGGATTCACTGATGATTGATTTGTAAAATAAATAAATAAGTCCTGGGGATGTAATGTACAGCATGGCGACAATAGCATGTATTGAATATTTGAAAATTACTGACAGTTGATCTTAAAAGTTCTCATCACAAAGAAAAAATTTTGCTACTATGTATGGTGATGAATGTTAAATAGACTTATTGTGGTGATCATTTTGCAATATATACAAATATTGAGTCACTACATTGTATGCCTGAAACAGATATAATATTATAGGTCAATTACACTTCAATTTAAAAAATAAGGGCAAAAAATATACCAGGCACACAAAGAGGCAGGAAAATATAACCTTTAATGAAAAGAAAATAAATAGACTGAAACAGACTCAGAAATGACACACATGATAGAATTAAGTGGACCAGAACATTAAAACAGTGATGATAAGTACACTCCATGTGTTCAAGAATGTAGAAGAATACAGGTACTTGATAAGGAGAGATATGGAGGCCATAAAAAATACCTAATCAAATTCTATAGATGAAAAATATGCTAGATGAGATTGACAGCATGTCAGACACCATAGAGGAAAAGATTAGTAAACTTGAAGACATAGCGATAGAAATAATTAGAAATAGAACTATGAAAGTCTGAAAAACTATGAACAGAGCATCAGTGAACTGAGGGACATCAAACTGCATAATGTTCATGTAACGAGAGTCCCAGAAAAGAGGAGAAGAAAACGTATTTAAAGAAATAATGACTAAAAATTATCTGAATTTGAAGAAAGCAAATTTTCTGAATTTGAGATTTACAATTTTGTAGATCTACAGTTCTGTGAAGCTCAATGAACCCTGAGGCAAAGAAATATGAAGAAAACTACATCAAGACATATAATTAAATTGCCAAAAACTAGTGATAAAGAGGAAGTCTTAAAGTAAAGACAGAAACTCGCCAGTAGACTGGCAGTATAAGAAATTAACATTTCTTATCAAAGGAAAAAAAGGAAATTATTATTTTTTTTAAAGATTGGAGCCTGAGCTAATAACTGTTGTCAATCTTTTTTTTTCCTTCTTCTTCTTCTTCTCCCCAAACCTCCCCAGTACATAGTTGTATATTCTAGTTGTGAGTGCCTCTGTTTGTGCCATGTGGGACGGCACCTCAGCATGGCTTGATGAGTGGTGCCACATCCGCACCCAGGATCTGAACCAGCGAAGCCCTGGGCCGCCGAAGCAGAGCGTGTGAACTTAACCACTTGGCCACGGGGCAAGCCCCAAGGAAATTCTCTGTGCAAAAGGAAAATGGTACCAGATGGAAATCTGGATCTACATGAAAGAATAAAAGAAATGACTGGAAATGGTAAACATGTGGGTAAATATAAAATTTATATATATTTTTTCTTTTAAAGAGTAAAATATGTTTTGTGTGTGTGTGTGTGTGTGAGAAAAACTGGCCCTGAGCTAACAATTGTTGTCGATATTCCTCTTTTTGCTTGAGGATGATGGTCACTGGGCTAACATCTGTGCCAGTCTTCCTCTGTTTCCATGTGGGACGCTGCCACAGTGTGACTTCACAAGCAGGGCTAGGCCCACGCCTGGGATCCGAACCCACGAACCCTGGGCCACTGATGCGGGGCATGGGAACTGAACCACTATGCCACCGGGCCAGCCCCAAATATGATTTTTTAAATACAGTAAATTTGGATGAGAAAACTTAAAATTCCTCATAAGCAAACATTTCAGAGAAATCAAGGCTGTTGTCAGGATGTGCAACTTCCTTGGTATTTTTCTATGTCTACGTATCCTGAAACATTACTGTCTTGTAAAATTCTTTTTGTAAGACAATTTCTCCAGTAATACTATACTGACAGGTATTACCTGTACATTTAATGTGTATTTTATTTTTAAAAATTATTTTATTGAGGTCATATTGGCCTATAACACTGTGTAAATTTCAGTGTACATTATTATATCAGTTTCTGTGTAGACTACCTCATGTTCACCACCAATAGTCTGGTTTTTATCCATCACCATACACATGTGCCCCTTTACCCCTTTTGCCCTCCCCTCACCCCTTTCCCCTCTGGTAACCTCTAATCTGTTCGCCTTATCCGTGTGTTTGTTTATCTTCCACATATGAGTGAGATCATACGGTGTTTGTCTTCCTCCTTCTGGCTTATTTCACTTAGCATACTACCCTCAAAGTCCATCCTTGTTGTAGCAAATGACATGACTTTGTCTTTTTTTTATGGCTGATATTGTATATTGTGTGTATATACCACATCTTCTTTATCCATTCACACACTGATGGGCCCTTGGGTTCCTTCCATGACTTGGCTGTTGAGAATAATGCGCAGCAAGCACGGCGATGCATAAATCTGTTTGAATTGTTGACTTTGTGTTCTTTGGATAAACACCCAGTAGTGGAATACCTGGATCATATGGTAGTTCTATTCTTAATTTTTTAAGGAATCTCCATACTGTTTTCCATAGTGGTTGCACCAGGTGCATTCTCGCCAAAGTGTATGAGGGCTCGCTTTTCTCTACATCCTCTCAACATTTGTTATTTCTTGTCTTATTATAGCCATTCTGACGAGTGTAAGGCGATATCTCATTGTAGTTTTGATTTGCATTTCCCTGTTAATTAGTGATGTTGAACATCTTTTCATGTGCCTGTTTTCTTTTTATGAGGAAGATTGGCCCTGAGCTAGCATCTGTTGCCAATCTTCCTCTAAATAGAGGAAAATTATGTGGGATGCCACCTCAGTGTGGCCTAACGAGTGATGCTAAGTCCATGCCTGAGATCTGAACCAATGTACCCTGGGCTGCCGAAGCAGAGCATGTGAATTAAACCACTACACAACCGGGCCAGCCCCAGGGGTTGTTTTTGTTGTTGTTGAGTTGTGTGAGTTTATATATTTTGGAGATTAATCCCTTGTCGGATGTATGATTTGCAAATACTTTCTCCCAGCTGGTGGGTTGTCTTTTCATTTTGTTCCTGGTTTCCTTTGCCTTGCAGAAGCTTTTTAGTCTGATGAAGTCCCATTTGCTTATTTTTTCTTTTGTTTCCCTTGCCTGAGTAGACATGGTATTCAAAACAGATGCTGCTAAGGCTGATGTCAAAGAGTGTACTGCCTATATTTTCTTGTAGGAGTTTTATGGTTTCAGGTCTTACATTCAAGTCTTTAATCTATTTTCAGTTAGTTTTTGTGTATGGTGTAAGATAATGGTCTACTTCCATTCTTTTGCACATGACTGTCCAGTTTTCCCAACACCGTTTATTGGAGAGACTTAAGATCTTCTCTCTATTGTGTATTTTTAGCTCCTTTGTCAAAGATTAGCTGTCCGTAGATGTGTGGTTTTATTTCCGGGCTCTCAGTTCTGTTCCACTGATCTGTGTGTGTTTTTCTGCCAGTATCAGGCTGCTGTTGCTGTTTTTTCTTTTTTCCTTCTTCTTTTCCCCAAAGCCTCCAGTACATAGTTGTAGATTCTAGTTGTGAGTGCCTCTGGTTGTGCTATGTAGGATGCCACCTCAGCGTGGCCTGATGAGCAGTGCCATGTCCGCACCCAGGATCTGAACCAGCAAAACCCCCGGCCCCTGAAGCAGAGTGTGTGAACTTAACCACTTCTCTACAAGGCCAGCCCCACCATACTATTTTGATTACTACAGCTTTGTAGTATATTTTGAAGTCAGGGCTTGTGATATCTCCAGCTTTTTTCTTTTTTCTCAGGATTGCTTTGGCTATTTGGGGTCTTTTGTTGTTCCATATAACAAAATTTAAATAATTTAAAAATATCTTTAAAGAATAATCTACTGGCTAATGCAAAAATTATAATGATGTATTATAAGGTTTACAGCATACATAGAAGTAAAATGTATGACAACAATAGCACCAAAATTGGGAGAGAAGAAATGCAAATATACTTTGTAAAAATCTTATATATATACATATATTCCAAGATTGGCACCTGAGCTAACATCTGTTGCCAATCTTCTTTTTTCTTCTTCTTCTTCTCCCCAAGGCCCCCCTGTACATAGTTGTGTATTCTAGTTGTAGTTCCCTCTGGTTGTGCTATGTGGGACGCCGCCTCAGCATGGCCTGATGAGCAGTGCGACGCCCACACCCAGGATCCAGACTGGTGAAACCCTGGGTCGCCGAATCGGAGTGAGTGAACTTAACCACTCAGCCATGGGGCCGGCCCCTAAGAATCTTACATTTAACATGAGTGGTAAAATATTACTTGAAGGTAGACTGTATAAGTTATTAACTCTAAGGCAACAGTCAAAAGGCACAATGCAAAGACGTATAGCTAGTAAGCTAACAAAATGGATAAAGAAGAATCATAAAAATAATTAACCAACAAGAAGACAGAAAAAAAAGGATGAGGAAAATGAAGAAAAGATGAGACAAATAGAACATAAACAGCAAGGTGATAGATTTAAGCTCAACCACATCATCAGCCACATTAAACAACTAGTCTCAACACTCTGATCAAAATGCAGAGATTGACAGATTGCATTAAAAAACAATTATTTTCTGTCTTTAAGTTAAATAAAAAGGCAAAGACAGATTAAAAATAAAAGGATGGAAATGATATATTGTGTTAATATTAGTCAAAGGAAAGCTTAGTGACTATACCAATATCAGACAGAGTAGATTTCAGAACAAGAAATAACACCAGGAAAAAAGAGGATCATTTCATAGTGATAAAGAGGTCAATTTCTCAAGAAGACACAGTAATCCTAAGATATTTATACACCTAATATTAGAGCTTTAAAATACGTGAAAGAAAAACTGATAGAAACACAAGGAGAAATAGATGAATCCACAATTATAGCTGGAGATTTCAACATTGCCATTTCAATAATTGATAGAACAAGCAGGGGCCGGCCCTGTGGCCAAGTGGCTAAATTCTCACACTCCACTGCAGCAGCCCAGGGTTTTGCTGGTTCGGATCCTGGGCGCAGACATGGCACTGCTTGTCAGGCCACGTTGAGGTGGCGTCCCACATGACACAGCTAGAAGGACCCACAACTAAAATATACAACTATGTACTGGGGGGATTTGAGGAGATAAAGCAGAATATAAAAAAATAGATTGGCAACAGTTGTTAGCTCAGGTGCCAATAAAAAAAAACAAGAACAAGTAGACAGAACATAGCAAGAATATAGTAGAATTGAACAAGCCTATTAACCAGCTGGACCTAACTAACATTTTGAAAACACTCTGTCGTGTAACAGCAGAATACACAGCATTTTCCAGGGCCCGTGGAACATTTACCAAGATAGACAATTTAGGCCAAGCAAGTCACAATAAACTCCAAATGATTCACATCATACAAAATATGTTCTCTGGCCACAAAGAAATTAAATTAGATATTAGGAATAGAAAAATATTGGAAAAATCTCCAAGTATTTGGAAACTAAGCAATACACTTCTAAAAACCACTATGTCAAAGAAAAATTCACAAAGGAAATTAAAAAGTACTTTGATCAGGATAGAAATGAAAACACGACATATAAAAATATGTGGAGTGTAGCTAAAGCAATGTTTAGAGGAAAATTTATAGTATTACACACTAATATTAGAAAGGTATACAGATTTACAATATCAAATGATATCAACTTCCACCTTAAGGAATTATGGAAAAAGACAAATTAAACCCAAAGCAGAAGAAAGGAAATAAAGATAAGAGCAGAAAACAAACACAAAACCAAAACACAATAAAGAAAAATCATTGGAGTCAAAGCCAATTCTTGGAAAAGATCAATAAAGTTGATAACTCTCTAGCTGGATTGATGAGGAAAATAACAGAGAAGACACAAATTACCAATGTCAACAGTGAGGGAGAGGACAGCACTACAGATCCTACAGATATCAATGTGTTGATAAGGGAATATTATGAATGACTTTATGGCAATAAATTCAACAGTTTGGTGCTAGTCAATGCAAAGAGAAAAGAAAAAGAGATGAAACATAGATTGGAAAGAAAGAAGTAAAACTCCCTTCTAAAATGACATGATATTCTGTATAGAAATATCCGAGGGAATCTACAAAAAAGGCTACTAGAACTTTGGAATGAGTTTAGCAAGATTGCACGATACAAGGTGAAACCAAGTATATTTCTATATGTTAGCATCAAGCAATTAGAAGTTGAAATTTTAAAATTACCATTTATAATAGCATAAAAATATGAACTAGGGATAAATTAGACAAAATATGTGTAAGACCTTTAAACTCAACACTACAAAACATGGCTTAGAGAACTAAAAGAGGGCCCAAAGAAATGGAGAAATATACCTATTAATGGATATTTGGGGTTCTAAGACCCAATTTCACTGTGGGGTGGGGGCTCCCCACACCGACAGCAAGCAATTCTCAGATACCAGTTGGGTGTTCTACACGGCATCTCAATTCTGACACTATCCATCTGGAGATAACATCAGATTCCACAGGTTAATGCCTCAGTCCCACAGGACTCTCCCTGCTACCACTTGAGATGCCAGTTGTGAACCGTGGTTGTCACCTATTGTTTTGACAGACTGGCCATAGATTGGAGATTCAAATGACCCTCTCCAACTTAGGATACCAATCGCAAATCCAGGTTGTTACTTGTACTTCTGACTGGCTATAAATCAGAGGTTCCCACAACTCCCTGTTTGGGTTTGGTTAGTTTGCTAGAGCTCGGGCAGCCCCATGGCCGAGTGGTTAAGTTCACGCGCTCTGCTTCGGTGGCCCAGGGTTTCACCAGTTCGGATCCCGGGTGCAGACATGGTGCTTCTCATCAGGCCATGCTGAGGCGGCGTCCCACATGCCACAACTAGAAGGACCCACAACTAAAAGCACACAGCTATGTACCAGGGGGCATTGGGGAGAAAAAGGAAAAATAAAATCTTAAAAATAAAAAAAGTTTGCTAGAGCAGCTTACAGAACTCAGGAAACTCACTTACTCACTAGATTATGGGTTTGTTATAATTCAGGAAGGCCCAGATGGAAGCGATACACAGGGCAAGGTATGGGGAGAGAGCACCGATCGTCCACGCCCTCTCGGAGCACACCGCTCTCCACAAGCGGAAATCTCCACGTGTTCACCAACCAGGAAGCCCTCCAGACCCGCCCTTTTGGGTTTTTCCAGAGGCTTCATTCCCTCGTCACGGTTGATTAAATCATTGCCCATGGGTGATTAAACTCAATCTCCAACCCCTCTCCTTCCCCAGAAGGCAGGTGGAGGGACTCTGCGTTCCAAACCTCTAATCACTTAGTTTGTTCTCCTGGCAACCAGCCCCATCCTCAGGTAGGGGTCCCAAAGTCACCTAATTAACGCAACAAAAGACATCTTTGTCACTCTCATTGCTTAGGAAATTCCAAGGGTTATAAGAGCTTTGTACCAGAAAAGGGGATGAGAACCAAATATTTGTAATAAGAAATGAATCATAATATCACAATAGATTGGAAGAGCCAATATTGTTGTCAGTTCTTCCCAAAGTGATCTAGAGAGTCATGATTCTAATCAAAGTCCCAGCAGGCTTTTTGCAGAAGTTTATATGGAAATGGAAAAGATCTAGAATAGCCAGAATAGTTTTGGAAAAAAAGAAAAACTTGGAAGATTTATACTGTCTAAGTTCAAGATATATTATAAAGCTACATTAATCAAGACACTATGGTGTTGGCATAAAGACAGGCGTATGAATCAATAGAACAGAACTGAGCCCAGAAATAGACTCACACATACACGGCCAATTGATTTTCAAAAAGGGTACACAGGCAATTCAATGGGGAAAAATAAAATTTTCAATAAATTGTGCTGGAACAACTAAATAATCATTTGCAAAAACAAAACAAAACAACAACAAATTAAACAAAACAAAAAACCACCTCACACTGTATACAGAATTCAAATTCTATTAGCTACCTATTGCTGTTGTGACAAATTACCACAAGTTTAGTGGCTTACAAAAACACAGATTTGTCATGTAGGTCAGAAGTGTGACACAGGTCTCACTGGGCCGAACGTCAACATGTGGGCAGGGCTGAGCTCCTTTCTGGAGGCTCTCGGGAAACTTGTTCCCAGCCTTTTCCAGTCTCTGGACTTCCCACATTCCCTGGTTGTGCCCTTTCCTCCATCTTCAAAGTCAACAGTACTGAGCGGAGTCCTTTCACATGGCATCTCTCTGATCTCTTCTGGCTGCTTCCTCCACTTCAGGACTCTTGTGGCTACATTGGGCCCACCGAGATAATCCAGAATTATCTCCCTATTTTAAAGTCAGCAGATTAGTCGCCCTAATTTAATCTGCAAACTTTATTCCATGTAAGGCAATATATTCACAGATCACAGGGTTAGGATGTGGACATCTTTGGAGGGCCATTATTCTCCCTACCACAAAAACGTTGCTGTTCCAAAGGACACTGCTACAAAAATAAAAAGACAAACCACAGACTAGGAGGAAACACTTGCAAAACATATATCAAGCAAAGAACTTATATCTAGAGAGCAAAAAAAACTTCTTAAAATTGAATAACAAGACAGATAATCCAATTAAAAGATAGACAAAGATTTGAAGAGATGCTTCACCAAAGATAACATATGGATAGCAAATAAGCACGTAAGAAGATGCTTAATATCATCAGTCATTAGATAAATGAAAACTAAAACCACAAAGAGATACTACTACATACCCTCTAGAATGGATGTAATTTAAAAGATTTAACGTGTTAAGCAGTATTGAGGATTTGAAGCAAATGGAACTTTCATACACTGGTGGCAGATACAGAAAATGATTCAACCACTTTGGAAAAGTTTGTCAGTTTCTTAGATAGTTAAACGTAAACCTGCCATATGACCCAGACATTCCATGCTTCAATCTTTACCTAAAAGAAATGAAAGTGTGTGTCCACGCAAAGACTTGAACATAAATATTTAGAGCTGCTTTATTTGTAATAGGTTTGTGGCAGGCTGAAAAAAATGGTCCCCAAAGATGTCCATGTCCTGATGCTTGGGATCTGTGAATGTTACCTTCTACGGCAAAAGGGATTTTGCCAGTGTGAGTAAGTTAAGGCACTTGAGATGGGGAGATGATCCTGGATTATACGGTCCTCACATAATCACAGGTTCCTTATAAGAGGCAGGAGGAGTCGGTGTCAGGAGATGAGGCCACAGATGCAAGGCGCTGGCGTGATGAGCACACAGCAGTAGCCTCTAGTAGCGAGGAGAGGCAAGGAGCAGACGCTCCCTGGAGAAGGAACAAGCTCTGCTGATGCTCTGATTTCAGTGTTTAATACTTATTTTGGACTTCTGACTCCCAGTAAAAGAATAATTTTGCATTGTTTTAGGCCACTAAGTTTATGGTAATTTGTTACAGCAGCAACAAGAAAACTAGTACAAGCCCCAAACTGGAAACAACCCAAATATCCATCAAAAAGTGAATGGATGAACAAATTGAGATATGTCCAAATAATGGAACACTACTCAGCAGTAAAAAGAAACAAACTATTGATGCATCAACACGGGTGAATCTCAAGATTATCTTCAGTGAAAGAAACTAAACAAAAAAGAGCAAATAGTGTTTGATTCCATTTACATAAAATCCTAGGAAATGAAACTTAGATTCTAGTGACAGAAAGCAGACAAGTGGTTGCCTGGAGACGGAGTCAGGCAAGAAGGATGGAATGGAGTGCCAAGAGGCACAAGGGAACTTTGGGGAGTGCTGGATACTGTATTAGATTTTTTATTGTTGCATAACAGGTTACAAAAAATTTAGCAGCTTAAAACAACACACATTTATCACCTCACCGTTTCCATGGGTCAGGAATACAGGCGTGGCTCACCCGGGTCCTCTGTCTCAGGGTCTCTCACAAAGCTGTAGTCAGGGTATGGGCTGGGGCTGCCGTCTCAGCTCAAGGCTGGACTGGGGGGTGATCTGCTTCCAAGAGCATGTGGCTGTTGGCTGGTTCCGTTCCTTGGGGGTTGCTGGACTGAGGGCCTCACTTTCTTACTGGCTATTGGCTGGAGGCTCAGTTCCTGCTATGTGGACATCCCCACTGGGCAGCTCACAGCATGGTAGCCTGCTTCATCAAAGCCAGAAAGGGAGAGAGTCTGCTAGCAAGATGGAAATTACAACCATAAGGTTGTATCATAATCACAGAAGGGACATCCCATCATCTTTGCTGTATTCTATTTGTTAGAAACGTCACAGGTCCTGCCCACACAAGGGGATTGTCCCAGTCTATTCGGGACGCTATAACAAAATACCATAGACTGGGAGGCTCAAAAACAACAGCCATTTATCTCTCACAGTGCTGGAGCCCAAGCTCATGGAGCTGGCAGGTTCTGTCTGGTGGCTGGCGGGGACCTACTTTTTGGTTCATAGCCTGCAGCGTCTTGCTGTGTCCTCACGTGGCTGAAGGAAATGGGAAGAGGAAACCAATAGGAAGGAGATGGTTGAAGGGGTGAGCTAGCTCTCTGGGGTCTCTTTTATAAGGGGACTAGTCTCCTTCATGAGAGCTCCGCCCTCTTGACCTAATCACATCCTAATAGCATCACATTGGGGTTTAGGATCTCAACATACAAATTTTAGGGGGATACAGACATTCAGACCAGAGCAGGAATACACGGAAGCATGGTTACCAGAAGGCAGGGACAATCAGGGGTTGTCTCAGAGTCTGTCTGCCACAGGTATAGTCATTTATTTGATTGTGCCGATGCCTTTATGGATATACACATATGTCAAAACTCACTAAATTGTACACATTAAAAACGTGCAGTTTTTGTACAATTATACCTCAATAAAGTAAAAAAGCTAACACACAAAAACTTGACAAGCCAATTATAAAATTATTATGGAGAAGCAAAGAGCCAAGTTCAGCCATGACAGAAGGAGGGAATCTTGTCCTAACAGATACAAGGATTTGTTTTTAAAAACTACCATAGTTAAGACAGTGTGGTCTTTGTACAAGAGAGACAAACAGTCCAGTAGAATAGTTAGAGAACCCAGACAGAGACCCACGCTTGTGGGAACTTGGTAAATAAAAGAGAGGGTGTTCGTGGGGCTGGCCCCGTGGCGGAGTGGTTAAGTCTGTGTGCTCTGCTGCAGGCGGCCCAGTGTTTCGTTGGTTCGAATCCTGGGTGTGGACGTGGCACTGCTCATCAAACCACGCTGAGGCAGCGTCCCCCATGCCACAACTAGAAGGACCCACATCGAAGAATATACAACTATGTACCGGGGGGCTTTGGGGAGAAAAAGGAAAAAATAAAATCTTTAAACAAAAAAAAAAAAAAAGAGAGGGTGTTCGTGATCAACGGGGAAGAGACAGACGTCCAAACAAAGGATGCAGAGATGATCGGCATTCGCAGGAAAACACAGACCTGGCTCTTTACCTCAGAACGTTCACAAAAGTAAATTGCAGGTGGAGTAGATACCTTGATGTTTCAAGAACAAAACTTTAAAACTTTTAAAGGAAAATACGGATATATCTTTATGCCTTTTGTGTGGGGAAGACATTTTTAAACAACACAGAAAATGTAAACCATAAAAGGAAAGAGTAATCAATTTGATTACCTGAAAATTATAATCTTCTGTACAACATAAATGCCATATATTAAATGGAAAGACAAGCTGCACAACAGGAGAAATTATTTATAACATATAGAACTGAAGAAAGTGTTTATACCCACGTCATATTAAAACACCTCCTCAGAATCAGTAAGAAAACTATAAACCCAACAGGCAAATGATGTGAACAGATAGTTCACCAAAGAGAAAACCCCAAATTCTGTACTTTTGTGCAAATATTCTCAACTTCAGGAGTAATCAGGGACATGTAAATTAGGAAATTAATGAGAACATTTACACCCATCAGACTGGAAAAATGTAAAAGTCGGACAACATCAGACACTGGCAATGAAATGAAAAAAAGTGAGCTCATTTGCCCCTAGTTGGAACGTAAACTGCTAAAACCACTTTGGAAAAATTATTTGGCAAAGTCGAAGGCACACGTAGCTTATTCCATTGTTAGGCACATATTCTAAAGACACTTGTACAATTGCATAAAAAAGCCCAAAATGTTTATTTCAGCAATATTTTTAATAGTGAAAAATTGTAAAGAACCTAAATGCCCATCAACAGAAAAATGGATAAGTTGTAGTATATTCCTAAAATATACTATACAGCAATTTCAAGGAATGAACTAAAGCTACACATTGCAATATGCATACATCTCAAAATCATGATATGGAGAAGAAAAGAAATTTGCAAGATTAATACAGTAAGCATAATATTTATAAAATTTAAAAGCATGTAAAGGAATACTAAATGCATAGTGAAAGTACAGATACATGCATAGAAATACCTTACACCAAATGACTGTGGTGTTTTCTCTGGGAATCACCGGGAAGGGAAGGAAATCAAGGGCAGTTCACTGTGGAGCTTAATTGGATCTGACGAGCTCTGTTTGCAGCATGAGGTACAGCAGAGTGGTTAATAGCATGGACTCTAGAATCGAGACACCTGAGTCCCGGTTCTATCACTTACAAGCTGTGTGACCCTGGACAAGTCACTCTCTGTGCCTCAGTTTCCTCATCTATGAACTAGAGGTTATAATTATACAAACTCCTATAGAGGTGTGGGTTCAGTGTACAGGGTTTAGGACAATGCCTAGCACCTAGCAAGCACCACGAGCATTAGTTAGCATTGTATCTTAAAAAAATCTGAGTAACTATGTAAAGATTTTTAAAAGCAGCCTTGTTCCTTGCCCTTCCTGAACAGTTCAGTCCTGAGGCTGTTAAGATAAGGCAGAGCAAGGTTGGCCTCCATGGAGAGGGGCAGCCTGGTGTAGGGTGTCGGAGCCCAGCAGGGTGAGGAGGGTGTCACATTGTGTGTGGCGGGGGCTGGCCTGCGGTGTCAGAGCCCAAGCAGAACAGTAAGCTGCCCACACGGGTAGGGGGACACTGAGGTGGGGAATCAGCATCCGACAGGGTGAGAAGGGTATCCATCTAACCCTAACCCAAAAAAGTGTTGGAGTCCAGGGGAGGGGTGTGGGAAGGTGTTCCTGAAGAGGAGGAGGGCAGCATCAGTCTAGACAGGGCAAGTAAAGGTCCCATGTAAGGGGCAGTGTGCCATGGGAAGTCAGAGTCTCCTTGGCAATGACAGAGTGAACCTGAGCCTCACCTGACAGGGTGCAGTGAGCAGAACACAGTCTGTCCTGTGACATTCCTGCCAAAGGAGCATGACCTGATCTAAGCAGGAGGAAGCAAAGAAACCCGCAAGGGACAGTGACGAAATAACTCGTCTAGAGTCTTCAAAAGTTGATACACAGCGGGCCAGCCCTGGTGGCCTAGTGGTTAAATTCAGCGCACTCTGCTTCAGTGGCCAGAGTTTGGTTCCTGGGCACGGACCTACACCACTCGTCTGTCACTGGCCGTGCTGTGGTGGGGGCTCACATAAGAAAAGAGGAAGATTGGCAGCAGATGTTAGCTCAGGGTGAATCTTCCTCAGCATCGAAAAAAAAAAGTTGACACACTTGAAAGTCAAGGAAAAACTGAGGAATTGGTCCAGATGGAAGAGACTAAGGAGACATTGCCATTAAGTGCAGCGCATGACTCCAAGCCCGGGGCCGTTGCTGTAAGGGAGGTTCTCAAGACAGAGGGCAAACACTAATGGGGTCTGGAGACTAAAGGTGGGACCTCACCAGCATCAATTTCCTGACGTCCGGGCTGGGCTGTGGTTGTGCAACATGTGGGAGAATGTCCTTGTTTGTAGGAAACACACATTAAATATTCAGGGCGCTGGGGCATCAGTTGGCAACTTACTCTCAGTGGTTCAGGAAACAAAGTGTTTGGTATTGTTCTTGCAACTTCTCTGTAAATTTGAGATTCGCAAGACAAAAAGAAAAATTAAAGGTCTTGACTTACAGAGTTCTGTATTATTCTCACTGGCCAGACTCCCGCGGAGCTGTGGATGCGCAGTTCCGGCCAACGAAACCTCAACAGAAGAGTGCGGAGAATTCACCCGTGCTTCCCTCACACTGGCTCTGCTCTGCCTCCTTCCCCTGCCCAGACCATGGGCGGGTGCCTGGTGTGAAGCATCTGGGTGCTACAGCACCACAGTGACCGTATGTAGAAGAAAGCTGGCCCACTGAAGATGCCAGCGAGAGCGCCCCAAAGCCAGACCGTGGCTGGTATGGAGGGACCTGAGGCCTCAGGGGGCTTGGAGGGAGCCTGCCAAGCAGCTCAGAGGACAGGGGAGGGGCCCCGTCACCCCCTGGTGCCGCGTGGCCTCGTCCTACTGCCATCACTCCTGGACCCACTCTCCCTGCTGTCTATGATAGAAACAACTCACAAAACTAAGTATCAACTTAAAAACAGAGGAAGAGAAGGAAATTAAAATTAACTATTTTTAAGCCAGGAACAGGAGTTTAAAAATGATAAAACAGAAAAAAATCTTAATATTTTTTAAACTAGAAAGTAAGAATCTTTTTTAAAAGTAAAAATAATTAAATATTTACAAGGAAACAGTAAAATTATGTATAAAAAAGTAAACAACATGAATAAGTAAAGGCAAATAAAAACTAAGACCTTCAAGGGAACAGAACACGAGAAGGGAAAGACAACAAAAGGATGCGTCCTTAGTAAACAAACCAGAACAGAAAGGCGGACACGGGCAGGAGCGGACATCCTGCAGAATGCCACCCACCAGGAGGAGAAAAAGAAGATAAAAGTTCCTCAAGAGCATGGAGTAGACGCAGGGGCAGTGCCACCAAAAAGAGGAAAAGGAGGCGATATAAAAAGTAGAAAAGAGTCTGAGGAAGGAGAAGCACTTTCTGGCCTACAGGGGAAGCCACAGCCTGTCCTGAGAAAGAACTCGGTTCTGCCTCTGAGGAAGGTCTCCAGGCTGCCCTGGCCTCATCGTCCACTGCAAGTTTCCTGCCCCTGTCTTGCTGTTGTTACAAACAGCGGTTTCCTATGAAGCGATCAGCAAATATTAGGCAAAGAGGTTCCGACCAGCCCTGCTGGAGCCCTGAGAGCCGCTGTGTTGTTGCTGGCTTCAGGCTTTAGTGGCCCTGTTTGAAGCCGCCCCAGCTGTCCTTGGGCCTAGCTTTGGAGGGCAGGGCTGGGCGAGATGGAATCAGGGGTGTCTGGGGAAGCAGTCCTACAGAGAAGTGTTTGGTGAGAAGCAAATCCAGTTTTAGAGGGTTCTCTGGCTGGGTTTTGGGAGGCAAGAAAAAGAGGCTCATTCAAGTTGCCTCAAGAAATGGGTTGCATGTACACAGGAACCCAGGAAGAGATGAGTGGCCACATGTTGGGAGAAACGGAGATTGGAGGGTGTTCATGGTCCTTTGCTCTGGTGCTCGACCATGGAAACGACTGCTGTAGACTGAATGTTTGCATTCCCCCAATTCATATGTTGAAATCCCACCGCACAATGCAGTGGTGTTAGGAGGCAGGGCCTCTGGGGTTATGTCATAAGGGTTGAGCCCTTGTGAATAGGACTAGTGTCCTTGTCAGAGACCCCAGAGAGGTCCATTGCCCTTCAGCCACGGGAGGACACAGCGAGAAGTCGGCTGTCCATGAAGCAGGAAGTGGGCTCTCGCCAGACAGTGCATCTGCCAGCACCGAGACCTTGAACTTCCAGCCTCCAGCACTGTGAGAGAATAAAGTCCTGCCCAGTCTACGGCGTTCTGTTACAGCAGCCTCGATGGACTCAGTGACTTTACAATTACTTTCACTACTTCCTTCTTGTTGTCTTTTCTTTCTCAACCCATGAGCTTTATATAATCCACATTATTTACTTATGGATAGAAATGGATATACGTAACGAGATGCTAAAATACAATTCTTTCTCCCTCAGTTTTGACTGAGAGCCCAAAGGCTTAGCACAAAGCAATAGGTGCTGAGAGACCCCACATTCCAGAGTGAGGTGCTGAACCATCTGTGCGGGACTTGTGAAGGACGTCTCTCACAACCCGTGGCAACTCTAAGCACATCAGCCACTTTGAGGGTGTTACAGGGTTGGGATTGAAGGGGGGATGGGACTTGAGTTTTATGGAGAAAGTTGTGGAGGAGAGGCTTGCCGTTCACAGCAAACCAAGTGAGGGCTTTAAGGGGCCGCCTGGGGAATATAGCAGACAGACCGGTGCTGGACTCAGGCCTGTAAAGGTCTTGAAGACAAGAGACTGTGGTTGGCTAGGGCCTTGGCGTAGCAGAGTGGGGAGCTGTGTTGGGAAGTAGCTGGACTCTCATGGCGGTAGGAGAGAAATGCTGACAGGAGCCCGCCACAGGGGTGGCATCCTGGGGCTCCATAAAGGTGTCCTGCCCATGAAGACTGCTTGGAGGATCCTTGGGGTCCCAGCAAGTCTGTGTGGTGTGGACCAAGGGACACCAGGAGCTAGGGGAGGAGTGGTGAATGGGCGACCAGAGGAAGGGCATAGTCTGTACCAAGGAAGCTGCCATCAGAGGAGCCCCACAGGGGCAGCACCAAGAAACATGTGTAAGACCCAAGAGAAGAAAGGCAGCTTTAAACATCCACCAAGCCAGAAGACACCAGCACTATCCTACAGCGGTACCAATCAAGTACGATCTTTCCTCCTCCTTGGATCTCCTCCCTCTTCCTGAGCAGCAGCCTTGGGGGACATGGGGCAGCCTAATGAGGGAGGGGAGGATGAGGAGACAGGCCAGGTGGGGAAATAGAGGGTAAGCTTATCACCATCCGTCCTGCCCCTGCAGCTTCTGACCTGAAGCAGACAGGGGCTGAGAGAGAGAGAAGCCTTAATGGTATAAGAAATTTAGAGTTTTGATCCAGTAGAGAAGAAAAGGATGTTTTAAGAGACAGAGGGGACAAGTGTAGGACCGAAGGTTGAGGGTGGACAGAAGATGAGATCAACGCAGTGTTTCAGGGGAGGGACCTGCCTGGATAGGAGCAGGAGCTGTTCATCCACATAGCTGGGGATAGTGGGGAACTGACGAGGGAAGTGCAGCTGGATTTCTGGGCAGCACTGAGGCTCATTAGAGATGAGTCATCTTGCATGTAGGCGAAGACCAGTCCAAGCAGCTGTGGTTTTCCTCTGACCATGTGTGCTTGCTTGGGAATGGAGTGCTGGGTCTACCTAAGGTTAGGGTTTGACTGAGTGAGTGTGTCGGAGGAAGACAGGGACATGCACGAGGCGTGATTACGCTGAAGGGCCCTAGAATCTGCTCTGGGTGAGGAGAGAAGTGAAGGCAGGTTGGGGGCGGGGGTGCGGGACACTAAACTTCAGGTCCAACGTATCAAAGGTCCTGATAAGTTTGAAGAATTAGGGGACTGAGTGTGTCTGTAGGCGGCCGTCACAGACAACCCTGAAATGGAAGACACAAATTATCAACACCGCCCACTCCCACCTCTCCACCTTTTAAACCCTTAAGAGGCCTCCGACTGTCTGTTATCTGACCCTCCCATGCCTGCCATGTTGTGTACCTCCTTTAGAAACTGCTGGAGCTGGAAATCTACGTCAATTCTTGGCCCTGCAGCACCACTCGTAGGACTTTTCTCCCCAAGTTTCAGTCCCTACACTCTTTTTTCCTCTGGACCTGTGCACTCTGGATAAAGCTCAGTAACTTTTCAGAAGATAAGAGGCTAGAGTGGACACGCAGACCCCTTGACCCCAGCTGGGTAAAATGCTCTCTCTTTCACGTACGAATGTCCCCACGGGAGAGTTTTGGGAGACAAGCAGTATTCCGGCTCCTCTAAGTGGGTCCAGGAAAGAGCAGGACAGGCCACACCCCCTCCAGGACCCACGAGCTAAAATGGCAAACTCCCGAGATGCAGATGATGCCACAAAACTCCAGCCAGAGCACTAGCCTTAGAGCACAAGGGCCTTAAGGGAATAAAACTAAAAGTTGTCAAACTCTGGTTAAGTAAGCTGAAGTACATGCACTTAGGGGCTGGCTGGGCAAGGCGGGAGCTCCTGACTTGTGTATCGAGACACTGGTCAAGTCCATGTGGTGGCAGAGCCAAAAGAACCCAAAACAGCTGGTGTTTTCCGGTCTCTGTTCTTTTCCAAGCAGGTGTCTGTTCTGCCTTCTGAAGACAGAATCTCCTTAAGGAAACGGAGCCTACCGTAAACCTTCCTTGGTGATGTGGCCTTGGCTTCTAATGGGAGCGATTTTAACAGCAACGCATTTATTCTCTGACTCTGAGTAAAAGAGAGGCTCTAGCAGCGGTGCTCGGAGCCAGCCCACACCGGCTCACAAGAACTGACTGCTCAGTTTTCTGGGTTGTGGTGAGCTGGTTGTTAAAGGCAGAGACCATTTGAAATTAAATTATATAAACTCACAATTACATCACATTAAAAACAAAGGCAGGAAATACTCAAAACTCATCGCTTGCTAATTATTTTACTGCATTTTCTTATCTATGCTCTTGGGGTCATGTACATCTATGATATCCGTATGGTAGAAATCTTGCACAGTGGAGTGCTACTGTGCATCTCTTGCTAACTCCGTGTTCCGTGAGTTCACTTTTGGTAGTTCCAAATTGTCCATGGAGATCAACACCCACCCCCACCCTCCCAGGGAGCCGGTGGTGAAACATCACCAACACACTGCTGGACTCTGGGGACTTCCGGAGATGAGTTAGAACCAGCACAGTAGCAGCCCGTCTTGGGACCTGCCGTCTTCTCTGCCCCGTCGTGCGGGGAGAGGGCAATCCTGCGTTTACTCCCTCGGAGTGCATCCCGGCCAGATGGCCTCCGCCAGACAGTGGGGCTGCAGAGCTGGCTGAGGAAATATTTTCCCAACTCTGCCTGGTTTCCTTCTGAACAGGAACAAAACTGGTTCTAAGGAAGGCAGCTGGTAGGTGAGTAAACAGGGCCGCTGCGAGGTGAGTTCCAGCTGAAATAAAGAAAACTTCTGAGTCTGGTTTGTATACAAAGAAAGCTTATAGATTCAGACTTTCCTCCCTCTTGCCCTCCCGTCTCTCTCCCACAACCGGCCTCAGTCTGTGCTGGCATTGCTCTCCCCCTTCCCCCGGGAATTAATCAGCACCTGGTCGTTCCTTGGATCTAGGACAGGATAAACTTGCTGGGTTTTGGATTTTCATTCCCAGTGGTGGAGTTGTTTTTTCTCTTTTCATAGTGGACACCGCTTAGACTCATGGGACTCTTCCAAGGGCCTCCGTTCAAGCATCCACTGTCCCGAGTTGGAAAAACCCTACAGCCCCAATTCTACGCCACACTCAGTCATTTCACTTGAGGGCCAAGGACAGAAGGAGGAGACAAGGAATTTTGCAGGTTTAGGAATTTAGCTAGATTTCTGAGTGTCCCTGAAAGTATGCAATTTTCTTTCCTACCTCCAAACCTGATGGTGAATAGGCCACACTAAAGATGTGCTGTGTGCATGCACTCCATGTTACATATGCCAGTGAAACGACAGCAGTGGCTCTATTTACTAGTTTCTATTTGTTCATATATGTGTGTTAGGGTATAGTGTAGCCATCTGTTGTGAACCGGAATGCTTGCAGGTACCTGTGCATATGTGTGTGTGTGTGTAGACAGGCACATGTGAGTACCATTTTGTTGATGCTGTGTGTTTGAGTGCATACAGAATCCAAGTGTGTGGAGTCGTGTGTGTTCCTCTGTCCGCGCCTTTGCATATGCTGATGTGACTGTGTGTGTGCGGAATGAGCCTAGTGGTTTTCATAAACCTGGTTGAAAGGCTTGGAGAATGTCATCATCTTCTAAACATACAGGAACTAAAACATTTTGAAGAAAGGTTTTTTAAAAAAAATATACCTAGGGGTCTGCCCCGGTGGCACAGCGGTTAAGTTCGCACGTTCTGCTTCTCGGCGGCCCGGGGTTTGCCAGTTTGGATCCCAGGTGTGGACATGGCACCGCTTGGCATGCCATTCTGTGGCAGGCATCCCACGTATAAAGTAGAGGAAGATGGACACAGATGTTAGCTCAGAGCCAGCCTTCCTCAGCAAAAAGAGGATGATGGGCAGTAGTTAGCTTAGGGCTAACCTTCCTCAAAAAAAAAAAAAAAATCTAAACATTTCTTTTTAAAGACTCCCTATGTTCTCCCTATGTGTAATGGAAAAAATTTTCCATTAATACCAAATATTTGCATTTTTCTGCGATGATAAGCATTGTCGGTTTCATCCAGGGACAGGATGTCATCATTCAGTTGAAGCTAAAAGTTCTGTGGAGGGCAGGTTGTGAGGGAAGGTGGGAGGCAGGGCCCCTGAAGGAGCAGTGTGGATGTACCAGGCTTCCCTTGCTTCTCTCCAGCTGCGCCATCTGCCTCGAGAACATCTTAGCGCTCTTCCCACCATTCAAAGGAAGGAGCTTGTCTCTAGCTGTGGATCCATTTGTCACATGGGTGAGGGGCCAGATGGCCACACCCTTCTTACTTTTGAGGACAAGGAAACACAAAGAAAACAGCAGATTGTGTTGTAGCAGAATGAGGTTAGAACCACGGGAAAATGTCTCTTCTACTTTATGGGCCATGAGATATAAGGACTTTCTGAAGTGCTTGTGCAGTCTCTTCCAGGTAATTCTAAGAGGAGACTCATAGCTCTCTGAGGTGAATTAGAAGGAGGATCACAGATGGGCATATGATCAGCAGGACGACCTCTGGGAGTTTTAACAATACGGTAACTTATGCTTATTGAGCATCTGTTGTGATGGCATGGATTGAGGGATTTGCGTGGATCAACTCATTTAATCTCTACCATAACTGTGGGAGGAGAATTATTACTCTTATTTCACATATGAGGAAAATGAGACACAAAGAAGTAAAGATATTTGGCCAAGGTCTTATAGCTAGTAAATGACACCCAGTGGCATGGCTTCAGAGTCCATGCTGTGAGCCTTTAGGCTATCCTGGTCCTGCCAACTCAGCTCCAAGCTCCGTGTCCCTTCAGAGGAGTCAGTGCTGCTTCTTACTGCTTACGTACATGGGGTTAGGGCTGAAATGGGCAGACTTTGAGGCTTCCAAACTGCCGGGAGTACTTTCAGATGCGTGTGCTCATTCCGTGAATACCCAAAGCTGGAGGGGAGCCTCAGGACACCAGCTGTCCTCATGGATTTGGGGTTGGGAAGCTTCTGGCAGGAAGGGAACTAACACTTATTGAGCACCTGGTATGTTGACAGCTGCTGAGCTCCTTGTTTGTCACAATCACCAGCAGTTCTCAATTACAGTGTCTTGACACATTGGTGTAACACCTTGCTCTCTCGTTCCCTCTAGAACTGTAAAGTGTGTCTTAAGTAAAAGTCTGCTATGCCAAGGACTTCTAAGGAAATTGCCCTGCCACAGCCCCCGTAACTTTGTGATTCTGTCTCCTCAGATACAGTTAATCAGGGCAGGGTGACCCAACGGCAGCCAGTTCACAGCCTGGCCAGCCCTGGTTGACAAGATTAACTGAGATGGTTGCTTTCAGGAATCCGAGCTGGGAACTACTGGAAGGAGGAAGTTGAGATGGAAAGATTATGATATAGAGCGAAGGGAAAGGCCAGGAGGTCATGTGCAAGATGAGGTTATGAGGGAGCAGAAACTGGGAGTGAACTGAGGCTATAAAAGAAGACACAGAGAGAGAAGTGAAGACACCGGGGTAGCGGGGAGGAAGTGGCCGAATCCTAATGGCCTCCTGCTTTCAGAACAACCACCAGCCCACGTTTGCCCTAAAGCAGCTTGAGTGAGCTCCTTGCAAGCTAAAGGCCTCCTTGGAACACCAGTTTTAAAATTATTTATGATTTTTACATTGTGTTAGAATTCAAAGAGAATCAAGGTTATTCCACAATAAGTCTTCTGTTGATTTGTGTTCCAAAATGCCATTTTGGGTGGGGGAAAAAATTAGTAAAGGCAAATTTCACATAACATGAGATCTTATCTGTGCCTGTAGTAACTACATCTCAGACACATTAATAGTTGTAGCAAATAGAGATTATCATAGTGCGTTACTTCCCTGCAAAATTGTTTTACGTATTATAAAAATTTAGTGTGTCATTCACGTGAACATCGCCCGTTACAACGTGCAATATGTGGCAGTGGGAAAGTGGGTGAGAACCACACGCAGGTCGTCTTAAATGCCATTTCAGAGACAGTCAAATTGAGACTCAAAATATTAAGTTCCCTACCCGGATCATACAGCTAGAACACGTCAGAGATGGTACAAATTTAGATCTTGACTTCATATTTCAGCAGTTTGATGGACTAGAAATTCTGAAGGCTTTTGCTATAAAACCACTCGATCCCACACAAAACACAATTGTTATTTCAATGCCAGACTCACGGTAAATAACTCTAGAAGGACCAAAAAAGGCCTTAAAAACCATAAACTAAAACCTGTACTGTGAATGGTAAGCGTAAGTAAAAGGTGCGTGTTGCCCAGAGGACAGATGCTGCGCTCAGGGCTGCCTTTAGGAGACTAAGCTTTGAGCCATTGACAAAGCAGGGGGGCTGAACCCAAGGCAAGGACTCACTGGGGTATAAAGTGGTCCCTGGTTGGGAGTGACCCTAGTTTTGGGCAGAAGCAAATGCAAATTCTCACCGAGGAAAACATCTTCATTGTAGTTCTCCAGCTTTTTCAGAAATTAAAATCAAGCAAATATGAGCTCACATTCAAAGATCACCAAACACGCAAGAAATAAACTACCACAACAGATCTAGCCTCCTGCCTTCCCACAGGGCATCAGGTATTTGAATGATCAAAGACAGAATATAAAGTCATGATATATAAAAAGTTTAAAGAAATTTGAAAATGGAATGACAAATATGAGCAGAGAACTAGAGGTTACCAGAAATCAACAGGCATATTTGAGAAAGAAACAAAGATATTTCATAGGTGAAATAACGGTTCCATTTTAAAACCCCATAAAGAGATTAACAGAAAATTGGACACAGCTGAAGAGAGAATTAATAAACTAGAAGAGAAATCTGAACAAATTAGCAAAGTGTAAATACAGAACAAAGAGAGAAAATAAGAAAATATGAAAAGGCATTCAGCAATAACGGAGAATAGAATGAAAAAATTGAATAAACATCTAATCAGAATCCCAGAAGAGAGAAGAAAGTGAATGGAGGAGGGATAATATTTGAAGAGAATTCTTCCAAAACTGAAGAAAGACATGAATCTGCACGTAGAGAAATACAACATGTACCAAGCAGAAAAGGCATTCATACCTACACACGTTTCCAAGAATCTGAAGAATAGACTCAAAGAGAAGATCTTACAGGCAGCGAGAGAGAAAAGAGAGCTCACCTGCCAAGGCGGGGCCTTCAGACTGACCGTGGACTTCCCAGCGGACGACGGAGGCCAGAGGCAGTGGAATCACACTGAGGAAAAAACCTCTCAACTTGCAATCGTGTAACCAGAAAAATTATTACTCCTAAAAGAGGGTGAAATAAAGACCTTTTCACAACTCTGGGACTCTGGGGCTCGTGCTTTTCCCTCTGTATTACACAGCTGCTACTCGTTCTCAGGCAGTTCTGGACCTGACAATATATTACAGAATTCTCTTCAAGGAAATTGTTCTTGTTTTTTCTACTTCTTCTTGCCTCAACTATTGCTTCCAAGGTCAGAGCACTTCTATGAAGAAAATATACCATTCGTTTGTATTCGAGGGAGCTCCAGAGCCTAGACTCTTTGAAGCTCTCCTTCATGGAAGGCCCTGAAGAAGTCAGAGGTTTGCTGCCGTGCATACCACGAAGACCCCCCTACCCCTTCTGGAAACCGTTATGCTCCCTCAGAGGCCACAGCTTGGTAAACACTACCTTTAAACACCATCTTATCCGAGTGAACAGAACCTGCAGGCACACAATGACCCTCTCAGCCCTCCCTCCAGGCCTCCGGGCTGGCTGGGTTTTGCCTTCCACTTCCCCAAGGTCAGAAATTACTTTGTAGCTCACTTGGCTCAATTTCCCTTTGGATCAACACTAAGACAGTTTTTAACTAAAAAAGTTTTCTCCACCTTGAAATGCATGAAAATCTCGGCTGAGACTCCTAGCCTCAGAGCACAAATTCCCTCCTCTGAGAACCAGCCGTGAAGGGTGACTGATTTGCCTCACATTTGTTGTGAAAGGCAAATGTGAAAGGCAGCGCCTCTCCTCAGCTACATTAGAATCATTTTAAGTTCTTTCTTTCTCGGGGCTGGCATTTCTTGGTCTTCTCTGGCCCTCCTCCACAAAAGAGGCATGGTTCTCCTCTGGGCAGAAAATGGGAGGAATGCAGGAGCCAAAAAAGAGGGTGGAGTGGAGAGGCTGCAAAGAGGAAAAAGGAGGGAGCAGGTCAGGAGCCCTGAGAAGCCAGGGGAAGGGCTGCTGTGCGCTCTCAGGATCCGTGTCTCAGCCACTCCACGCGTTTCTGTCCCTCTCTTCCACCCCCTTGCTCCGGGCTAGCCTGTGTCTAACTCTGCTCCCCCAGCACTCCTGGGTCCTCTTCTTTTTCTTCTTCCTGGAGCCCTGGACAAGAAAGGACTTCCCTCCTGTAACCTAGACTTCGCTGCATTGTCCTTCTTTCATTCTTAATCAAGGTCTCTCAGGCTTGGAAGTTCTACCCTCATTCCTTATATTAGTTAAGACAATATCAACTACTATAACAAATAAACCTAAAAATACGTATGGCTAAAATATGATATAAATTTATTTCTTCCTCACGTAAAGTCCATAATGGGTCTTCTTGACTGGCAAGCAGCCCTCCTCCAAGCAGTGGCTGGTATTTAGTTTCCTTCCATCCTATGGCTCCACCATCTTCAGCCTCTGGCTCCACAGATGGAAGGGTAGGATCACAGAGGACTGTGCTCAAGCCTTCATGGCCAGGCCCAGACTGGCACGTAGCTTCTTCTCATTCCTTTGGCTGGAACCCACTCACATGGCCCCAGGGATTTCACAAGGGAGGCTGGAATATGTAGGGTAGCTGTGTGCCCAGGAAGAAGAGCAACCAGTCTGCCCACGTCTGCACCTCTCATGGTTCTATTTTGCCTGTAGCATCTTCCCCAGAGCTAGGTAAGGCTGGGTCTACTGCTGGGAGAAGCTCAACTGCTTCACTCGATCTTCTAGAAGGGGATGGTCACTAGATGTCATCTCTACATTAATCCAAGTACATTGGACTGGTCCCCTTGGCAATCTCTTGAGAAGCATTCTGAGGCCTCACTGGGTCTCGAGTGCCAGGATTGACTGGTACAGAGGAATGTGGTGACACTGGTACCATTTACTGGCTGTTCTGTTCCACAGCATCATTTTGTGTTTATTTCACGAGTGGCTCAATGGCTGGTGCCATCTCCCCAGAGACCCATCACCTTGATATCATGTCCTTCCAGCCACCCCTAGGACATTTCTCTCACTTCCCATTTCATTTTAACCCCTCTGTGCTCAGCTTGTATGTTTCTAGCTACTCTCAGCTGATTTGAAGAGCAGAACTGTCTTATATTAAATCAGGGAGGAGGAGTAGATTATGAAAGGCCTTAAAAGGCAGTCCTGGGGCTGGCCTCGTGGCTGAGTGGTTAAGTTCGCGCGCTCCGCTGCAGGTGGCCCAGTGTTTCATTGGTTCGAATCCTGGGCGCGGACATGGCACTGCTCATCAAACCACGCTGAGGCAGCGTCCCACATGTCACAACTAGAAGGACCCACGACAAAGAATATGCAACTATGTACTGGGGGGCTTTGGAGAGAAAAAGGAAAAAAATAAAGTCTTTAAAAAAAAAAAAGGCAGTCCTGTGACCCAAGTAACACTGAGCAGTGGGGTGGGTGGCATGATACAGCTGTGTTTTAGGAAGCAGCCTGCTGGGTTGAGCAGAGAGAACTATGGAGCTGTGCTGGAGAATACGGGCAAGGAGGGCAGCCAGAAGTCCTGAGCCAGAAGGCGGTGCAGGTCTTATCAAGGTGGTAAAGAAATCTGGCTCAGAGGCCTCTGCTTCTCTGGTCCCTTCTGACACTCAGCCACTCCCGGTTCCACCACGGCTAGAGGACTGCAAGCTGAGGTCGTGGTGTTCAAGTCACACGTGATGGAAATCTACATCATTTTCACTGACCCTTTTTCTATCACACCAAATTGTCCACGTCCCTTTCTGATGGCTAACAAAATGCAAACACATGCAGGTCTCCCCATCCCTCCCCCCACTTCTCTAAGGTAATGAAGTCTCAGTTAATCCAGACCAGTTAATCTGGCAGGAGTAATAATGTCCAGTCCCTAAGCCTGAGCAGGGAAACCACTGGCTTCCACAAAGTTCATGTCCTTGATGTTCATCAGAAACACCTGGAAAGGCTATTAAAATTATAAGTTTGTGGGCCCCAAACCAGAAGCACTGAATTAGAATCTCTGAGTAGAGTCCCCTTGGCTGGGCCAGCAGGTCTTCAGGTGATACAGATGCACAGAAACATCTGAGAACTATTGACTCAGGGAGTTGGTTCTACGGAGTCTGAGATGAGAGATGCTCCAGAGACTCTGAGATGCCATAACTCAGAATTCTAGAATGAGAGGAGGAGAGGGGGGCCAGTAATGATAGCAGCACTTCCTAGCCACTTCCCAGTGCTATTTCTAAGTGTTCTGAATCTTTTATTTCCTTCCCACAGTCACCTTATGAGGTAGGCACTACTATTATCTCTATTTTACAGATTAGGAAACTGAGGTACAGATAGGGTTTTCCTAAGATCACACAGCTAGTAAGTACAAAGCTTAAATTTGATCTCAGAAAGTCTTACTCCAAAATCTCTGCTCTGTTGATGCAAATAATCCATAACCAATCTGTAAATCAAAATTAGGGTGAGTTTATTAAGAGCCAAATATGAGGACCATATAGCCCAGGAGAGTCCTTTCACAAAGGAAGGGAGCATTCCAAAGAAGGGGGAGTGGGCAGAGTGATTATATATTGTCGAAGAGCATGTATCACACATGATTGGAATGTCACTTTTACAATAGTCATGAGATGGCTTTGCCAATACAGCATTTCCATAACTCTGTGAACACCGCAGCTTGGTGGTCTTGATGTGAGTGGTCACAAGGTGAGTGCAGCAAGCCAACAGTGAATTCCTAGTCTAGGGATGCCTAGTCTAGATGCCTATCCTTAAGGAAATGCAAATGAGGGGGGAGTTACATCCTTATCTTTAAGGGCTTTGTTCTTGTCTTTGGGACATACTGAATACTTAAAGCAGATGTACAATGCATGCTCAACGGCCACATCAGGCCCTTTTGGAAAAAGAAGTTCAGGCCAAATTAGTTTTACACCAAATGGCTTCCTTAAATACTCCAGTATCCTATTGCTTGCCATTCATTTAGCAGCTCCATTGTGCTATAGAATTGCCTCACCCTAACAGGTCCTTTCTCCCTTGTTAGTAGGTGTGGGGTTGAAAAGAGAAAAGGAGTCTAGAGAAAAGCTGAGAGGAAGAAGATGGAAGACTGCTGAGCTCTATCTTTCCCACTGTCTGTCCCCAGTGCCTACCACACTCGCAAGAGAAGAATGATGAAGGGGTCAGAGAGGAGGGGATGAGAAAGGCAGGCCTCCCCCATTTATATTTTAGTCTGGCCACTCAGGTCATCACTTATTGCTGGCTCACCCATGCTCCTGAGGAAGGGCAATGTCCGCTCCCTTTGTCTGCCATGTCTTTTCTCTGCGTAGACACCTGATAACATCCTCCTGATCCTTCAAGGCTCCCTGGTGTTGGGGACTAGAAGGCCACCCCAAAATGTGTCTCTTTGGCATAAGGATTATTTTGGGCTGGTTACTTTTAAGAAACTGCAGACATGGGAGAAGCTCTGAAAAGTAGAAGCTACCCTTTGTAAGAGACATACATTTGTAAGGGACATCTCCATCTGTGAAGCTGTCTCCCTCTCTGTACCAGGAAGAGGGGATGACCTTATCTCTAGAATCTCTTATCAATGCAGAAGGCAAGGACTCAAGTCTGCATAATAACCTTACTCTTGTTTACTGTGCTTTTCTGGTAATCTCCCATAACTGCCTCTCCCCACCCCAACATCCTCCTCTGTCTTTAGCTGAGGATGGCGTTTAAGGTGAGAGCATCCACCATTTTGGTCAGTTACTCAGCTTTCCTGGGTTTCTCCCATGTATACATGTTATAAAGCTTTGTTTGATTTTCTCCTGTCATTCTGGCTCATGTGACTTTAATTTGTAGCCCAGCCAGAAGGACCCACAGGGTAGAGGACTTGTCTTCCTCCCCTACACTGGGAAGCCTCAGGTAACTCTCCACCCTAACATGGCCTACAGTGACTATTGGACCCTCTTTTGCAATTACATGTGTTCACATCTTTCTCGAGTCACATGTTCCTTGAAAGCAGGGCCTCCACAATCATGTCTATCATTGTAGTCCCCGAGCTTGACACATGAAGACACTCAATAAATGTTGCTGAAGAAAATGAGTGAGAGAAGAAACATTTATCAAGCACCTACTATTGCCAGACACCACTAGGCCTTGTGGATCTCTGAGGACGTGTGGATGTTGTGCAATCCTGTTAAGAGGAGCAGATGTGCCCCCAAGAAAAGTTGGAGTGGGGGGTATCACTGGCCTCCTGTGTCACTGTGGGTCAGCCACTGCCCAGCTGCCTCTTTTCTTCCTGGGAGAAAGGGTTCAGGAAACCTCTGGGGATATTCCCTAGCATTCTGTTCCCTCCTGTCTGTCTCCACATAGAGACGCCTTTAAATAGAAAACCTTCGTTTGGAGGGTGGTGGGAGCCAGGGAGGGGGAGCTGGAAAGGCCACTTCCCAGGGGTAGGGTAGGTGGTGCCATAGTGAGGGGAGGAAAATTGACAGAGGCCCTGGGCCCCTGGTGAAGAAATGAGGGGCTTCTCAGAGAGCCAGCCTGGGAAGAGGCAATGCTCCTAGGGGTGATTTTCATGTCTGGGTGCCAGTCTGAGGCTGCTGTCTCTAATCTTGCTGTGTGAGGGGGTGGGAGGATGGGAGGGACTGCTTTCTCAACACTGCCTCTCCCTGGCCAGCTCTGCTCAGAGCCCAGGAACCTGAGACCAGATGTCTCCCCGGGCTGCTGCACAACATTTGTTTGGGCCTTACATACTAATTGGCTCCACTCTGCAGCTTCAGGGACTTAATTGTGGGCCCATCACGACCCCTTCTGTCCTCAGATAGGAATGTGCACAGGCTTATAGCAGAAACTGGGGTTACAAAGGGACAGGAGGCTGGAGAGTAGGGTGGTGGGAGGTCTTGGGTGTTAATTTTTACCTGAAGAGGTGCACAGTTGTCTTCTGAAGGATGAGCTGAAGTAACAAAGTCAGGAGGCCCAGCCAGGACCACAGAGGTCAAGAAGGAGGCAGAGTCATCCATGAATTTCCCCAACGGAAAACCAGGTGTCAGGACACAGCACAGAAAAGTTAATGAATCTCCCAGATCCTGGCTATTTTCTTTTTCTTCTGATCTTAAACACTCCCCAAATGACTTCTCCAGGCCTGGCCAGTCCCTCAGAGGAGCCTGGATGGATGAGGTTAGGCTGAGAGGTCAGCCCTGCCAACAGGACTTGGGAGCCCCAAGGAGCCCATCTGTCTTCTTTCCAGAATGAGTCAGTCCAGGCTGTCCCTGTAGGTGGCTTTGCCTCGTCCCTACTCCAGCAGGGGCCACAGCACAGTCCTTGTCCAAGTCCTGGACCGGGACAGGAGGGATTAAAGGTGCGGAAGAAAATCCCCACAAAGCACCCACAGCACTCATTGGTAGTCAGTCACATCATTCTTTCCCACTTTTTCTGCTGAAGCCACACTTAAAATCCTCCTGACCCAGAGCTCCAGACAGCCACTACCAATCCATTATACCTAGCATTGGAGCTGAAACCGGTCTGCCCTCCTTGCTTTTTCCATTTCTTCTCCAGGACCCAGAGTCCTAACAGTGGCTAAGCCCCCTCAATGGACTGGGTTGCCACAATTTCCGTACACACCCATCTGTGTACCCCATATCTCTGTACTGTGCCCCACCTGCAGGGACAACCTGGCCGTTTTGCTTTGGGACACCCAACTCTAAAGGTTCCTGGACTGTCACCTGCTGTACCCCCTTCCGTGCACTATATTCTGCCAGCCAGTCTGGACCCCTCCCAGACCTGGCAGCTGGATCCTCCAGTAGGTTCCTGACACCCTGGGGGGCAGCCCCCAGCTCTTCACTGTCTCTCTTGTCCCACTGCAGTTCACCAGGCTGAACCCAAAATAGGACAAGAAGCCCAAAGCTCCTAATTCTACTTATGAGTTCAACTCTTTTTCCCTCCTAATCTCAGAGGGGTATTGACATCACCCATTTTAAGAAGAGGTAAATTTGGGGGAGAAATAAGACGCAAAGTGGGGAGACATCCTCTAATCAGGCTGATCAAAGTCCCAGACTGCAACCAGGACCCCCAGCTGTATCCAATGTCCCCCCGACTAAAAAAGCAAAGTGAGAAATCCCCATTCACTTCAGGGGAAGTGCCAGCTTTCATTCAGCAATAAACTCATTTCACACTTCTTTCATGCTGCTTGTTGCCAAGCACAGAGATGTCTCTATGTATGATACTGTGCTTGCCTTGACTGGGCTCAAAGTCTACCTCCTCAGCATCCCCTGAGGTATCTTTGGGAGTCCTAGGGCCTCGACTTAACAAAGTAGATCTAAGACATTGGTTTCCTAAACCTTGTGCTTCAGAATCACCTGCAAGCTTATTAAAAATACAGATTCCTTGGTTCCACCCTATTCTCACTAAGAATCCCCTGGACCGGGGCCCGACACTTTGGCCTACACCAGTGTCCTTAAATTGTGGTTTGCAGACCAGTGTCATCGTCAGCACCTGGGAACGTATACATGTAAATCCTCCTTCTCCACCCCAGACCACTGAATTAGAGACTCTGGAGGGGGGCCCAGCAATCTGTGTTTTAACAATCCTTCAGGTGGTTCAGATGTACATGCAAGTCTGAGAACCACTTCCCCAGGTGATTCTGAGATAGATTCGAGTTTGGGAGCCATTGATCCAAGGGCCCTCCAGAATTCTAATTCCAGCTGTGGCTCCTTTGGGCACATCCAGTGCAGCCCAAGTGGTGGGGGGTGAGCCCTAGGACATCTTTAGCCTTCTGCAGAGGACTGGCCTGCTGGAGGGGGAGGCTGGAAGGAACAACTTCTCCAAGGCATTGCTATGCCTGGCAACAGTTTCTGTGGCTGCTAGACAGCGGCCAGCCTGCCCAAAGTCCATCTGAAAGGTTCTATTCAAAGTTATTAGATGAGCAAACACCACCACTTTTTTCCTTTCCCCTGCACCTGGAGCTGTGACCAGAACTGTTGACAGCTGTGGCTGTGGCCCTGGGAAAGGGTCAGCAAAAGAATATTAATCCTCACCTGCTGGGGAACTGGACCCTTGGGAAGGAGCTGGGCAGTGGGTTCGGAAGAGGGAATGTCTATAGGAAATAGGGCCAATTCCTTGGAGCCGGAAACCAATCCCTCGTCTGGATCTCTAGCACAGTGCTTACATTCAGAAGGTGCCAGGATGGTGGGTTGTGCTGAATTTCCACCAGATGGCCTCTGGGGGTCTCTCAGTCTGTGGTGGACACATGGACAGGCCCACCACCCACAGAAAATCCAACAGCGACATGAAAACCAAGATGGGAACCTACGTTGTCGCCTAGTCTGGGGTCAGGGCACTATGGGGCTGGTGCTGTGGGCCTCTATAGATGAAGACAGAGCAGAGATTTTCATCTGTACTGTCCTTCGTGGCCACATCACATGACCAAAGCTGACCTGGCTGCTGCACAGAGGGAACTGCATGGCTGTGCATCCTCTCTCAGGAGTCTAACACTCTTAATCATTTCCACAAGGCAGTGCAAGTCCTGGTTTCTGCTTTCAACTACTGTTTATTTTTTTAATCTCCTATCCTTTGATTCACTCTGGGACCAGGAATCAACCCTCTGGTATTTTATGAAGTCATAAGCTTTGACTGTGTTGAATTTGAACTCCGGAAGGGGTCAATGTGCTCTCCATCACCACTCATGTTCTAGGAAACCATTCTTACTGGCAGCGGGACTGGGTAACTGTCATGCCCTGTCCCAGCCTCAGTCTCCTTATCTGCAAAATAGGGAAGACATGTTGACCTCACAGCCCTCACATCACACTACAGGCACCTAACACATTCTAATTTCCTATTTACTTTCTCCTTTAGACTGGAGGAGCCAATGCCTAAGGCCACAAAATGGTAGAAGTGTGGCCTGAGTACAAATTCTGTCTCTCTACCCAGAATCCCAATGTAGTGAGTTGACTGTGTCTTCTAAAAGAATACACTGAAGGCCTAACCCCTGATACCTGTGAATATGACCTCATTCGGAAACAGGGTCTTTGCAGATGTAATCAAGTTAAGATGACGTCACATTGGACTGGAGTGGGCCCTGAATCCAGTGACTGGTGTCTTTATAAAAGAACAAAGAGGGAGGTTTGGATATGGAGACACACAAAGAAGAAGGCCATGGAAAGATGGAGGCAGAAATAGGAGCAATGTGGCTACAAGTCAAGGAGCACTGACGATTGCTGGGACCACAAGAAGCTAGGAAGAGACCAGGAGGCCTCCTTCTCTGGAGCCTTCCTAGGGAGCGTGTCCCGCTGATAACTTGATTACAGACTTCTAGCCTCTAGAACTATGGGAAAGTACAGTTCTGCTGTTTTCAACGACGCAGTCTGTGGGAGTTTGTTCTGGCAGCCTGGGAAGCTAACACGACCGTCACCCCTCAAAGTGGAGAGCAGCTGCTGGCCCCAGTCCCATCAGCAGCCTCTGCTCTTCTGCTCGTCTCCAACTTTATATGGATCTCCGTGAAATCAAACAATATTTTACATGTGAATCATGCTTTATAGCTTACAGGGCACCAAGAATATCCAAGTTTTCACTCAACCCTCACAACCACCCTGGGAGTTTTAGGTTTTGTTGACCCCATTTTATAGATGTGGAAACTGAGAACCAGAGAGATTAAACGGATTATCCTGTGATCTCATGACAAATCAATGGAAGAGCCAAGACTGAACCCAAATACTCTGACTCTTAAGTCAGGGTTCTTTTTCTTTTAACTTTTTTATTGTGAAGTATAATAACACATACATAAAAATGCACAAAACACAAAACTCAAGGAAAGCAGCACCCACATAACCACCAATCACTCTCCCTTCCCTCCACCCCAAGGGAACTGCCAGCCTTACCAGGCTGGTGCTTTTACACCAGAGGACACATCCACCTTGACCTTTGAGTCAATACGAATCAAGGGAGGCTGCAGTAACAAGGCAGAGGCCCGTCCTGTGGACTGTCCTCCCCAAGACTCAGGGACTCCCTGGTGAGGCTCCCAGGGCTCCTCCCCATCCTTCTGTGTAGGAGAAGAGAAAATCTCCCAACTGGTCTGGATGTTCTCAGAGCCATAAAAGCTGGGAGTGGCTGCCACTTTTTTGAAGCAAACCACAGACTTTTAACAAGAAGCAGGGGTGGGGGTAGGGCAGGACAGGCCCAGGACTGGGATCATGGGTGGGTTAAAGAAACAAGACAGGAAGTACCATATCTCTCAGAACAGCCTGTCAGCTTACCCTCCTTCCTCCTGTCAGAGACGTCTCTGCTACAATGTCAGGAGCCAGCCAGATCCACAGGATTTTAGCCTCATCTCCCCTGGAGGCAGGGGTTAACCACAGGGCTTCTTGGATCCTTTCTGCCTGAGTTTGTGACTCCTCTCTTCTCTGGGAGTCTGTGCTCCTGCTCTTGGTATCATGGGAATAGGGCAGAGGAAGAGAATGGGACTAGTCAGAAAGCTGCAGCCAGACATTTGAGCTGTCATTCCCTGCCTGACTTCTGGAAAGTCACTTAATTCCTCTGGGCGGCAGGTCCAGCCCTCTGACGCAGGGGCCCCGGTCAAGTGCCTGTGGGGTTGTGGTGAGTGAGCACTGATGCAGACATGAGATGCTCAGTCTGGCTTCCAGATGAGAAGAGACGAGCAGACGGATCCTTCTGCAGTGGACGAGCCTCCAGGTCCACACGCCCCTGGCTGCCCCGGGGGAGGCTCAGTGTGGCTACTTCTGCAGATGGGACCCAAGGCAGGACGACAAGGGCTCTGGAGGGGCAACAGGAGCTCAAGGGAAGTGACAGCTCAGCCAGCTGTCAGTTACAATCAGTGCCATCTCTGCCTGGAGAGGGCAGGACAGCGGACTAGAAGGGTTCTCTCTGCTCAGTTGTCCTGCTTCTTCTCCCTGGGGAAGGGAGAGGCAGGTTCCTGAGCCCGAGGGGAAATTCATACTATTGGGGTTGTTTTCCGGGGAAAAGTCTGAGTTCCTGAAACCAGTTCCAAGAAGACTAGCTTTCCGGACTGGAAATTGGAAGCCCTCAACTTAGCTCTGACTACTGCTTAGGGTGAGCTCGAGCAAGTCCCTGCCCCTCGCTCAGCCTCGGTTTCTGCATCTGATAATGATAACACTTTTCAATTTATTGAGCATATGGTATGTGCTAGGGAATGAGCTGGATACTTAAGATGCATCCTCTCTGATATCTGGCCTGTATACCTCACAGGGGTGCTGTGAGGATCCATTAAAAACTGCATTTCCTCAAAAAAGTTAAACATAGAATTGCCATATGACCCAGCAATTCCACTCCGAGGAATACACCCAAAAGAAATGAAAACAGGTGTTCAAACAAGTACGTGTACGTACATTTTCACAGCAGCACTGTTCACAATAGTCAAAAGGTGGACACAATCCGAAAGTCCATCAGCTGACAAATGGACAAATAAACTGTGGTATGCACATACAAAGGAATATTGCTCAGCCACAAAAGGAACGAAGTCCTGATACATGCTACAATTTGATGAATCACGAAGACACGCTGAGTGAGAGAAGCCAGCAGAATCACATATTTTATGATTTCTTTCATATGAAATATTCAGAATAGGTAAACCCATTGAGAGAAAGCAGGTTAACGGTTACCAGGGAATGGGGGGAGGGGAGAATGGGGAGTGACTGGTTACTGGTAAGGGATGTTCTTCTGAGTGACAAAAAACTAGAGAATGGTGGTGGCTGCACATTGTGAATACACCAAATGACAGCGAATTGCACACTTTAAAATGTCTAATTTTATATTATGTGAATTTCATCTCAATAAAATATATACCTATACATACATATGTATGTATACCGATACATATATATGTCTTTGCAGAGTGTGGAGCCGTTAGTGTCACGGCCACTGGCTAGCTTGCTCCTCTTGAATGAGAAGAGAAGAGGGCAGCTGGCCTTCTCTTTTTGCTGAAGCGCGTTGCAGCCGTGCTCCACCACATATGGTTGAATTTGGCCTCCTGGGTCAGTGTTGTTGCCAATCACAGCGGCATGCGTTACCCATGCATACACTGACGTGCCCGCAGGCTATGTGCCCATGGAAGTACACCGTTCCCACATGGAGCATCCATCCCTCTGCAGTGAGCAAAGGTGCCAAGAGCTCCTAATTTACTCATCTCAGGGAGTAGGGAGTTCTCAGCAAACACAATGAGCTTCTATTTGCATCGGGCCTCTTCGTACACAGCAGTGCCCATCCAGGCTCACAGAAAGGCGAGACAGGCTCTGGAGACAATAGCACGCGGCTGGCTAGTGGGGTGTGGGAGGCTGTGAGACAGGCCATGCGCAGACAGGACTTGCTTTTAGCTGAGGAACAACAACGCACCCCACTCTCCCGGTGCCACCTTCCCCGCTGATCTCTTAGCGCTCAAAGGGAACTGCTGTCCTTGGGGAGGGTCCCAGGAGAGGCAGGGGACGGAGCCAGAGCCTCAAGGGCTGGGATGCGCTCCGTGGGAAGGAGGGGCAGCAGCTCGGTGACGCTCTGGTCACTCGGGGTTGGGACCCAGCCTACTCGGCCAATTGGCCTGGGTTTATTACTTTGCATGAAGACCCCAGTCGGGCTGGGTGGACAGGGCAGTGCGTGTTAGGTCAGGGTTGCAAGCTCACCAGGAAAAGGGCTACTTTCTTAGACTGCCAAGCAGGAGGGTCCCCAGCTCTCCTCCATCCACTCCCTGCTCTAAGCCCCAGAGTACACAGGGGGCTAGCAGGCCCTGGCTCACCAACCTCTGGATGAGCTGCCTGCTGCCCCTGAGGCCATGGCCCTAGTAACCCCAGATGAGTGGAGCCAGGTGACCTCTCTGAACTGCAAAGCTTTAAGTGAAGTGGTTAAGGGGTCATGCGGCCCCTTTGCTGGGGTTGGCGGGGTTGGCGGGGTTGGCACTGCAGTTAGCACATGAGCTGCCTGCTGGGGCTGCTGGCAGCTCTCAAGGTTCCCCCGCCTGGTGGCCAAGCCCACTCAATTCCTGGATGCTGGAGGCCTTAGGTAATGGCTCCTTACTGTTTCCTCTCGTTTACCCCAGGCCTGGGAGGCACTGAGACTTCAGGAGAAGCTGCTGGCAGCCCCGAGGAACAGTGCCTAACCTGAGGGCTGCCACGCGGTCGGCCCTCCATCAGGCACAGACGACAGTCTAAATGAGGCCTTGTGGGAAGGGAGAGGGGTAGACTGCTTGCACCCATTGCCCTCCCCATTGTTCTTGTGCACGTGCTCTCGCACACATACATGCACACATGAGACAAATGTTGATGCCACCAAGAGGGTGAATAATGCAGAAGGGAGGAGAGGGTTTGTCAGAAGGTGCTCCTCCATAGTTGGAGAGGCATCCAGCTTAACAAAAAAAAGAAACAACAAAATCTGACTTTCCTTCACCTGCCGCCAGCCAGTGCTCTCTCCCCATCCCTCTGCAACACTGAATTAGAAGAGGGCCTCACCCTGCAGAGGAGAGGACGCTAAGGAAAGCATCAGCTTTGTGCCTGAACCCCAAGCACTTTTTCCACTCACTTAAAATGCTGCCTGATGACACCCCACACGGCTCTGAGCCTCTGCGGGGCTCCCAGCCCTGGGCTGCAGACACAGGACTCTAAGAACAACACCACTAGGTAAGAACATGTCCCAGTGACTAACCTTTCAGTTCTTCATTCCCTTCCAAACAACAGCATTTGTCCATGTGAAATCCCGCTAACTAGTGACATAGCCCCTCCTCCAACAAGCCCACAGTAGCCAACTGAAGACCATGGCCCTTCTAACTCAGGGCCTCCTCCTGACCCCCCACAAATGGCTCCCTTGCCTCCTCCCTTCGTTGGCATGTCTGGGGCTCTTTTCCCCTCCTGCTGAGGTAAGATGGTGTGTCTGGCAGCTGTCCGCTCCACGCGATTTGTCCAGCCTTTACTGAATGCCCACAGTGTCCTGGGCCTGGGTGCAGAGTTAGGGGAACAGCTCCTTCAGCAGTGTCAGCACAAACCAGGGCCAAAGTCAAGGAAAACTAGGCAAGAATACAGGAAAAGAGAGAAAGAAAGAAGGAAAGCACGCCCTTCCCCTCCATACCCTTCAGGCTTGGTTCTCACAGAAGCCTGGCTCTGCAGGAAAGCGACAATGGAAGGTGGGTCTGCTGCAGCCAGTCAGGGGACGTCCCCCAACCCCAGACTCTGGGGTGGAGACCCCAGGAGCAGATCTTCCAGAGTTAGGGCTTTTTGGGAGAGTTTTTTTCTCCCAGCATCCCAAGGTGGGCGCAGGAGGCTGCTTTAGCCCATGTGGGTTGTAACCGAGGTCTCAGCGCCGCTGCTGAGTGCCGTCAGTGCTGCTCTTGTTTGCCGTTGGTGATGGGAGGCTCAGCAGCAAGAGAAACAAGGACAGTGAAGAGCTGGCCTGCGTGAAAAGCCCGGGTAGATCTCCTTCAGTATATTTCCCTGAGGAGTCGCGACAACAGTGAGTCCTGGTGGCTCACAGGCAGGTGGTGCAATCAAAAGAATGCTGACTCTGCTTCCCAGTTTACTCCACCATCCGTCACCCACTCATCTATGACGCTTTCATTCATACCGTACGCCAGATGCCGGCTTGTGTTTAAATCGTAGTTCACCTCTTTGAGCCTTGTTTATCTTAGGTGTTAAATGGAGATAATTGTAGCTGTGTTTCAGGGTTTTGTGAAGATTAACTAAAATGATATACATAGAGGACCTAGCCTAAAGCCTTAAATGATATTAATCCCCTTCTGTTTCCTCCTTCTAGTTCTCCAGAGAGAAGGCGGCTCCTTCTAATCCTGCACCCCGCACCCGAGTTATCCCCACAAACCAGAACACATTTACTCCCAGAAGATGCTGTTTGTTGAAATGGGGAGCTGGAGGAAGCAGGGCCAACGGGGCAGGAGAGAGGGGCAGGTCTGAAGAAAATGTAGACAGAAATGCCTCCATGGGGTGAGGATCCAGTGCTTCCTGTGAGGCTGGCTGCTGGCAGGAAGGCGGAGAAAGCAAATTCTCCCGCAAGGGTGTGTTTCTGAAAGTGGTTGGGATCTAAGAAGTGGGAGGTATGGGAACGGAATGCATCTTTCTGTATCTTGATTGAAGATCAAAACAACTTCTATTCTTGCAAATTCCCTTAGAAATACAGCCTCATGGGGATCGAGAAAGGAATTTATTTCTTCACAAAGCTTACCAAGCAGCCTGGCTGGGAGCCATTTGGCAGTTTCTCCAGCAGGAAACTTCTGGAGAAGCAACAGGGCCCCCTCCTCATGCTACAGGACCAGACTGAGGGAGCTCAGTCTCTCAGTTCCTGCCCTGGGTAACCTCACAGACAGGGTGCATCCTGGAGGTGCACAGGGCAGCTCCCCAGCTGACCCTCCAGTGACTGAGGAGCTTGCCAGGCAAGGTGAATGGCCTAACCCTGAGCTGTTCAGTTTGGGATTGCAGGGGCTCACAATGCCCCCAGATAAGCATGCTATATGTGGGCCACCAGTTTTACCCAAGGAGCTTTTGTGTGTGTGTGTTGGGGGGGAGGGGGTGGTTGGGTGGATTTCTTTTGAAATAAACATGAATGTTTTATGGAACAAAATGTAAAACTTGCATGATTTTTTAATATTAAAGTGACGTTTCCACTTGAGTGGGCTGCTTTGGATCACGCCCTGTGATCACTGGAAGGTACACTTCCACTCTCCTCTCCTTTTCTAGATACTTCCTAAAGAAAAGTTTGAAAAGCCCTTCTTTTTGGAGCTAGAAGTTTAAGTGATGACCTCTGCTTCAGCGGCCATCGCGTCCATCATGCTGCCTCCAGATGGCACTCTCAAACCTGGCCACACATTAAATCATCAGTGAATCAATCCAGAGATGCCGAGCCCCATCTGCAGAGCTTCTGCTCATTCATCTGGAGTGGGGCCTGGGCCTCGGCATTTTCCAAGGCTGCCCCAGTGGCTCCCATTTGTAGCCAGGATGAGAACCACTCCTTTAAATGGAGGGCTGTGCTGTCAGGGTCCTTGACCCCTTGGGCCTGCTAACCCTCCAGTCCTGTTTTTTCTTACAGGTGTCAGGTACTTAGTCTATTTTCTTTCCAGGCTGCTGGCAGCCACATTCCTACTAAAGTCATCTTCCCTCTGACTTCCCATAGATTAGAGCACACGGTCCTCCTTTCTACTCCACCAACCATTCCTGGACAAACACCCAAGGTGAGGAAAGGAAGTGACATAGTTCCCAAGTGCCGCACATGTGCCAGGTGCTGTGTCAGATACTTACAGGTGCTTTAAAACCACCCAGTGAGCTAGGTGTTAACCATCCTTATTGTACAGATAAGGAACCTGAGGACCATGGAAATTAAAGAACATCTGGGATTCAAAGCCATTTTGTCTCACTCAAAATCCATGCCCTTTAGAAGACAATGACAGTACCTTGCCTTTCCTAAAACTCTTTTGTTTTTTAAGAGGTTTTTCCTTATTTATTTAATTGTTAAACTATGCTTTGCTGCAGGGACCATACAGAGGTAAGCAGACAACAGGATGAACTAGAGTTCAGGACATCTCACACATTACTAGGATCATTATTCCTGGTCTTTACTGACCTCTAGTAGAACTAGATTCAAGGCTGTAGACCTTTAGATGGGCCCATGGGACATGTCACTAGTTCTTGCTTCGGGGAATCAGCCCTGTCCCTAGGTAGGAGCTAACCTTTGTCCTCAGCCCAAAGGGATTCAGAATGGTGCTGCTGGTTAGGTGGTATTCTTGTTCTCCCCTCTCCCCACCTCAAACCTGATGCTTAACCTCTTGTCTGGAAAAAGCTGGGGCATCTCCTCTTCTGGGCTGCTCTGCACTTGGCTCTTGGATCCTGACCTTTTCCATGACCCCCTGGGTAAGTAAGATATTTTCCTATATATCCCCCAAAGATATTTTTCCATGTCTATAGAGGGTTCTACACTGACCTTGCAGTCACCTCTCTTGCCCTTCCTTGAAAGGGTTCGATAATTCCAGCCACTGAAAGTCCCATTTCCACCCTTGCCTAGCTTCTCTCTGATTGGTTTAAGTTACCAAAGTATATTTACTACCCTTTAGTAAAGCCTAACTTCTTCACCTTTCATTTATTCAACTAATGTTTAGAAGGGGCCTAATACACGCCAGGCACTTGGCAAAGCATTGTGCTAATGGAGGCACAACGACATTGCCTCCCTTCTCAGGCAGCTTGCAATCTACCAAAACCAAAAGAGGCTGCTATTTTTTGAAGGGCCACCACGTGGCAGGCTCCCTACTAGGAGTCTATTTTCTTCCTGTCATTTAGTCCTCCCAATATCTAATAAGGTTAGAGTTATTACCCCCATTTTACAAAAGAGGCCGCTGAGTCTCATTGATGCTTAAGCAATTAGCCCAAAGTCACGGAGACAACAAGTGGTGGAGCTGGGATTTGAACATATACCTGTGTTCCCAGCCCATGCTTTTTCCTTTACACTGGAGATTCTGTGTAGCATAGTGGTTACAAACTCAGGCTCTAGAAGCAAAAAGACTTGAGTTTAGAATCCTAGTTCTGCTGCTTAATTTCTATACTATCTTGAACAAATTAATTAGTCTGTCTCAACTTTGGTTTCTTCATCTGTGAAAATAAGATATGAAAATACCTATCTCATAGGTTTGTGGTGAAAATCTCAGAAATGGTAGCTGGTGTTTTAGAGCTGATATCTAGTCCTGATCTCATCTATAGCTAGGTGACCTCTGTGACTGGTGCCAGCATCCTGGGAACTGGGCTGCCTTACATCAGTTCTCTCCAGACATCCCCAGGACAGTCTGAGGGACACCATTAATTCTTAGCTCATTTGCATAATAAAGATGGATGTCATGTACTGAGCCACTGAATGACCAAACCCTCCAGGCTTCAGGTTTCAGGTTGTCTCCTCTGCCTCCTTCCTCATTTTGGTATCTCTCCCTGAACCAATGCCCCTTTCCTGACTCAAATACACTCCTACTTTCTAGAAGGTGAACTTCTGGAATCTCTCACGTCATCATCATTTTAATAATACCGGGCATGCAGTAAAAACACAGTAAAAATAAGAGATGCTATCCATTAAAAGAGAAAGGTTGTTCTCTGCCTTATTTTTAAAGAGCTTATTAGAAGGAAATTCTGAAGCTCTTAATGCATTTCCCAGAACTTGGAACTTGAAAGAGGCTTGCACTTGAAAGAAAGCAAGTCTTTCCCCCAGCTCCAACTCTTGGTCTCATCCTCTGGAAAGAGGAGACTATCCATGGTGAGGACTTCTAATGACCCCTCAGTGCCAAGGGAATAAGGAAAACATCTCCCTTGGAAACTTTGGGACACATTATGGGGTGTCAGTGTAGCCAAGACTTTCCATCGAAACATTAGACTAGTAAACAATCGCTGTCTGGCGTCAACAGTTTTCAGGATGGGCCGGCAGCGGGGCCTGAATCATATTACCATGATCATCTTTCTACTGACTCTTTATGTCCAACTCAATAATTCTGTTTGGGTGGATTTCCAGTCTTGCCCCTCTTCCCCTGATTGTTTGGGACCAGAGGCTATGATATAAAAACACGGACAGTTGGATTCTATGGGGATGAAGAGGAAGAGGCTGGCAGCCACAGGAGTATCACTGTGTCTTTGCTGGTAGTAATTTAAATCAGAAGACACTTCATCCCTCCCAAACAGGGTGGGTCCAATGTCAGAGGCAATCAGCTTTGCCCAGTACTTTTCCAGGTCAGGAGGAAATAGCAGTGGCCTGAACCCCTGGAAAGTCTAATTGGCCTAAAAGTCTAAGGGTTTGCCTGGCTTGGTTGGTGGTGGACATTCCATCCAGTATTAGGTACTGAAGACAGGTAGACTCTGCAGGGAGCCAAAAATACAATTCATTTCATAACTCTTTACTGATTACCTACCAGGGGCCAGGCACTGTGTACCCAGCCGGGGACCAGAGCTACAGAAATGGGCAACGTGGCCTCTCTCTTTACTTGCCTTATAGTCTCATGACTGGGTAGCGTTGGCTTGACGCCTCCCAGAAAGCATCAGCGTCCCCAGTGAGTCTCCTTTACATGTGGACTCCTGTGGCAATCTGGGCAACATCAGGATCCCCTACTTCCTATACCAAAGCTGAGCTCAGAGGGCCTAGATCCAGAACCAGGCAAACAGAGCAGCAATCATCAAAACGGAGATTAGAACCCATTGACAAAGGAATTTTGAACAGTGGTTCAGAATGGTTCCCTGGAACTCTGCCTCCTGACCTGATCCCAATCATCCCTTTTCTTTCTTCCCCCGAAACCTATCTTGAAACAGGACAGATGACTAAGGAACTGGTGCAAATCTCACTGCTTTAGAAGTGGTCAACAAACCACGTGGAGATTCTGCCTTTTTTGGTGAAACGTACTGGAAAGGATCCCAGTCAATGTTTGGTCCCCAGACTCTACTGACTTTCACCGTTATTAAATACAGTAATTATCCAGCATGCTGGGATTTAAAAAAATAAATATCTGTACCAATGAGTGGATTTGCGCAAGCTGCCTAGGCCCATCTAAGAAGTGTCTCTCAGGCCAGGTTGCCAGAATCAATGAATTCCATTCAAAAGTGACTACTTTCTGGACTTAAAAATGATGAGAAAGTCATCTGTGCATTATTCACAGCCATCTTCAGCTAAGGACACCCTGCGCCACTCACGAGATCAGAGTTGCTGCATATGCGTCTGCTTTATTTTGAGCAGGCATTATAATGAAGCCTCTTTGTGTCCCCTACACTCAGGACCTTGCTAGGCACAGAGGAGATACTATCTGTTTATTAAACTGAAATGAACTACATGTGAGGTCAGAAAGAGAAGCCCTGTTCCCCACCCCCTCTCATCTTTATACTCCCCTTTCCGCAGATTCCAGTAGACTGGCTCCGTATAAACTGAGTCCAGCCCTGACAGCAGGACGCTCATCACCCCTCCATTCTACCAGTCCTCTGGCCCTTGCTTGTGAGAAAGTATGTGGGCTTTAGATCAAGGTTAAAATCTTTGTTTTACCATTTCTAGCTACTCATTTTACATCTCTGAGCACCTATTTCCAATGCAAAATACCTCCTGAGATCATTATATGAGATAACATAAGGAAATCACTCAGTTTATAGTAGGTGTTCGGTAGAGGCCCACTCATTATGTTTAATCTTTTTAAAAACTATTTGTAAGTCCTAAGAAGAGTGGGTCCCCAACAAGCAACTTTCTGACAGCCTATGTCACTCAGGGCTAGCCTACGAGCCCTCGTGGTCTAGTAGTTACAATTCAGAGCTCTCACTGCCATGGCCCAGGTTCCTTTCCTGGTCAGGGAACCACACCACCTGTCTGTCTGTTGGTTGCATACTGTGGCGGCTGCATGTTGCTGCGATGCTGAAAGTTATGCTACCGGTATTTCACATACCAGCAGGGTCACTCACGGTGGACAGTTTTCCCTGGAGCTTCCAGACTATGAAAGACTAGGAGAAGGACCTGGTCACTTTCTTCCGACAAAGTTGGCCATGAAAACCCTATGAATAGCAGCAGAGCATCGTCTGATAGAGCGCTGGAAGGTGAGAGGATGGCACAAAAAGACTGGGCAGGGTTCCGCTCTGCTCAACACAGGGTCACTAGGAGCTGGAATGGCACTAACATCAAAAACACAGCTCAAACCTATTGGAGCAACTGAAAGTGCCATCTGCCTTGACACCTCTAAATTCTTCAAATTCAAATCTGAGGCTTTCTCAATTGGCATTTTTTAAAAATAAGGAATGTTTCAACTTTGAGCCCTAGTGCACTCTTAGTAGAAATGTAAAATGGTGCATCTGCTATGAAAAACAGTATACAAGTCTAAAAAATTAAAAATAGAATTACCATATTCTGAGCATATACCCAATTCCACTTCTGAGTGTATACCCAAAATAATTAAAAGTAGGTTCTCAAAGAGATATTTGTACATCCATGTTCATAGCAGCAGCATTCACAATAGTTAAGAGGTGGAAACAGCCCATGTGTCCATCAATGAATGAATGAATAAATAAAATGTGGTCTCTACATACAATATGATATTGTGGAAAGGAAATTCCGACACGTTACAACATGAGTGAAACTTGAGAACACTATGCTAAGTGAAATGTGCGTCACAAAAAAACAAATACTGTATGACTCCACTTATATGAGGCATCTAAAGTAGTGAAACTTATAGAAACAGAAAGTGGAATGGTGGGTGCCATGGGCTGGGGAGAGGGTGAAATGGGAATTTTTGTCTAAAGGATATAGAGTTTCAGTTTCGAAAGATGAAAAAGTTCTAGAGGCTGGTTGCATGGCACTGTGAATACACAACACTAATGTACACTTAAAAATGGTTAAGATGGTAAATTTTGTGTTAGGTGCAATTTACCACAATTAAAAATCAAACAAATAAGGAGTGTTTCCTGGATGCTGGCAGGAGACAATCAGCTGAGGAGAGAGCATTTAAGACACACAGGTTCGTCTAAGCTACTGAGATTCTACGTGACCCAAATTCTAATGGCTCCCAAATGTTTTCCTCTAGCCCCTGAACTTCAAACTCAGAGTCATCCATCTAACTGCCTGTGTGCGTCTCCACTGGAGAGCCAACAGGCATTTCTAACGTAGGCCCTCTCCCTCCCCGTCTTTCCCACGTCAGGAAATGGAGCTGCTGCCCACTCAGTGGCTCAAACTGAAACCCTAGGCCTCATCCTTGACTTTCCGTGACTCCCCATATCTGGTCCATCTTCAGGATGTGTCAGTCCCCTCTCTGAAAATACATTTCCCCTCCCACTGCACCAGTCCAGGCTGCCGTTCTCTCTCTGTGAGGCTGGCTAGCACCTCCGGCTCCCACCCTCGTCTCCCTCTCCCCACTCAGCAGTCTCTCCTATGTGCTTTTAAAAATGTGAATTGGGTACTTCCCCTGCTTAAAACATACTGTTTTTCAAATATTTAGAATAAAAACTAAATCGTTTCCATGCCAAATATCCCTTCATGGTCTAGCTCCTGCCTGCTTCTCTGACCTCATCTTCCCTTCACCCAGGGTCTCTATATCTGTAAAATAGGTACAACAGCAATCATGTCCAGGTAGTGAGCATCAGTGAGGTGCTAGGCCAGGTGCCTCACACACATGACCTCAGATAGTCCTGGCTATAGCCCAAGGTGGTGTTAGGAATCCTAAGACTGTAGTGAGGATTAAATGAGAGCGCACAATGCTGGTGCCAGCAAGTGATGGATCACTGCTAGATTTGCTCCAATGTGGGGGGAGAACATCTGTAGCCCCGAGAAGTCTACCCTGGTCAGGGACGCTGTCCTGTGTCCTGCTCTCTTATCCACTGGTCTAACCACCTGCCCATAGGGGGCGCTTGGCCAAGACGGGTGATCACTAGCTCTCTGAGGGGCACAGGGGTTGTTAAAGAGTTAAGATGCCTCTCCCCAAAGCCTGGCCTTCCCCATCCCCACATCTGCCCTGTGGTTTAATGAGAAATCCAGGCACTCTGTAAGGGACTGTGCAAATAACTTCTAGGGCGCCACTAACTCATTCAGCAGAAAGAGGCCCAGAGCTGCCAATGCTTCAGGGAAGATAAGTGAGTGGAAAGAAGGTGGTTTTTATAGCATCAGGCAGATGGAAGGATTTTGCGCGGTTGAGTGTGAGCTCCGCCCCTGCAGCAGAGCCAAAAAATCCAGGCTCCGGGCTCCTCAGCCCCTCTCTTCACAATATTTGATTAGGAATTTGGGGGCGGGACCTGGCCTGGCACAGACGCGCACACTCTCAGTGGACACTCCTACTCCTTCTCTCTCTCTCTCTCACACACGTTCTCCAACCAAGGAGGCCAGACAGAGGGACGTGGTCACTCTGAAAGGTTCAACTTGAGGTAAGTTCAGCATTTTACTTCAGTTTCTGTGCCTTCTAGTCCCATGAAGGAAACAAAGGAAGGGGCTGGGAGTAGGGCAGGGGCAGGCAGGGAGGAGCCATTCCTCCTTCTCCTCTTCTAGGCCGTGATCCCAGGAGGCTGGAGAGGGGCCGAGGGGGAGCAGGAGGAAGGGGCTCCAGCGGCTGCCTTTGCCTGACAGTTCCTTTCTGGTTGCTGGGAGGCCTCCAATTCTCGGGCTTGAAGAAGCGAAGAACCAGGTATCCAGAGAAGCCAGCTTTGCCCTCCCACCCACCACTCACCCCACCATCCTAGCGCCATGTCCCTGTGGTCTCTCTGTGGGACCTATGTGCTGTTTGGGGGGCAGGAGGAGTTTGTGTATTGTGTGTGTGTGTGTGCACGTGTTTTTCTGGGGTGAGAGGAAGAGAATAAAGAGAAGCATTGAGAATCGATTGTGTCCAGGGAGCTGTGAAGTGGGGGTCCAATCCAGTGAGGGGATGGCTTCTGGTTTGACTTCTTCAACTCTGCTAGGAGGGAGAGACGGTCCTCTAGAGCAGAGAAATGAAAGACCAGCAGTAACTCCTGAGTGAGCCAGACTCAACTCATAGAGTGCCTGCCTGGAAACTTTCCACCTCACAAAACTCCGAGCACAGCAGGGTCTCTAGCATTATAGGGGGAAATTTAAGAGCATACAACCCTGGAGCAACATTGCCAAGAGAAGGGGGTGAGGTGAGGAGAGTCATAAGCTCCCCACCAAACCCTTTTAGCCATCATGGCCCCTAAGGAGAGGCCAAAGCGGTCAGGATGCACAGCCCCAGGAGAGCTGAGTCTTAGAGAGGAAGGTGGCTCTTGTTTGCCAAGGTGCCCAGTCTGGAAGAAATGGAGACAGAGGCTCACTGTGCCATCCTCCAGACAACCACCTTGGTCCTGCAGCAGTCTGGGACTGTGCATGGAAAAATGCGCTGTTGGCAGTGGGCCTCTCCATCCGTCTTCTTTCCTGGCCAGAGCAAGGGCCCAGCCAGCATGCCAGGCAGTGGGCAGTTGAGTGAGCTTCTCAGAAACACTGTGGGCTCTTTGTCTGAGGCCTGAGGCTGTCTGAGGATGAGCCAGGGAGCCTCTCCTCTGTCGCCCAGAGGCTGGTGGGGGGAAGTGGGCCTAAGGGCACTGCTTTCAGGGGACAGGGAGGTCTGAGAGGGAGGACTGGCCAGATGGTGACTAGATTGAGTGTCACAGTCAGGGTCCTTCCCATCAGTTCAGTGGATTTGATGCTGGCTTTTCGACTCCTTTCTTTCTCCTGTCCACAGTTGCCAACCCCAGCAAGGGGTTGTGAGGGATATATGTGACTTCTAGGATCGAGAAAGCTTCTAAGGTTCTCCATCCAATGGTGGCACTCACCCCTCTGGAAGGTGCCTATTGCTCATAGTGGCTATGCATTGCATTGGCTATAAGTATTTGGAGTAGGGTGCCTGGGTCTGAAATGCCAGCCCCTGGTCCCTCATCTTCCATGCCTTCAGCTTCCTTCTCAGATGGCACCAAACCCACATTTCTCTCCAAGTACCCTCTTCTCATCTCGCTAGCATACGAGCTCAAAGGCAACAGCCTGCCTGGCAAGGTGGGAGGGAAACCCAGATGTCATCATAGGTAGCTTGTGTTGGGAAGGAAGGATGCCAGAATCCCATTCTAAAGCTGCATTCCCTTGGGCATGCACAAGAGACTTCAATTCCCGTTCTATTTTTCAGTGTTCCTCATTCATTTCTCTTGGTCACCCATGGCTCTTGTATATATCCAAGGTGGAGCATAAGGAGTGCTAACACTTTACTAGACACCATGGAAGACAGCCAAGTGCGCTGGCTCAGACTCCATACACTCAGGACCCACCCTAGCAGACAAGTGCTATACCTGGCTGCCAGTGTCCCCAGTCTGGAGGGGATCTGTAAGTGTTATATGAAGACCCTATGCCAGCCAAGTTGCGTGCATAGCCACGAACTGCTAACCAGAGAGCTTTCTCACCCAGCAGACCATTACAGACGCTGGCACTTTGAAGGGTAGCCCAAGCCTTGTGGTGGCTGCAAAGGGACCACGCCCCTCCCCAAAGACTCAAAACCACAAACCCCCAGGCTGCCCAAGAGAGGAGAAGATCTTCCAGAAGTAGTACAGATCTTCCTCTTCGAGGTCTCAAGCCACTTCTGGAGGTTTCCCAGAGACAGGGAAAGAGCCAGAGGGCTTCTTCCTTGGACTCTTGAAAAATATTATTTTCCTGGGGAGTCCAAACTGGACGGGAATTCAGGCCTAAAGAGCATCCCTCTCTCCCCTTCTCCTCCTGCCCCACCCCCACAGAGATTGCTGTATGCTTTCCCCCAACAGAACCTTCAGGTTCTAGAGACTCCTAAGGACCTGTCCCTCCAAAAACTGAAGTGCTCCCCAATTCAAGTTTCTTCTCATCTCAAAGTCTCTATTTCTGTGACTCTGTGACCAGGGGAAAATGCACGTAGCTCCCCCAGATAGCCAAGGTCCAGACGGACCAAGTGCGCAGAGCCGGCACTGGGAGGAGGCACAGAGGAGGTGAGAGCAAGGCTCCTGCTCTCAGATGCTGAGTCAGATCTGCTTAGCTCTAAGCCTAAGGCTTGCCTGCTTTGCCTCCCTGCCTCCCTAGAGTCTCACTCATGCCCGCTTGCTCTGTTCTCTCTCCCTTCTTGCAGAGAGACAAAATGCAGTGGGCCTCTCTCCTGCTGCTGGCAGGGCTCTGCTCCCTCTCCCGGGCCCAGTATGACGAAGACCCCCACTGGTGGTTCCACTACCTCCGCAGCCAGCAGTCCACCTACTATGATCCCTATGACCCTTACCCTTATGAGCCCTATGAGCCTTACCCCTACGGGGTGGAGGAAGGTCCAGCCTATGCCTACGGCTCTCCACCCCCACCAGAGCCCCGCGACTGCCCCCAGGAGTGTGACTGCCCACCCAACTTCCCCACAGCCATGTACTGTGACAACCGCAACCTCAAGTACCTGCCCTTCGTCCCCTCTCGCATGAAGTATGTATACTTCCAGAACAACCAGATCTCCTCCATCCAGGAAGGTGTCTTTGACAATGCGACTGGGCTGCTCTGGATTGCTCTCCATGGCAACCAGATCACCAGTGATAAGGTGGGCAGGAAGGTCTTCTCCAAGCTGAAGCACCTGGAGAGGCTGTACCTGGACCACAACAACCTGACCCGGGTGCCCGGCCCACTGCCTCGATCCCTGAGGGAGCTCCATCTCGACCACAACCAGATCTCAAGGGTCCCCAACAATGCTTTGGAGGGTCTGGAGAACCTTACAGCCTTGTATCTCCAACACAACGAGATCCAGGAAGTGGGCAGTGCGATGAAGGGCCTCCGGTCACTGATCTTGCTGGACCTGAGTTACAACCACCTTCGAAAGGTGCCTGACGGACTGCCCTCAGCCCTTGAGCAGCTGTACCTGGAGCACAATAACGTCTACTCCGTCCCTGACAGCTATTTCCGGGGCTCACCCAAGCTGCTGTATGTGCGGCTGTCTCACAACAGTCTTACCAACAATGGCCTGGCCTCCAACACCTTCAATTCCAGCAGCATCCTTGAGCTCGACCTCTCCTACAACCAGCTGCAGAAGATCCCCCCCGTCAATACCAACCTGGAGAACCTTTACCTCCAAGGCAATAGGATCAATGGTGAGACCTTGGTGAAGGGGAGTGGGGAGTGGCTGTCTATCTCTCTAGAAAGACCCTGTTCTGAGTGCTGGTAGCAATACAAAGGAAAAAAGTAGGGGAACCAAAGAGTACAAATGAAGCTACCTGAAAACCAAGTCATACTCCTGTCTAAAAGGGCAAAATGGCATACTCTTAGACTAAACAGCTGTGTTAGGGAAATTCAGTGGGGAGTGGGCTGGTATGGAAGAAGACTTCCCAGAAGAGGTAAGTTTCACTCTAGGTCATGAGAGATAAGTGTGCATGGGTCAGAGGAACACAGGACAAAGCTGTTCTGGGAAGGGAAATTGCCACAAACAAAGGAACCAGTCATTTAACAGATCACCTTGTTAAACCAGTCACTTAACCAGGGAATTCATGTGTCTAGGATGAAGGGGTCCTGCACTGAGGAGCAGTGAGACATGAGTTTGGAGAGGTTTGGTAGTTCATAGAGAGGGGGATTTCACTGGAACTTCTAGGGTCCATCTTGGAAGGAAGGTGGGCTGCTAAGAAACCATGGTATCTGTACTTACTCATCAACCCAGAAGATGATGAGATGAGCTCTCTGTTTCCACACGATCTACTCCTGCCTCTACAGCCTGGTCTTGTGTTTGGGTGTTTGCTTTTTAAACCTAACAGCTGGCAGATGAGAATGTGCAGCCTCTCAGAGCTGAAGGAGGTGTTCGTTCTGGTCAGTTCTCCCTGGAGCACAAGGAGTCCCTGGTGGCAGGGCAGGGCAGAGGTCCCCCTGGGGTGTCCTGAGCCTGATAACCACAGACCCCTGGGGTGGTGGGCAAGGACACTGGACTTCTTGTTTTCCAAGCACTGAAAAGGTCTAAAGGAACCAAAAGGGCTCCCTCTCTGCCCCTAAGAACTAAAATATTCCTTTCAGATTGGGATATCGAGTTGCTTTTCAGTTCCTTCTCGGGATCTTGTGTTTCGAATGTGCTTACATTACCCCAGGGCCTGTGACGTCTTAATCCCAGCTGGAAGGTACTGAGCCAGCATTTAACCTTTGTTCCTGTGTCGCAAACCCCGCCTCTCCCTGGGTAAAGAAGAACTCATTAATGACCACCGGCAGAGGGCTCTGAAGTGGAGCCTGCTTAGAGTGGCAGCTCCATCAAAGTGCTGATAAAGCAGGGTCTTGCTCTCTCCTCTCCATCTTTTCTCTCCCTGTGCTCAGGGAGTACATGGCAAGATGTTAACAAGCTGGACAGCCCTCTGAGTGAGAGGCACCAGTCCCAGAGGTTGACCAGGGGGTGGAGGGCGGCAAGGCGAAGATGTGTGTGGTCCTCTAGTTTGAAGTGTAAGACACCATCATGCACGGTCCAAACTGCTTTGTATTTAAAGGCTCTCTTTCTTTTGGGTCTTCTTGTTCCCGAGGGGGTGGCTCTCTAAGACGTCTCTAAGATGGTGCGTGCTGCAAAGGCTTTGACCTTTCCTCATAGCTGTCCACTATCCCACCCAGAAGTCACCACTACTTACCTGCCACCCGCTCTGAATCCAGGAGCATTGTCATATCAGAAATGTCATATAATATGCTGCGCTTGACCCTGAAAATGTGGCAGCAAAGAGCAGCTGTCATGGGAGAGAACCCATTAGTGATTGAATAACTACACAATCAGAGACACTTGGGGTGGGAGAGGTTTCATCCAGCATCTCGGCACCACGCTGCCTTCCTGCAAAACTGCCTTGCCACTCGAACACCAGGTGGCCCACCTCTTCCCAAACCTCTGCAGAGGATAAAATCACTCTAGTAAAGTGTCCCAAGGTCATGCAAGAAAGCTCCCCCTTAAGTCAAACAACCTCAAAACTTTCAGTGTCTACCCCAAATCCTTTCTTGTGTAATGTAAGCCAAATTCCCTTTATCTAGTTATCAGTTAGTCTCTCTCCCAGTCTTCTGTTTAGGCAAAATAACGCCAATTTCTTAATTTAATTTTCCTTAAATTAGTGAATTAGTACGTGTAAAGTGCTTGCTCCAGGGCCTGGCACATAACTGAAAAACCAATGCACAACTAATTATTTTTATTAGCGTTTCTTCTCATTGCCACTTTGAAAGTGACAGGCATAATGTGTTTTGTTGGATTTTTTGCACGGCTAAGATGAGGAAATGGAGACACAGAGAAGGAAAAGCAATCTTTTCATGTCACCCAGACCATGTAGTTTAGAACCCTGAAGCCCCACCTTCCATATCCAGGAACCTAGAGCCAGCTGTCTCTGCCTGAGAACGTGAGGACTCTCTCTCTGATTCAGACCGCCAGCAGGAAAGACAGTGCCCCCAGCTCAGCCTGCTCTCATAGGGCAATTGTGAGGGCCCAGGGGTGCGGGGGGTGAAGGTAGAATTGAAACAACCCCCTGAGGGAGGAGCTCAAAGAAGGACAGGAGCTAAAGGGTGCGCAGCGGGATCAGGCGCAGTCCTCTCCCCCGACCTTTCTTCTTCCATTAGCGTCTCTCTCAGTTTTTCCAGCCTGGCAACAGCAAAGGAACACAGCCCGGAATGTTCTTCAGTAGCTCTGGGACCTAGTGGAGCAGGGCGGGTATACGAGGAGGAATTTGGAAAGACTTATGTCAGTATTTAATCTGGGCTGGAAAATGTCCTGTAGAGTTTCCAAGCAGAAGCCCTCTGTTATTCCTGAGCTGGGGAAGATAAACAGGAGGGCTCACAGTGTCCGGTGTGGGGACAGAATCTACGTACACGGTGTGGCCAGCAGCCCACAAGGATCCCCCATATTTATCCAGGCCAAGTTGGGATGCAGGACTTTCACAGACGGTCTGAGGGCTCCAGGTGTGGGGAGAGACTCTATCAAGAACCTCTAGCACAGTCCCAAAGAGGGCTGGAAGTGGTGCTGAGGCTGGGCCACTGTATTTCTCTGCCCCACTCCATCTTTTATACAGACACTGCAGACCAGCCGCAGCCGAGGCTCTGCCCCACCTGCTCACTTGGAGACCACTTGATCTCTTCCTTAGGACCAGAAAGGAGACATTCCAGATCTCCTCCCCACTCCAAGCGCTCTCCAAAGAAGGGCATTCCCGATCTCCTCCACTCTCCGCGTCTCGTCATCCTCTGGGTCTGGATCTCCGGTCTCACGTTTGCAGTACAAGTTAACTGTCTGCAGCCTCACCCCATCCCACTTTGTCAGTTTTTAACACACAGTGGAAACAACTGATAGAGCTAATTTAAAACCACTTTCTTCATCAGCCTATTCAAGCTTTCCATGCAGTCTTCCTTGCAACCTTCATTTTCACACGTATAACCTCTCCCTCCGGGCCACCCTCCACATCCCTCTGGGAGAGAGTCAGCAAGGCCTGCTCCCACCCTCCATGCACAGCTCTGGCAACACAGCTTCCCCCACTGGACGAGCACAGGAAGGCCTCTAGTGGAAGCAGAGCCAGCCCAGCTCTGGGTCTGCCCAGGCATATCGGCCCTCCAGATGTCCCAGAGCCATCTTCCCCTGAGGGCACAATGGGTAACTTCCCCCAAGCCCCTTTCACACGAGCACCTTCCTGAAGCCTCATGCACCACAGTGAGGGCAGCCTGCAGAGCTGGCAGCCGCTTCCCCGTGGTGACATTTGCCATCTCTGCTGGAGTTTTAGCTGAGTTCTTGGCTTTTCCCCTTTCAAGTTCCTGACCCAGTAGACTCGAGACCATGGTGGTTGATTTGCCCAAGAGGACAACCAGAGTTGGAACGGGGTGAAAGGCAGCAGAAGGATTTATGCTAAAACCAAGCAGAATTATTCTATCTATTAGGATTACATGGTTTGCGGGGAAAGCTTCAAAAAGGGGGAATTCTTTTGAAAAGGCAAACCGTAATCATATAAAATGCAAGAGGCGAGGGAATTATCTATTTGACTTTTGAGGTCCATAGCAGTCCCGTTCGTCTATGAATTTCCTTCTCCTTGAACCTCAGAGCCTTGCTCACTCCTTGGCAGCACTCGGAAGGGAGCCGGGCAACCCCCGACAGCTTGGCACGGAAAGACGCTTGTCTCTCGGCCCAGGCTTTCTCGTTTTAATTTCCTGCCACTTTCTCTATCTGCACAGTGGCAGAAGATATTCCAGATTTAAGTCCCTCCATTTCCTCCATCTTCTTTCTCACAGCAAATTCAGCAAAGCCCTCCTCCAAAACCAATCAAGTACTTCAAAGCTGCTAGAGCTGGTCTTTGACTACCCTCTGCTTCCCCCTGCTGCCCACAAATGGGAAAAGACCAGGCGCTGTCTGGAAGGACACTCAAGGACATCCAGGGTCTGCAGAGCAATGCACAGGTTGGGGGGCGGCAGGAGGCGGAGCGCAGACGCAGGCAGGGCCCCCTCTGCCCCTGGTTCCGCCCCCCAGTGGTGAAAGTCGGTATGACTCCTCTCCTGGAGAACGCCTGCCCCTCCCAGCCCAGTTCCACCCCTCACATCACTAGTATTTAAGCAGCTTCACAGAGTCTGACTAGCCTCAATGTGCATCCGGGTCCCTGATCTGGGCTTCTCCCACCGTCCCCGCCCTCTTGTCCCCACAGAGTTCTCCATCAGCAGCTTCTGTACCGTGGTGGACGTCATGAATTTCTCCAAGCTGCAGGTGCTGCGCCTGGACGGGAACGAGATCAAGCGCAGCGCCATGCCCGCGGACGCGCCCCTCTGCCTGCGCCTCGCCAGCCTCATCGAGATCTGAGCGGCCCTCGCGCGGGCGCGGCCCACAGCCCCCACCCCACTGCATTTGGCTTGATACTTTGGTTTGGCTTTTGCTGGAAGGTCTGGGACAGATCATGTGACAGAAGTCCACGGGCTCCCTCCACAGGCTTCTTCCCTGTAGGCGGGCTTAGGTGAGATGCGGGGACAGGCAGCTTCTGCTGAGGGACACGACCGAAGCGCTCTTTTCCAGACAGATGTGGTGGCGGAGGGAGTAATCCTTGGAGGTCCCAACCCCAGAAATCTCACTGCCCACTGATCTGGTGTCGTGAACTTTAAAAGTTGCTCGGGCAATAATACGTCCTTGTGCTTTTCCAACCACCCCTGACTCTCTGTGAGCAGCGCTGGACAGCCCTCTCGTGCGGGCTGGTAGTGCAGATGGTCGAGGCTCCCACTGCTGCTCCTCAGAATATACCTCTTGCCCAACAGCCTCCTCCTAAGTCCACCTCCGCACTGTCTCGCTCCACAACGCTTAAGCCTTAGACAGAAGCAGGAGACCCCAGGCATGTTCTCTGCCCAGCAGCCTATGCAGAGAACTCGTACTTGTGTCTGAGGTTGGAAGGACACCAAGAGTCACCTCTATGCCTCCCTAACCTCTCTTCTTGAAAACCGCCAGATTGGAGGTCGCCAGTATGATGACAATATTCAGGGCCTGATGGGGGAGGAGACAACCAGCCTCAGGCGTAGATAAATGTATGGAGCTATATTTTAGCATTTGGGCAGTTCTTTGAAAATGGCTCAGGCTTCAAAAGAGGAAAGGCCAGACTTTGCTGATCTTCAGCATCCGTAGTGGGGCAAACCACCCCCAGTCAGCTAACCTGAGGAAGCAGCTCCAGGTTTCATTCTCGTCCAGCACTCTCTGCATTCCCAGCAGCTCCTACTTGGGTCTTTATCCTCAAAGGCAGAGGCCATGTGGTTCTCAAAGCATGAGGAAGGTAGCTTGTCCTCTCCTCCCCGCAGAAATGCCCACATCCTGATAGTAGAGACAGACTCCAGCCAGCCCTGGGCTTGCCTGCTAGCCCAAAGGAGGAGGCTGTGGTTCTTCTTATTAATTGATTTGTCCTAAGGCCACAGTTAAAAGTACCAGCTCTGGCCGGAGATGCTCACTGGGCCTGTGAAGCCCAGGCCAGGCAGCCACATCTTGCCTGCACTGAGTAGGAAACCTTCTGCTTTCACATCTCTGAGCTACGCCCTCATCACTGAAGATGCCTGTTGCTTTACAGTTTGGCTGGAGAACAATTAATTCTTCGCATTTCTGAAGGTATTGTTGCCTGGGGCACAACCCACCTGCTCCAGTGGGACAGAGCCAGGGGCAGGGATCGGTTGAGGAGAGCGAGCCCTTGTCTGGTCCCTGCCCAGATGCTGTCATGTCCCGGATACTGGGTATGCTTTGAGGCAGCTTCCCTGAGAAGCGAAGTAGGGGATCCTTGGACTATGTTCTTGGCTCCAGACCCTGAAATCCACAAAAGCCAAACCAGCTCATTCAACAAGGGAGCTCTGACGCGAGGGGCAGGGCCAGTCGCCCCAGCCCCAGGGCTCTTCCAAAAGCATCTGCATGTGGACGCCATCATGCCTCTATAAAGGATCCTGATTACAGGAAAAGCATGCATGGTGGCCTACGACCAATAAAGTTATTTTACGATTGCATCTGCAAGAATGGAGTTATTTAAGGCAGACACAGAAGGGTTACTTTGAGGGCACCTAGAGGGGAGCATAGGCCTCGGGCTGGAAGGGCCCACTTTCTCATCTATTCTGCTTGGTTAGATGTAGCTAAGGGGTTAAAAAATAGTCACCTGTTTAAAAGCTCTAGTTATCAAATTTTGTGCTCTGAAAGTTCTTCTTTAAGTCTAACTTCTATCCCACCAGCTACACATTTCCTTCCATTTGGTCCCCAAGAGATAAAGAACAACTGGGTTTTTCCAATCATTTTAACACTTTTCTCCTTGGACCACCCTCCCTTGTCAATCCAGTAATTCTGGGGTCTGGTGGGTCCTGTGTATTGCTGTCTTGACTGCTCCTGCCCTCTAGTGGCAACTGACCAGAACTGAGAGCTGTCAAGCACTGCCAAGCCTTGGCAGTTGGGCCTGAAAGAGGAAAATGAGCATTCAGCTGCCCATCGTTCTTTCATTCATTTCCTCAATGGATGATTCCGGGAAGTCTTTAAGTGCAGATGTTGTGCCAGGGCCTTAGCAAATGTTGTATAAGTTAGGAGCTTCCGGACAATCCACTACTTTCTGATAGGGAAATAACAACTGATACTCTGTGCCAAGCATGTTACAAACGTTACAACACCATCTCAAGCCAGAGTAAACTAATTTGATTATAATTCTTTGAAGCAGGAAGGTAAGTGTGTACACAGATAAGAAGGAAATATAACTTTAACCACAGGCCTCTTGCAGAGAGGCTGGAGGTGTAGGCAGGGGTTAAACCATCTATTGCCTTTATTCTCTTATTTCAGACAGAAGCACCAAGAAACTGTACCATATCCTGAACTCCCCAACCAGTGGCCCATGTTATACACAATCTCACAGTTCCGTCTTCCAGCCGCTAGTAAACAGCATCTCACTTCGCACCATCAGAGACTCTTTTGAAACCTTGAAAGGCTTCAGTCCAGCCTACCTTCCCCAACCTGCTCTCATGGGCCCCCAGCCCCTGGACACCTGCCAAAAATCAAGGCACCAGGAGGCACAGTGGGAGCAGGGTCTTGAGCTTCGTGTGCTGTGCACCCCTGCGGCAGTCTGCTGAAGCCTACAGACCTCTTCTCAAAATGTTTTTAAAGGCATAGAATAACATACATAGGATTCCAAAGGAAACCAAATACAGTGAAATACAGTTATCAAAATATAGAATATATAAATTTTTGTGTAGTATGTATGTTTGTTTATTAATGCAACAAACGACAAGATCTAGCAACAAGTCTAATTAACTACAGTCCTTTCAAAGTCCTGATGAACATAAATGGCATTTGGAAGTATTTTCAACAACTGTAATGCGACATAAAAATATCTGTGATTTCAGTTGGTGACAAAGCCTCGGGTACTGCTCATACAGCGGTGATTTGTTACCTTCATAATTGAAGGGGATGCTAAATTTCAGTTAACTGAAAAAGAGAAAGTGTTTTCTCATCCAAGTTCATGGGCCCCCTCTAAGTTAAGTCATGAAAAGACAGACAGACAGATGCATCATAGAGGGAAGGCAAATCACGGTCTTCTCTCTGTGAGGGCAGCTCAATCATTCAACAAATTTATACTGTATGCAAAACCCTGAGCCGGATAATGTGTCAATAGTTGGTACATTTAGGATATCAACAAATGAAGGTGATGCTCTCCAAGAACTTGCTGTGGAGTCTGGTGGAGATAACAACTAACATGTATTTTGCCTCAGCCCTTTAAAAGACACTCAGTTGCTTTGAGAACCCCTGAGGCAGTTTGATGTAAGTGCCGAAGGAGCAACATGGACAAAATGTCTCTTCATTCTTTTTAAAGAGAAAGGAATAACGAGGGCTGGGGTGGAAGGCTGCAGGAGCAGCCGCACACAGCCTCTCCCTGGGGAATGGGAAGCACTCCTTTATTCAGCCCTTCACCCCACGGGGCCCCAGCGCAGGGCCCAGGCAGAAGTGTGCCATCAGGAGACTCAGTCTTCTGTGTAGACCTGCTCAGACTCTCCCAGGAAGTCCTCTGCCTCAGACAGACAGATGGAAGCTGGCAGACATGGCTCCCACTGCTGACTGAGCCTCGGGTGACCAGAGGGAGCAAACACATGGCTCAATCCCATGGCAGCCCGAGTTTCCAGAGCAGCAATCCTTCCCGGAAACTAGGCTGTGCCTTGGGGACAGAGCCCACGTGTGACGTGAGGAAGGCTGACATGACACAGAGGTGCGTTGCTTAACAATGGGGATGCTTTCTAAGAAATGTGGCGTTAGCTGATTTCACCGTCACGTGAGCGTCATAGAGTGCACTCACACAAACCTGGATGGTGCAGCCTACCACACCCCTAGGCTGCGTGGTACTAATCTTATGGGACCTCTGTCATCCATGCCGTCTGTCACTGACCAAAACACCACATGCAACGTGGGACGGTACACTGAACCAAGTGCTTGGCTGACCCTCGTGGCCCAGGGAGCAGAAGAAGAGGAGAAACTAGCTCAGAAGGGCTGAAAGGGACACAGGACTAAGCACGCCCGGCCCACTTATGCTGGGCTCCAACAGGAACTGCAAACACTAAAGATAAATGAGCTGCTCTCACCCACGTGTCTGGGTTGCCAGCTACACTTAGAAGAGAACAGACGAAATTACACGTGACCTGGTTTAAGAAATAATAACAGGAAATTGGTCAGAGTCTCAAGAGGAGATAAGAAGACCTACCTACACAAGCAAAAGTATTGAAAAGCAGGTGGGGTTAGTCTTAATCCCTCCTAAAACCCACCAGCAGACAGCATTCTACCCCAATAATCCGTGTCTCTCCTCTACAGGTGGCTTACAGAGCTGCGGATCTTGCCAAAATACGGCTCTGGAGATAGGCTGGGACTATGACCAATATACGCCATCAGTGCCGGGCTCAGCTGGCAGTTCGGGAGGGAGAGCTGAGGCAGACACTAGGGCCAACAAGGGCAGTTTGCACAAGAAGGTGAGGGGAGAGCTATTCCAAGGCAGGAGCTACAAAACTCCAGTCCTGACATAGATGCAGAGATGAACTCGCTTCCGAGCTTGTCTTTTTATCATTTTATTACATGTTTTCGTATCCATAAGTGAAGCACAGTTGCTTGTGTCCTTCAACTTTGCACAGCAGTGCTGTCTGGACCGCCCTGCTGTTCTCACTGCACATTATGTGCTCAAGACTCACCCGTATTGATTCTTGGAGTTCCAGGTCGTTCACTCTAACTACTGTATGATACACCTGAAATTATTTCTCTGTTCTCCTTTTGAGAAACATTTAGATCATTTTCAGTATTTTACTGATAGAAACAAATAATGCAGAAAACAAATAAAGCATCCTTCCCCTGCCTTGGGCCGGCACTGAGCCCGGGCGCACACCAGGCTCTCTCAGCGCTGTGCTCTCGGCGTTCGGGTCGGGGTAGCTCTTTGCTGGACAGCGGCGGGGAGGACCGAGCGAACCAGTGTGTGTGGTAGGATGATTAGCAGCATCCCTGGCCTCTGTCCACTAGATGCCAGTAGCACTGCCCCCTCCCCAGTCCAAAGAAAAAATGTCTCCAGAGTTGCCAAATGTTCCCTAGGGGGAAAAAGCACCCCCGGTTAAGAACCACTGCTAGCCGTGCCTAGGAGAGAACTGCTGAGCTGGGAAGGGTGAAGAGTGCACCTTTACTAGATGCCGTCACACTGCTCTCCAAAGGGGACTCACACACGTCCACTCACACCGTGGTGCATGAGAGCCCATCCCCCATCCCCAGACTTCAGTAATTCTGGCAGTCTGCTGGGCGAGACTCGCTATTGATTTTTATTTTAATTGGCATGTCCTATCTTTTATTTTCAAGATGATAGCAATTACACTGACCTTTCCCTTTTCAGAAGTTACGCTCAGTTTTTGTTGGCAATTCTCAAAAGAAACAGAGCTTGGGGCCGGCCCTGTGGCCGAGTGGTTAAGTTCGTGCACTCTTCTTCGGCGGCCCAGGTTTCACCAGTTCAGATCCTGGGCACGGACGTGGCACCGCTCATCAAGCCATGCTGAGGTGGCGTCCCACGTGCCACAACTAGAAGGACCCACAACTAAAATATGCAACTTTGGGGGGATTTGGGGAGAAAAAGCAGGAAAAAAAAAAGATTGGCAACAGTAGTTAGCTCAGGTGCCAACCTTTAAAAAAAAACACAAAAGAAATAGAGCTAAACCACCCCATCCTTGCCTACTCTGCACCCCTTTCCCGGCTCCTGGGCACGCCATCTGCCTCTGTCACTGGGAATCTGGAGCTGGGATCTGCTGACCCGCAGCAACAGTACCGGTCCTCTGCCGCGTCCCAGACCAGCTCCTTCCACTAAGAAGCCTGGGGGAGTTCCTGAAGGGGGCACAGCCCTCTGTGCTGTGGGAAAAGCCCACCTTGCCTCTTTTCTAGGCTACCTGGCCTGGGGGCAAATGCAGACAGGACAACTCTTCTTCTTGTGGAAGGGGGAAGCAAGGTGGCCGCTCTTGCCTAGCACGGGAGAGGTGGGGACAGCGCCCCCAGTGTCACCCAGAGCCCATTCCAGAGCAGCTGCTGCAGCTACAGTGGCTGTGATGTATTTGTAACCAGCAGCAGGGGCAGGGAGCAGGTGAGAAGACATCAGGAACAGGTACCTACATGACTGTAGGAGAAAGGCAGTATCAAAGATGAGCAGCAGAGGAGGCCCCAGCGAATGCACTGGCATCCCCCCAAGGCCAGGTCACAAGGCCTCAGGCCACGACTCACGAGCACTGGTGAAGGCAGCAGTGAGGACGGTTGTAAGACCCCATGCCTTGCCAAGGACAGAAAGGGAGCGGGAAGAGGCCAGCAGTGGTGCTGGTCTGAGTAGGGCACATCCACCTCTGAGCTCCATTGTCACATCACCAGATTATCCTTTCCTTGTAGAAAAGACTAGGATAGGGTGGGGATCATTGTTATAAACCCACAGTCAGTGCCACACATCAATGTTCACATGTCAGCTGAGCAATGGGCTAGACTGTAAATTCTTTAAAGGTAGAGATCATGTCATATGACTCCTCCACATACCCCACAACAGTTAGCACAGAGCTGGGTTCATAAGTTTTTAATAACATCTGTTGGATCATATTCTTTTGGGCCCAGTGAAAATAGTGCCATGAATGGATTTAATAGCCCATTACCCCCTCCCACGCACAAACCCATCTTTTTTTCTTTTCAAAAAACATAAAGTGCTTTCAATCGTATGACTTAATTTCTTTTCCTAAAATATCTATACAGTAAGGAGACAGGTATGATTCACCCCATTCTACAGATAGGATAATTGAGACCTACCACTTTGGATCAACTTGCCCTAAACGGCATAGACTCAACACTGAAACAGGTCTCCTGGCTCCCCATGAACCATACCCCAATGCTGTGTGCTCCTTGCCCTCTTCCCTGTCCCCATCATTGGCACCACTGAGGTGTCCCTCAAACACATCATTACTTTTGTTCTTAACAATGCAAAACATCAACAAAGGCCAACTTCTGACATCAACAGGACCCAGCAGGTGCTAGAGCTGGAATGGCCACCAGGTGTCTGTGAGCACTGCATTGCCAGTCCCTGTGTTCACTGAAGAAAACTTACGCATCAGTGTGTAGTGTTTGCGGGAGAGGCAAAGACTGCTGAAGAGATGAGTCTCTGGTGACAAGAAAGGACTTCAGGAGAGGAATTTGGGAAAAACTTATAATCACATCTTGGTGTTAATGCAGGTATGTGGAGAGATCAGGTAGGGCAGTCCATGAGTTTACGAAACAAGGACAATATTAAATCCTATTAAAGTGGGATTGATTGAGGCCAGCCCCGTGGCCGAGTGGTTGGGTTCGTGCACTCTGCTTCGGAGACCCAGGGTTTCGCTGGTTCGGATCCTGGGCGCGGACATGGCACCGCTCGTCAGGCCATGCTGAGGCGGCATCCCACATGCCACAACTAGACGGACCCACAACTAAAATATACAACTATGCACTGGGGGGATTTGGGGAGAAAAAGCAGAAAAAAAAAAAAAGAAGATTGGCAACAGCTGTTAGCTCAGGCGCCAATCTTTGAAAAAAAAGAGATTTATTGTAAATCCTCAGATACTGCTGTTCTGCAACTTTTGAGCAGGAGCAATTTGAAGAAAAGTCCTTGAGGAAAAGAGGATTCCTGTCTTGCCAAGAGATCTCTCCCTTGGCAAAATCCATGAGCTAAAAGCAGGACCCATGCTAGGGCTGGGGGTTTTAAGACTACACGGTTTTAGTCTGAGTCTTATACTGCTTGACTGATAGGAATTTTAAATGTCCCTGGAATCTAGCGTTAGCCATACCAGCCAAACCAGGAATGGAGGGCTAAGATTAAATGTGGGAAAGGAAGACTCATTCCTTCGTAATCAATACCTAAAATAATATCGTTTATCAGGCATTTATGTGCCAGGCATTTTGTCACAATAATGCTAGGAGGTAGGAGCTAGTGTCATTAGCATTTTTCATAGAAGAAACTGCAGTTCAGAGAGGTTAACTGCTCAAGGTTACGCAGCCAGTAAGCAGCAGAGTCAAACCCGGGCCACCTGGCTCTAATTTTAATCTCGACGCTACCATTGTAGGTCCTTTGAGTCTCTATGCGTGCGCATGTTTGTGTGTGTTGGGGTGCAGAAACAAAGTTATTCAAGATACTGTCTCTTACAAACCTTACAGCCTACGTCCTCAGGAAATGCATCCTCTGTGAGAGGATAGGAGGCTGGAGCCAAGAGGTCCAGCGTTATGAAGTGGCTGGTTACTTTGCTTTTAGAAGATGGATGATGGCTAACGGAGAGGAAGGCTCAGGTAACGCGCCGTAGGAGGGCGAGCACCCACAGCCAAGAAGAGGAGGAAGAGGGCCCCTCCCCCCACTGCGTGACAAAGCTGGGGAAATAAATGCCCAAAGCCACAGGGTCTTTGGAGAGAGGACTGGGAAGTGTTCGAGGTTCAGAAACCCAGAACCTCTAGAACTGCTTAAGAACGGCTGAGGCTGGGCCTGAGAAACGGGGAAGCGACCGAAGCTTTAGGGACACGGGGCACTCGGCAGCAGGCGGCCGGCAGCAGGGACTCCAGGCGCCGCGCCCGGTGCCCTTGCCTCCCGTCGGCCAGCGGAACCGACCTGCCGCTGCCCCCGCCCCTCGGTTCATTCTCCTCAGCCAAACCGCGAGCGCCAGGGCCGGCTTTGATTGGCCCTTCCAGACCCCGCCAGCCAATCACCAGCCTGTTGCCAAGGCGGCGCTGCGGGGGCGGGGCTGCGCGGGGCCGGGCTCACCGGGCGGGCCGCGGGCCGCGGCGCCGCCGGCTCGGTGGGTGGGTGGGGCCGGCCGAGGGCTCCTCCCCCCGCCCGTGTCCGGAGCCCGGGAGCCCGCGCCCGCCCACCCGCCCCGCAGCGGCCGGGCTCCTGGGCCAGCGCGGCGAGGCCTCGGCTGTCCTTGCCGGAAGGTGAGACCGTCGTCCCCCAGGCACGTGGAGGACGGGAGACGTGCCTCCTCTGGAAGGTGCGGAAAACGAACGCCACTCACCCGTGCGGGGCCCACCAGACCAAGAAATGAGGACGGGCCAACAAAGATGCTGTCCTGCAGTGTGTGCGCCAGAGTGACCAAGTGACCACCTCATGCCAGGTGACCTTGCAGCCTGGGAGGGACTAAAGAGAGTAGGAAAAGCCCCAGGCGGCAGAAGAATCAAATCTCAAGATACTTGAGGTGGTCACTCCATCAGCAGTGTAGGCCTCGTGATAGGGCCCAGGCTGCCGCGAGGCGGGGTCGGAAGCGGCCTGGCCTGAGGACCTGGCGCTGGGCAGCCTGGCAGGGGAGGGGTCCTGCTGGGAAAGGGGGCGACCGCCACAGGACTGTTACTTTAGGAGCAGTGAAGACCACATTTCCAACCACGGCTCATTACAAAGGGGAGAAAGGGTGGAAGCAAATGTCCCCTGGCAGAATTCTCCTGTGGCCTCGTACCCAGCTCCGAAGTGCCCGGCTTCTCTGTTTCCATGTGTGGCCTGTGTAAATGCCTCCTGAGCTGGTAATGGTCACAATAATATTTAATAACATTTGTTGTGTGCTTACCAAGAGGGGAACTCTTCCAAGCGCATCACGGATGTTAGTCAGTCCCCTCAACAATACTGAGGGGGAATTATTTTTTACCCTCAGTTTTTCCCACTTTTATTTTTAATTCACTGAACTTTTTAAAATCAGAATCAGTTATTTTTATGCAAATGATCTTACTTATTTACTTATTTTTGAGGAAGACTGGCCCTGAGCTAACATCTGTGCCCATCGTCCTCTATTTTATTTGTGGGCTGCCTGCGACAGCATGGCTTGCCAAGCCGTGGGTAGGTCTGCACCTGGGATCCAAAGGGTGAACCCCGGGCCCGAAGCAGAGCATGTGAACTTAACCACTTCTCCACTGGGTGGGCCCCTTTATCCTCATTTTTAAAATGAGAAGACTGAGGCCTCGATAAGTTAGGTAACCTTTTACTTGTGGTCACAGAGCTAGTAAATGGCCGAGCTGAATTGAATGTAGGTAGTATGCTTCTCCCTAGGGACCCCATCTGACCTTACTCTTCAAGTGTAGCCCTTCCTGCAGTATTCTTAGAGACAAAAGGCTAGAATGGGCTGCCTTTTGAAGCAAGAGCAGGCCCTCCAATTATCTGCCTTCTCAGGCATTACACGGAATCACTATATGGCCTCACCATGCAAAATGAAACCAGATAAAATGGTAAATTTTATGTTATATGAGTTTTACCACATCAACAACAAACAAGGGGCCAGCCTGGTGGCACAGCCGTTAAGTTCTCGTGTTCTGCTTCTGTGGCCCGGGGTTCGCCGGTTCGGATCCGGGCACAGACATACGTGCTGCTTGGCAAGCCATGCTGTGGTAGGCATCCCACATATAAAGTAGAAGAAGATGGGCACAGATGTGAGCTCAGGGCCAGGCTTCCTCAGCAAAAAGAGGAGGCTTGGCAGCAGTTTGCTCAGGGCTAATCTTCCTCAATGAATGAATGAATGAATGAATGAATGAAAGAAAAGAAACCGGAGAAAATCTCACTCATCTGCCTAGTCCTGGTCACCAGGTGCCAGAAGAGAGGTGAAGGGGTGATGCCTCACACTTCACAGCTTCATTGTGTTTCCAAAATGGATCTCGCTTAGGGCAGACATGTATTTTTGAGTTGGAGGTGGTGGGCAGGATTACAGGACGCAGAGGCTGAGCCCCTGCCCCCAGCTGGTGTAGGGAAAGGCTATACAGGGCATGCTTGGGTGTGGAGGGCAAGCTCTGTTTCCCTTCCCATCCCCCATTCTCTTACTCGGCCCTTCCTCCCTCCTCCACCCCATCCTTGCCTACTCTGCACCCCTTTCCCGGCTCCTGGGCATGCCATCTGCCTAATCTCCCCCTTTCCCAGGGACTTAGCTCCTTTTATTGAGACCTTTAAATAGTTAAATGCTCCAAAGCTTCCCCCACACTGATCCCAGCCCCTGGCCCGGAGTGTTATTCAAAGACCAGGGGCTGGAGGGCTGCCAGCCCCACCAGGCTGGGGGAATTCTAAGGAGCCTCTATTCAGCTCCTCTCTTCTCCTGCTCAGCTGTGCTGCTGGGCCTGTTCTGCTTTGGCCTCCCGGCCCTCCAGACCTAGTCTGCAGAAACCAAACAAAAAGAAAAGCTGTAAGGGACCAATGGGGGTGGGGAGGGGTGGGGAGGGAGGAAGATACCAGAGCTACCTCAAGCTGGGAAAGGGATGGGGACAGAGGACCAGGCCGGCTTTTCCTGCTCCTCATCCCTGCAAGGAGCTGGGGACGCTCCCTCTGACCCTGGGAAGCTGTCTGGCTGAAGGCGGAGGAGGAGAGGTGTGAAATGAGGGGAGGGCTGGAGGTTGTCCATCATTTGAGTGGTTTGGGGCATGGGCGGCTTCCTCCTGTGTATTCTCTTAGCGACTCACTGAAAGTTTGGTCCAGACACAAAGAAGCTGCTTGCTTCTTTCATCCGCTGCCCCACAGCAGCACTCCCTTTCCAGCCCAGCAGCTGGTGAAGGAGTGAGTGGGCGAGACCCTCCCTGGTGATGTCTCACCAGACAGATGGCAATAGTTGCCCCACACCAGTTGCCAGCCTCCTTTCATCCATCTCCTAGTCATAAAGGAGAACAGCCCTCATCCCTCCAGAGCTCATAGGCTCCTCAGAGCCAGCCCAAAGACAGAATGGGGGGAGGCTGCCAGGGAGGAGGAGCCCAGAGGGGAACTTATGCTGGACATTTGGCTGGAAATTTGGCTGGAAATCAGAAAGGTTCAAAGTGCTGGCACCGGGGCCAGCCTGTCCATCTGTCCTCCTTTGAAGAGCTCTGCCCCACGCTCCCCCTGGGCTTCTGGCCAGCTCTGTGCAGGGCCAGGGCCCCGGGAAGGGAGGCCTTGCTCTGGGCAGCTGTGCTGCCCTGCAGTAGTGTGGGGCTTTGTGCCTTGAGGCTTTCGTTAGGCAAAAATCCCTCGGCTGGGTGTTGTTCCATCTCTTCAGAAACAGGGTTAAATGAAAAAAATCCAAGGCCTTGGAAACAGGTAGAGAATAGAGGAATCTGGGTGTTCTGACATTACATAATAAAGTTTGAGTCGTTCTGGAATGAGACTTCACCAAAATAACCCGTGTGCCCTCAAACATTAAGAAGCTAGGTGGAAAGGAACGGACCAGGAATCAGAAGATCGGGCTTCCACTCTCAGCTTGCCATCTGCTTGTCATGTAATTCTCGGCAAGCCATCTATTCTCTCTGAGCACCAGTTTCCTCTGTAAATTGGAGGTATAATCACCCACCACCTCTGCCTGCCAGCATGGCAGAGAGTAAGCTGGTGTGCGATCGATCCAGTGCCCTGTGAACAGGAGAGGCTGTGCAATGTAAGGCAGGACTCTCACTTTCCCCACACCAGTACTTCCCAGGGGGTGGTGGGCATGGCACTTTAAACCTTTCCAAAATACTTCATATGTCTTATTTTGTGAGGCGACTGAGACCAGAAAGGTCTACGGCAATGCCAAGGTCTCTTTTTAGAGAGCAGGGCTAGAGATCCCCCCTGCCCCACTAGTCTCCTGAATCTCTGATTTTTGTCTCCCTTTTCCTTCTGCCTTCCAACATCAGCCCAGTCTGAATGGGGAGGATTAATGGGAACTCTAAGGAGCTAAGGGATCTCAATAAATTCAGAATAAAAGGGAGCCATTCCCTCTGTCCTAAGACAGTAAAACGTGTAGCACATGCAGAGTTAGGATTCTGAGGCCACAGGCAGGCGTTCTTCTGGGCTGAACTCCCCATTGCTCTTCATGCAGAAGGGCTGAGCTGGTGGTGCAGGGGTGAAGGGCCAGGGGCAGGGGGAGCAGAGTGGCTGCCCAGGAAACACAGCTCACAGCTCTCCTCCTACCTGGCTTCATGCCCTGTGCTTCCACCCACCCACCTGACCTCCTGTTTGTTGTTTGTGTCTGCCAAAGTGCCTGTGCCCAGAGCTGGTTTGGGTTCCTTCTCTCTGGCATAAGATAATAAAGGCATTTCTCAAAACACCTCTCTTTCCCAATCCTTCCTTAAGTTAACGTCACCCACCTCTGATCATTTCCATTTGGCAACAATCTGAGCACTTACTTATGTATAACATATTGTTCTGTGTAATTCCATTGGTTTGCATTTAATCCTGCGTCATCAGTATTTTATGAACTCTAGCACATAATCCTCCCACCACCTCCTTTGGACTGGCAGCACGCTGAGGACAAAAACTCTCTTCTCTGCCCTCCCTCACTCTGTGCTTCTCACAAGGACCCGTCTCTGGACGCAAGGGGGCCCTTACTCCAGGATACCCACTGCCTGCCTGCCAGACAGAAGGCTAAAAGCTCAAAACCATAAAAATGTCCTTCAAGCTGCCATGAACAGCTGGCCATGTGCTGGACCCCAGATATAGACCCTGGACTCCAAGGCCAGCACTGATCCACTTCAGTCCCTCACATTCAAATAACATCTTAACAAGTGCTTTTACATCCTTTTCCACCTTTCTAGGTATCTTTGAATCTCATCCCAGGACACAATTAGTGTTCCATTTTTTTTCCACCTGGGAGGATCCATGGGAAAAGCCTATTGGTCAAGCAGTGACTGTGACAGGGAGATTATTCTCCTTTTGTGAAAACAAGAGAAGCTGCTGAGACCTAAGGCTTCACCCTTAGCAGGCCCAAGTCAGAAAGGCATTGGGTCACAGTGAACACAAGGAGCTTCTGTGTTTTGCACCAGGGCTGGGGAATCAGCTGCTGAGGGTGAAGCAATCCATCTGGCTGGTGTGTCTCCACTGGCTTGAGATTTCTCCACCCAGAAGGAGGCAAAGTGCAAAGGAGAGAGAGAAAAAGAGAAAGAGAGAGGGCGGCGCCCTGAAGTGTGTAGACTAGACTCTGTGGTTCTCCAGTCCTTCTTGTTATCAAACTTACCCCAGGTACTGGGTGAGACCCAGATGCTGTGGTGGACAGAGCAGGATCAGAGGTGATCTCTAGAACCTCACCTTCAAGTTGAAATATGACGTATAAATGAAAAAGAAATCCAAGGAAGAGATGCACACACAGAACTCCATGTACATGAACCAGGGAAGGGCAGTGACTCCCTGTATAGTTCGGAAGGGTTCATAAAATTACTTAAGGCCAGGATAAATGGCAAGGGTGTTCCACAGGAAAATATGTAAGATTGAGATTCCAGACTTCTTCCCTTTTTTAACAGTCTGCACTGTGAAATGTGGCTTGGTGTAAAAGTTATTGGAATCCAGAAAACCAGAGGGCTGAGGGTGACAGGGAGAATAGAAGAAACCCTAAGTCCAGTTTTGCCTTAATTTTTCTTTTCTTCCCCCTTTGTTTGTTCAGCCATTCCTGGATTTGAGCCTGACTCTGCCACTTACTCGCAGTGTGCCCATAGGTAATTGTTTCACATTCCCTGAGCCTTCATTTCCTCCTCTGTAGTCTAAGGGTAATAATATCAGCCCCTTGAGTTATTCTGGGAATTTAATGAGATCATGTACATGGTGAGTGGTCACTAGTGCTATTTGTTACTGTGTTGTTCTGTTGGTCCATCACAAACATAAAGGCAGACAAGGTTTAAAGAGGGAACATTCCTGGGGCTGGCCCCATGGCATAGTAGTTAAGTTCACGTGCTCTGCTTGAGTGGCTCGGGACTCACAGGTTTGGATCCTGGGTATGGACCTAGTACCACTCATCAAGCCATGCCGTGGCAGCATCCCACATAAAATAGAGGATGATTGGCACAGATATTAGCTCAGGGACAATCTTCCTCAAGCAAAAAGAAGAAGATTGGCAAGAGATGTTAGCTCAGGGCCAATCTTCCTCACAAAAAAAGATTAAAAAAAAAAAAGAGGGAACATTCTCATTTATCATTTACAACATTGCTGAGGACCTACCATGTGCAAGCTCTAAGCAAGCCCTGGAGATACCATGCCCTTTTGATGAAAGGGCCAGCTTGGCTCTGGAGCCAGTGGCCTACAGGAGACATAAATAAGATCATCTCCCAGGTGGGCGGGTCGCTTCAACTGAAAAGGAGAAACTTGAACCACAAACACTGCCCTGCCTTCCTGGGAAGAGTGGCCAGGGAGAAGCCCAAGACAGCGTTTGTCCTTGCACCAATTGGCTAGGGTTGGGGGGCTTGGTGAACATGGCTGTGCAGCTGTTTCAGGTGTGAGGTAAGGAAAGGGAGGCTTTGCCAAGACGGCCCCTGTGCACTCTTGGCCTTTGTCTTGAGAAGCAGTGCCATCCACTGCATGGCAGGGGTTACAGTGGAGGGTGACCCAGCACACCTCCACTTGTCATGTAGGGATTAGAGTCTGGGGCAATTGGGCCTTTGCCCTCTTCCTTGGGGAAAGGGGAACTGGAGTGGGGAGCTTCTGGACATTTCACTCATGAAATGATTCCCTCTGGTCTGACCTAACAGAAGCCCCTGCTCTGCCAAAGAAGCCTTCTTCCTCCTTGGGCCTGTGACTGTTTACCTGCTCTCAGAAAAGCAGGTGTCAGGAGGCAGCTGCTGGTTGTGGTCTGTTCTCCCCAGATACCAGAGCGCCTGGCCTCCTCCACACTGGTGGCCATTGGCTAACAGGAAGCCAAAACAGAGTCATGCTCGCCACCCTCAGCCACCTAGCCGGAGAACAAAGAGAGCACAGGAAACACCTGGAGGAGCAGGCAGCTGGCAAGGGGACGCTCTGCCCAAGAGAAGAAAAAGTTCCTGACAGGAGTTAGCCGTGAAGAACTGGGGGAGGGGCTCTGACACTTAATTGCCCTTCTCTTGGCTCCCAGCAGCTGCTGAGAACTGACAGCTGAGTTGTTGAAATGTGCCCACACTCCCACCCCCACTGTAAAGGAATCAGCCCCCTCTAGCACCAGCTTCCTAGAGCCAAAGCAAGAACACTCATAAAGGAGACTCCGCAGAGGGCTTTGCCTCTGCTCCTCTCCTTCCTTCCACGACCTCCTCACCCCCAGCCAGAGAATCTGATCGTCTTTGGACCATGTAAATTTAAACCCGTGGTCCAGGCGTGAAGACAGAATCCTTAACCAATGTCTCAGCCTGTGTTATGTGAAAGCGTATTCCAAAGATGCGTCTCCTTTATTTCCAAACTTATTTATCTAGATCTTCATCCATATCCGCCCACTGACTGTTTATGATTCCAAGTAGCTGTGGTTCAGGATGGAACAGACTTCACCAGGATGATCAAATGAAGCCCTACCATCAGCATCCACCCAAGAGCATGTCTGCTAGCGTGTAGACCGTGTGCTGGGAACTATGTGTGTATGCAGCGGGGTTCAGCTCACAGGGCTCCCTCACCCCTTCTTAGGAAACTCCCAAATAAGGCACTTTCCCTCTTATGTCTGGAGTGAGAGGGTTGGAGCGGGGCAGAGAGGAGAGGGCACTTGTCCCACAGCCACTTGTGAGCATATCACGGTTTACTCAACCCATATCTTTTCATTCAGCAGCCAGTGCACACAGGCAGTATACCCAGACTGCCTGTGCCAAGTTGTGTTGACAGCACATGGGAGAATAAAAAGAAACAGAAGACAATGGTTCCTCCTATGGGGGGGTGCATGTGGTAACACATGGAGAGGGGACTTGAGCTTGCAAAGCCACCAGACATCAACCAAAAGTGATACGTGAAAATGTGCTGACTGTATTTGTTATAAAAGTGTGAACAGCAATAAACTATGTGTATATATCATTAAGAGGCTCTGGAGTAAGAAATATGTGGTAAAACTGTGAGCAGTTTTAAACCATATGTATAAATGTTGAAAAGCCATGAGGTAGGAAGGTTTTCAAGAGGACAGTGGAATTGTCGAGGGGAGGCGTCCTGAAGAGGCTGCAGGGGGCTGGAGAGAGACACACCCAAGGTTGAAGCCTGTTCCCACCACCTCCCCCTGGTTCTGCCCGGGCTTCATTGTCCTCATCCGTGAACTTGAGAATCAGAGATTTTCCTTTTCCATCTGGAAGTGCAAATGGAATGGCGAGAGATGAGAAAACTGAGGCTGGGAAGGAGGAAGGGACCAGGCAAAGACATCTATCACTAGTTTTGTCAGACCTGAAGCTAGGGCCCGTATTTCCCAACTCCTAAGCCCAGAGCTACTTCCCCCTCCCTGAAGCTGGCCTCCAACAAAGACATTGGGAAGGAGGACTCCTGAGGGCAGGATCGGTGTGCAGTAGCTGCAGTCTATCCTCTCTCTCCTGCCGCCTCCATCAGTTCCTTCGTGACAGCGGCCCAGCCTTTTCTCCAGGTAAACCCACTTAGGGAGTTAATTGATAACTAAGGTTCTCCCATATTATAATTTAAAGTGTGTCCACTCCCCTTTAAGTTATATTTACATTTCAATGGCAGGTGTTTAAAGACCTAAGAGGCTGCAAGATTCAAAGGATTGTTTTCCTAAGAAAGTGCAATCTCAAGTTGGCTGCTTTGAGCTGGGACCCCTGGCTGGCAAACCCTGAATAGACTTGATGTTTTTCTTCCACCTGATCTACTTACCTTTCATCTGTTGGCCTCTATTCTTGGCAACTTTGACATTCATCCATTCACCCAATATTCACTAACACCTACTAAGCACCAAATACTGCTCAGGCAAGGTCCCCGGCCTACAGACTAGCTGTAAATTTGGAGTTGTAAGGACTAGGGCAGAGGAAAGAACTGAGTATCATGGGAACACATAGCCCAGACTGCGAAGGGAAGATGTCACTGAAAACTTGCCTTGAAGAGATTGTCCGAATCTTGAGAGACAAGAGTTAACCAAATAAAAGTGGGTGGGCAGGAGGGAGGCAGGGCATCCCTTGGGCACAGGCCCGAGGCCGCAGTCCCAGGCACAGGTGAATGGATCCCAGCGGAAGGTGGGGAGAGCTGCCTCTAGACGAACCCCTGGAAGGGAAGCAGGGGCCCCCTGTGTGCCTACGATTCTATCAGAAACATGCTGGGCTGCCCCTTCCTGGAGATCACGCCACCATGAGGTTGGTTGCCTTGGATGTCCTCAGTGCAGAGCTTTACTCCTAGTATGGGAGGCAGAAAACCCTACACTCCCACTGCCAGGTGGCCCCAGGTGCATCATAGGTCACAAACTGGGGGCCTATGCAGATATGTACTTATGTTTAACACTTTTTAAAAATGAGTTGCGGTCATTAGAATTTAGCGAGATGTCAAATAAAAGTCTATATTTTAGGTTACTTGAAAAATCACAATATCAGATATCTCTGGTCTCCTCGGATGACAATCGACTTGAGGTAAGGAGGGAGCCCTTTTGAGACAAGGCTTGAGCTTGCCTTCCAAGTTCACCACAGCCTCTGTCCAGCTATCCTCATTCATTGACTGACTGGCCCCATCCTTGCTCCTCTGGTGCCCAAAAACCTTTAAATGGCCTCTCCTTGCTGGTGCTGGTAAATAAAGTTAGTCCTTGCCAACCTGCCCAGCTATAACTTCCTCTTATCTGATGTGCTCTGGGCAGCCTGTCAGGTTTATGGAACAAGGGTTGAATTGAGGCCCAGCCTTGTTCATAGGAGTCAGGGTGGAGAGTGATAGAGCCGGGCTTCAGCTGGGAATAAAGTGACTTGGAGCTGGTGGGGGCCCAGAGAGCCATGTTCCTCTCAAAGAAGGGGAGAGGATGGCTGCACCCCTGGGACATATATACTCGACTGTGTTATGTTGTTATCCAGGGGGTCCTCTTAGGCTGAGCTCAAATGTTTTTCTTGCCAGTTCTGCAAAGAACTGGTGCATAGAGAAAGCCAGAATTCATCAGGCTTGCCCTTGTCAGCTCCCCACTGCTCTCTCTTCTGGGAAGGGAGAGTACGTGAGCGTGATTCCACAGGTGGGCAGAATGGAGGTAAAATTATTATTGGAAAATCCCTTTCCCAGACCACTTTATGTGTGAATGAGAACGTAACCCATTTTGGTACTAATCCACAAGCAGACCATGGAGTCCAAAGGTCAAAGCTGCCCCGTGTCCAACGAGATCTGATCTGGCAAAGATACTGTACACTCACCAAGAATGAGAGCTCAGACATGAGTTTGTTCATTCATTCAGCAGATACTTACAGTGCCTACTATGGGCTACATATGGCACTAGGAAGAGCTTTTGGACTGTGAGAATCTTTAAACAAAGAACTGAAATCATCCTTCTACGGGAGAGGCCACAGGCTGCTTGGATGCTGTTAACTGCAGCCGCTCTTGGACACACGAGGAACTATTACTCTAACAATGATTTCAGTTTTCAGAATGTCAGAGTGTCTTTATTTATCTCAGGATCGTTCAGAGCCCTTGAAGAGATGAGGTTAACTTCAACTGAAAACCACAATTCTCATTTATTGAGTATTTAAATGTGCAAAGCACTATTCTAAGTAGTTTATGGATTTTGTTTAATCCTCATAATGACACATGGAGATGGGTTCTATTCTTAATACCATTTTACAAATGGGGAAGTAGAGGCCTGGCTGGTGAAGCGACTCGCCCCCCGTTGCCCAGCCAGGATGGAGGCGGCGGAGCTGAGGTCAGGCTTTGAGGAGCCTGAGCTGCCAGCCTCTTTGCAGCACTGCCTCGGAACGCTTGGAACTAAAACTTCATCAGGCAGGAGTCCGATCCAAGTAAGAGCAGATTATTACTTACCCCACTCCCACCCCAAGTGACCTTTCAGTTCAACTAATTGAGAATAATGATCATAATTGTGCTAATTTGCCCTCCAGTGATTGCCAGGATAATGGAGATGATTTAGAATCAAAAGCCGAAAAAAGGAACAGGTCATTTAATCTAACGCCTAATTTCTGAGACAGGAAAATTGAAGGGCTTGTCCAAACTCACACAGCTAGTTAGGAAGAGAAATTTTGACCACACTCCATATATTCTCCCTCCCAGCCCAGAACTCTTTCTACTGCACCATGCTTTGCTGGGCTAGGGGTGCTGCTACCAGCCTGGAAGCCAGGAGTTCGCACCATCTTTCCTTAACACAGGCTGCCATAGGAGCAGATGTCAGACTCACAGGAGTGGGATTCCTCTTTCTGGGGCTTGTTTGTTGCAGCACCAAGGACTCCCCCACCCAAAACGCCTTATCAGGAGCCAGGACGGGCTCTTAATCTGCAGCTCACAAGGCCTTGTCTACACTCTCAGGGGAGGTGCGTTATCATCCAGAAACAGCTGACGGACCACAGCTCTCCCAGGCTGGCACTGTTTACCAAGTGGGGAAGCTGGAAGCAGAACAGACCAATCAATGCCCAGTCTCTGGACACATGAAGGCCACCAACTGCAACTCCTTAAGCAGTTCCTGTCCACAGCCCTTGTCCCCCAGCTGTAGAAGGGGCACTCTCTACCCCAACTGAAATTGCTCAGATCTAAAATAAATAACACACTATTTGATCACAGAACCCTCTCATGCAAATTGAGGGACAATTAGTCCACTGGGAGCTGAGAGCAGCACCAAGCTAAATCTGCCTTTCTGTGGTTTCCCCAGCTTTCAAATGACCTTCCCTGAATTTTAGGTTTTCTACTAAACAATGAAATACCATTCATGTTTGGGGCCTATTGGGAAACAAGATAGATGCTGACTTTGTACAGAAGAAGAGAAGAGCATGCCAGAATGGGCAAAAATTCAACCCTAACAGTCAAAAAAGTGGGTTCTTAACAAAGGACACTTGTGTTAAAAGCTACAAGTGAAAATGGGATCGTTCCTTTGACACCAAGTGGGTCCCCATAACCAATTCTATTTACGATGCAGATGAGCTAGCTTCCCGCATCCCTGTCTCCCAGCTCCCTTCTCCTCCCAGTGTACCACACACAGCTTCCCTGGCCCACCTCCCACCTAGTACACCTGGGTCCAACTGCATGTTTGTTGATGAGGGTCATGGAAAAATGAAATGAAGTGGGAGGACAGTGCCACTGTTCATGAGTCAATTTGTTTAAAATTTGGTTTAAATACAGCTCACTAGGGCCAAGAAAAAAAAACTAGCCCAGGTCAAAACTGTACCTGTGACCTCAGTGGGAACTGCCGAGCCATCAAGTGGGGTGGTGGTTGGGAAATCTGTCAAAACCTCATGGAAAGAACCCAGGAGTCAGGGATAATAAAGACTGTTCTCATTTCCTTACATAGATCCTATTAACATAGCCAAAGGGAGTTATAAATTGGTAACAAATCTTTGGCTCACAGTGTTTGCTGTCAGAAGTAGCTGCTCTTAGCTGACTGTCCTTGCCCTTCACTGTTGGGCTGAAGTGTGTAGATCCTGGGGCCCAACTGCTCATCTAATAAGACAAGAGAGCCTGTACCAGGAATTTCAAACAATCCTGCCCCGACTTGGGAAGGGGTTCAGTGCCCTCTGCTGACAACCCTAGTTTGTGAGAGGCAGGCTGTGTGTCTTAATCGTTATAAGCATTTTCAAGTGCCTAGCACTTCCTGACAATGCGTGCTTGCTGAATGAATGGATGAGTGAGTGCAACTGAGGCCTACCAGGGGTAAGATGTGTAAAGTGCAACCTGGCTGGACTAAGGAAAGTTCAGTCTGGAAGAACCCTGCCCCGCCCAGCATTTTCACAGGGAAACATTAGAATACACATTAAAGGGAGGACAGCAACTTCCCAGGGAAGAGGGAAGGTTGGAAACGGCCCCACTACACAACTAGGTTTTTCTTTTATACCAGCCCCATGCTATGGATCTTCTGAGTGCAACTGAAGAGAAATGCTGTAAGAAACAAAGAAAGGATTCGGATCTGAGAGACATGCAAATTAGAATGTGGGAAACTTCTCTACATAAGACTTCATCCACTACATTTTTATTAAAGAAACAAAAAAGTATACATTTGTCCATAAAGCTGTACATTCTTCTACATAAATACACTATTACACAATTAGTAACCTTTGTCTTTTAATAGCTTACAAACGTACTACTATTATTTATTTTTACTTAATAGGAGAGACAGTCCTGCTCAACAGTCCAGTTCTGGGTGTTTTATGTTTAAAGTGAACATTAAAAAGAAGACAAGAGAGAAAATATTAGGCATGAGACCATGAGGTCATTTCTAAAAAGGCAGGGATCTGTTTGCAGACAAGATGCAACAGGATGCTCCGCAGCGATTCACAGCTTTGTTTCAACTCACAGGCCAGAAACCGAGCTCGGGTCTGTGGGCCCGAAGTTAACTTGAAAGTAATAAAGACTGGAAGCAGGGTCTGGGAAGGCAGCTGGGAATCTGGAGAATGGAAAAGGAGGCAGAACTGGCAGGAATGAGTAGAGTGTTTGGTAAATAGCACCTGTAGTCAGAATTGAGCAGTTCAGAAATCGAGGAAGTGGTCTGGAGGGGGTGGGGTGGTGCTGGAGGAAGGTTCCTCACTCAGCGCAACAGTAGAAGGGCAGCCAGGCTGACTGTGCTCTAGCTGCATCCTTCTCAAGGTGATTTGGGTTTGGGAAACTGGCAGCCTTCTGAGGACCCCTCACTAATGTCACTGAGAAACCTAAGAAAGGGGATTTGTTTCCAGTGTAGTTTCCCATTTTTCTCCAGGAAATATTGCACAACTCGAGACAAACTTGGATTGTACCGAGAGAGACGACAACCTCTCCCACAGGGCTCTGAGCACCAGGGAGAAAAAGCAATGCCCAAGGTTTGGCTTTTAGTGTCAGCCCTACAAGAACACCAAGCAGTCCTGGAGAACTTAGGGCATTTTCCCCTTCGGCCAAGGAACACCCGCAAGGCTGCTCAGCCAGCCAGAGTCCCAAGGACAGAGGGAGAGTTCGTTCCCCAAGACCACCAGGGCACAGGAGGCTCCTAGAGCCAGTTTTCTTCCGACCCGCCTGAGACCCAGGAGGTCATATTGCACAGTGACTGAGAACTCTTGTCCTAGAAAACAGGGTAGCTCCCTGACCTAGCCAGAAGAGGAGCGGAGCAGGGAGAGTTAGAGAGGAGTGTTGTGCTTTTAAAAAGAAGCCAGTAATAAAAGACCTGAGTGCCCTGCAGCTTTTGAGCTGCCTCGCAAAGAGATAATGACAGCAACATCAGGACTTTCATATGGTTCCAAAAAGAAGGGTTTTGGCCAAAAAAACATCCCCAGGGGATATTCTTTGGGTCCTAAAATTCCATTGCAAATCATTCTCAAGTTGTTCGCCACACTTACTCACAGAGCAGCAAATAACGAAGCAAAGGTTTTGTGTGGAGTGCCCACTGTCCCAACCCCAACCACCTCCACCCCGCTCCCTCCAGACCCCACAAAACAAAAAGCTTGAGAGTCCCAGCTGGGAAGTGACGTCTACAGGCCCCTGAGGATAGAAGTAGAAACAAATCATGATTTCAAGAAAAGCTGCTTAGGACAGGAGGAACCAGGAGAGACCTTTTCACTCTGCCCAGGATCTCATCAGAAAAATAAGAGAGACGATTAGGCAGCACAGTAAGAGTTAAGTCCAGGCTTGAACGCCCTGAGTAAGACAAGCCAGGGATGCAGGTGTCCCAGTGGGGAGAGTGAGAGCTGTGAACTCAGCCTTTCTCCCCGACCAGGGCAGATCCTAACCTCTCATTCACAGTTGCTAAACTTGCTTGCTCCTTCTCACAGCCTCCTAGGGTGCTAGCCAAGCTCCTCCCACCTCACCTTGGCCAGGCACACCCCCAGCCACGACCCCCTCCCATAGGCAGACACTGGTTCCCAGACTCAAGTGCACAACAGTTCTCTCCAAAAAGGCACCTGGGGAGGCCGCTTTCAAGCAGCTCCCCTTAAGGATTTTCTTAAAAAAATCTTTTGGTTTTTTCCTCCCATTTTCTTAAAAAAATATATATATATATATGTGTGTATATATATATATATATATATATAGCTTTTCATTTAAAATACTGTTCACCAGGTTGAGGTATGCAGTGTCCTGTTGTCACAGCAGAATGAGTACAGTAGAATGCCGGAGAGGGCTGGCAGGGGGTCTAACTGGAGACTGCCATGATGTAGTTCTTTGAGGGGCTGCTCCTGCCCAGCATCATTTGGTTCTTGCAGGTGAGAAGCCCATAGGAGGCGGCCACTGGGGCCTTCTCATACAGGATGCAGATGGAGCCATTCTCCCCGATGCGATAGGACACCTCGTAGGGGTCCACCCACAGGGTCAGCTCACTGGGCAGCAGCTGGTGCAACTGGGGCTGGCTGAGTCCGATCTGGCTGGCCACCTTGCTGATGATAGGGTCCATCTTGTGGTTGATGCGGATGCAGCGGTAGCCAGAGCCCTTGGATGGCTTCTCAGGAAACCAATGGTGTTCATAGTGCTCTATGGAGACAGGACAATGGGGAGAGGCCCTGGTTAGAGTGGTTGGGCCAGGGATGCTATGAGAACAGAGGATGGGGATGAAAGAACAGGAGGAGAAGGACGGACCCTGTGAGCAAGTAAGCAAGGTGGTTTCCAGAGTTCCAGGACTCCTGCCACTGTAGCAGAGAAAATGTTATTGGATCTGGAAGGAAGCCCCCCTTCCAGGACAGGGGTGTGTGAGTATATTGGGATGGGGTCCCAGAGTTCTGGGGCAATCCTCAGTAACCAGTGTATTGTTTTTGGCACATCCCCAGTTTAAGGAGGAGAGATGTGACCGCGGCCAGCGTGTCCAGGCAGGGCCTCTGGAGACCTAGGAGCTGCAGTTGCAAGGCCAGGAAGGCTGCTGTCACTGTTGGATCTACAGTAAGCTACTACTCCTCAACCCTCCGCCCAGTGGCTCCCACTTCCTCTTTCAAAATTCAGAGATCTTAGCAGTGGCTATTAGAGTCCAAATGTGGTGTTGTCTTGAAACATATGTTGTTCCTCACATGTGCGCAAGATACGTGCCGGCACGTTCAGAGATGGCTATGGCTCCTCAAGACCTCCAGCCAACTGGCTTGAAACAGCTGGGAGATAGGGTTCTCCCCAGCGAGGCTGCTTATCTCTTGTCAACCCAGGGCTGTCAACCCTGCTGTCTTCCGCCGCACCCCGACCCCTCCACACACATGCCTGTAGGGCGCAGTTACTACCTACAAGGACTTCTGTGGACCATAATATGTAGTAGATGGCTAAGAGGGACCAGAGAACACTAAGTGAGCCCGGATCCCAACTTCGAGCGACTCCACGAGCAGTCCAGACACAGCGCAGTCCCGCAAGGCTGGAAAAAGCCCCGCGGCGGCTTCCAGTTGTTGAGAGGGCTCAACTGTGCCGCCTTCTCCCATAAAGACCCCTGGGCCGGCCGGGCTTTGTCTCCCGCAGCGTCCCTCGCGGGTCTCAGGGTCCAGTGAGGAAGATGAGGCCGCACTCAGACACGCAGGTACCCCCTCCTCTGGGGCATAAGCTGGGGACTGGGGATCGCGCTCTAGGACAACAGGCTGCGCCCGCGACAATGAGGAGGGGCGCGCCCAATCCAAACTGCCAAGGAGAGCCGAGCGCAGGGCCGAGGAGCGGAGACGTGGCCCAGGGAATGGGGGAACTGGAGGGAAACCGAGTCCCGGAGTTGCTCGCGTGCGGACCCCTCCCCGAAGCGGAGAGGAAGCGCGCCCAGGCAGGGAGGGGGCCGAGCCCCGCGGCCGGGTTCGACGCGCGCCAGGACCCTCCGCGCGTGCTCACCTGTGAGTGCCTCCTGGAGAGCCCTGCCGAAAACCTGAAGCCGCTGCTCGCTCACGCAGCCCCGGCTCCTCAGGAGGCTGGAGAGGAAGCCCACGGCGGCAGCGATCTCCGGGAGCATGTCCGTTCTCTTCCCGGTCCAGCGGGCCTGGCTCCTGTAGTGCGCGGCTGTGGGGAGCGGTGGCAGCTCTGGGAGCGACGGGAAGTCTCGGCGCGACTCTCCACTCCGCAACGTCGGCGGCTCGGCAGCTCACACTGAGCTGACTTCGCCGGGCGGTGCCTTTCATACCGTTCCCGGAGCCGGGGCGGGGGGCGGGGAGGCGGGGGGGGGTGTGTGTGGCAGCGCCGCCCATTGGCCATCGCCGCGGCTGGGGCAGGCCGGGCAGCCCGCGGAGCCGGGGAGGTGGCCGCGCCGCCCATTGGCCATCGCCGCGGCGGGGGCGGGCAGGAGCAGCACCTCCCGCCTCCCGCGCCCCACGGCCCGGCCCCCGCCCCCGCCCCCGCCTCCGCGCTGCGGTCAGCGCCCGCTGACGTCAGTGCCGGGAAGTGGGGCGCGGGCGAGCGGAGTGGGGCGGGAGGGGAGCGGAGCGGGGAGCTCGGGAGGGCCGGCGGACGAGAGCCACGCCTGGTTAGCTCCAGGCTGGGAATGCCCAGGCCTCTCCTCTCCGCCCATCCTTCAAGTCTTAAGTTAAATGCCACCTCCTCCAAGAAGACTTTGCTGATACCACCTCTCCCAAGCGAGCCCCTTTTTTGACTCCCACATTTTCCAACCACTCACTGACAGAGCCGCTCACCCGGACGCTTTGTCCGCATTTTACCGCTTTGCTGTGTTTCTTAACTAGGCAGAAATGGATTCTTCCTGACTCTTGGGAAAAGGAGACTAAGTCTCGGATTTATTCCACAATAATCCCACCTCCCCCAGGTTCTGCTCTTCTTCTATGCCTTTTCTCTTGCCGAGAAACATCCGGTCTCACCTATGGCGGGGCTCGGGACAGGGAGAGCGCTGCAAGACTTTCTGTGCCTTCAGGTTATTTTTCTAGTTCTTGCTTTCCTTTAAATGCCCAAATTTTTGAGTAAGTGGTCTGCTCTCGATTGTACTCGCTTTTCCATCCACTCCCTCTTCCTCCTCCCGTTTCCCCCCAGCCCTCATCCTTCCTTGTTGTGGAGTGGAGCTTTTGTGAACACGGGCTCCTCAGGGGAAAGAATCCAGCCTCAGTCTCCCTCTTTGGCATGCAGGACCGTGCTCGGGGCCTGGCACCATCACAGGCGCTCATAGATGTCTGCTGAACTGGGGCAATTTCTAACCGCCATCCATGCAGGGGTGCCCCATACGTATTTGTAAAATGAGTCAAACCCAGTAGCCTCTGTAAATTCTTATTTTCCTTGAACTCAGGGCCCTGCTGACCACCTTCTTGAGGCAGTCTCCCCTTCTTCCTTGACAGGTAGGAACCCCAGGCTTCTCTGCCTCCTTCCCTGCTGGGTCTGCCCTGGCCCCCTTCCTGCCCCTGGTCCATCACTGTGTCTACTTACTCCCTTTGCTGTCCTCCTTCCTTCCTCAGAGAGATCCTATTCATGGTGTTTACATTGGTGTTTACTTTTTTACAACTGGCTTTTGCATCTACGTAGTCTGTCCTCCTGCCCTCTCATCCTGCTCCTCCTACCATCTGCTCTGTCCGTCTCCTTGGATGTCCAGCTCAGTCTAAGCCCACTGTCTTCTCCAAAGCCAGCTTCCTGCCTGATCTCCATTTCTGCAGAGATACTCTTATTTCCCCAGTCACGCCACCCAGAAAACTCAGACTCACTTTTGGCTTCTCCTTGCACTGCGCTCCTCAGCTCCAGTCCCAAGACCCGTTGCTTCTTCACCTTTAGATGATTGCAGTGGACCCCGTCAAATCCCATCCCCTAGTCACCCTTCCCAATGTTGGTAGAGCGCTCTTCCTGAAGGTCTGCTTTCACTTGCTCTTCTTTTGCTCAGATCATTATGAGACACCACCCTCTCCCATTTTTCTACTGCATTAAGTCTGGACTCTTTCGCCTAATAGTTAAGATTTTTCATAATTTGGTCCCATCTACCTTTTTAAGTTTCTGCCACTGTGTGCTCCAGGGTCACTCTCCTCACTATTCTGTAATCATCAGAGCAGCTCTGCCGCCCAGAGCCTTCAACATGCTGCCCCTGGTCCCCATGCCTGCCCTGTCACATGGCCGCACTTCATGCCTGTCTGAGCATGCCCGGCCTGCTCCACCTGGGCTGTGCCACTCTCTCCTGGCTGCCCCACTGCCTCCTTCCCGTCACTCCTTGTCCCCAGAGCCCTAGAGGCCCAGTTTTGGCTTGGGCTTCCACCTGGAAAACCTGTGCTATTTTCCCACTACAGAATTAATGTTATCCATACCATTTATTTGGCATTTATAATCTGTTATTTGGCATTGTTAATGATCTCTTTGGAGATTGACATCTTGTCTCAACAACAGTTTGCAGGCTGCTTAAAAACAAATTATTATGCTTATATGTCCCAAATTTCCAGGACAATTCAGATTTCAAATCCCAAACTGCCCTCCTGAGACCAAATCCCCGCCCAGATCTGGGTCCCTCTCCTCAGGCCTCAGCTCTGGCCTGCGGGGTCATCACACACTCCTGTTCTCCACTCCACGGTCAGGAGCAACCAGATTGTTTTATGTGACTCTTGTCTTTCCCAGTGTCCTGTTGGGCCCGCGGGCCGTTGGCTTGTTTGCCAAGTTACCTCCCAGTTTCCTGACTTCTCTAGAAACCTGCGGTTGAGTAAAGCCAATGTGCAGGCTGAGGCTGAGCTGAGCTATTCTAGGAGGATGACGTCAGCTCACGCCTGCGCTGTACAACATGTGGTGTTTGTAGGTCTTTGCGTGTGTGTGTATCAGGGTGGGCAGGGAGGGCAGTCTGTTTATTTGAGTGAGTATGCCTACTTAAGTGTGTATGTGAGTTCTGATGTCTGTGTATGGGAGGGAATATGGATGTGTGTTTGCAGATGTTAATGTGCACTTAGTACATATGGAAGGACATCATTTTGTGAAGTGTGGATGTTTTAGTGGAGTGTGTATTTTGGTGGGGAGAGTACGTTTTGGCAGGGTATGTCTGAGTGTGGCTGGTATAGATGCTAATTTGATCTTTCCTCTTTTCAGACCTCATAGTTGGCAACCTTCCTCTGCTGCCCAGAGCTGATAAGAACCATCATCCAGGGAGGACCAAATGCCTCTTCCTCACTTCCTAATCAGGCTGGAAATACTGCTAAATAGATTCATAAGGCTTTGTAAGCATCATTGGGGAATGTCCAGAACATCTTTTTTTTTTTTCTCTGAGGAAGATTCGCCCTAAGCTAAGATCTTCCCCTATTTTGTATGTGGTTTGCTGCCACAGCATGGGAGCTGACAAGTGGTATAGGTTGGCGCCCAGGAACTGAACCCTGGCTGCCAAGGAGGAGCACGCCAAACCACTAGGCCATAGGGCCAGCCTCAGAACATCTTTTAGGATTCTCTATCATCTCACAAAGTTGTACCTTTCAAAATCAGCTCTAGGCCAGCCACCTGGGAGTTATTCTTTAGAATCAGGAATGGAAATCAAAGACAGAAGAAAATAACATTGTCCCTAAAACCTGTTAATGAAGACTGTAGGAAAGTGAGGATTTTAGCTCTTCTAAAAATTTCTGTCTTTAAACCCCTTCCCCCACCCCAAAGTGAACTGAGAACAGGAACAGAAATAGATAATGCAAAGGTGATTAGTGTTGAGGGTAAGTGGAAAACTACCCATCTGGACTAAAGGCAGGCTTGGTAAAATATAAATATGCAAAGGACTTTCTAATCTCTAGGTCACAATAATTTTCAAGTCTATAAGGATCATTTCCGAGAACATGTTGAGGACTGGAGACGAGTCTCAAAGCTAAAAAGTAACCCATTCCCCAAAGGGTTAATCTCCATAATAGATAAAGAACTCTCACAACTCAACAACAAAGAATCAGACAACCTGATCAAAAACTGGGCAGAGGACATGAACAGACATTTCTCCAAAGATATACGAATGGCCAATAGGCACATGAAAAAATGCTCATCATCACTGATCATCAGGGAAATGCAAATCAAAACTACACTACGATATCACCTTACTCCCACTAGAATGGCAAAAGTAACCAAAACAAAAATTAACAAATATTGGAGAGGGTGTGGAGAAAAAGGAACCCTCATACACTGCTGGTGGGAATGCAAACTGGTGCAGCCACTATGGAAAACAGTATGGAGATTTCTCAAAAAATTAAAAATAGAAATACCATATTACCCAGCCATCCCACTACTGGGTATCTATCCAAAGAACTTGAAATCAGCAATTCAAAAAGACCCATGCACCCCTATGTTCATCACAGCATTATTTACAACAGCCAAGACGTGGAAGCAACCTAAGTGCCCATCAACAGATGATTGGATAAAGATGTGGTATATGTATAATGGAGTACTACTCAGCCATAAAAAGGATACAATCGTCTCATTCACAACAACATGGGTGGACCTCGAGGGTATTATGTTAAGTGAAATAAGCCAGATAGAGAAGGACAATCTCTGTATGACTCCACTCACATGTGGAAGTTAAACACGTGGACAAAGAGAACAGATTAGTGGTTACTGGGCGGGGGGGGGGGGGGGGCACAAAGGGTGCAGTGGGGCACCTACAATATGACTGACAAATAATAATGTACAACTGAAATTTCACAAGGTTGTAAACTATCATAATCTCAATAAAAAGTAAAAAAAAGTCAAGTACAGAAAAAAAAAGTAACCCATTCCTCCAGTTGCTCTGAAGACAGAAGCAAAAAGAAGACTCAAGTACAAAAAGTACTTAAATTAGGCAACAGAAAAACTTCTGATAGGAATGTGAGCATCTAGGATGTACTAAGCAAGATGCCACTTCCAGCCAGGACCCAGACACTCCAAGGTATAGGGCATCTTTACCGTGGAGGATGAAAACGGCCACAGAGGTTGGTGGTAGGGTGAAGGCCGCAGGCTCCTCCCCAAGGCAGCACCTAAGCTGGGAAGTGTCCACAGCTCAGTGGCTGTTCGCATGACTTCCATGTAGTGACCAGAAATAGCCATGGCCAGTCAGCCTCCATTCCCCACCACCAACCTGGGAGCCCACCAGATGGCCATGGTCCTCCACAGACCGTCCCTGGGTTTCTTCTTAATTTGCTCAACTTTCTCTCCTGAATTCCATCTGTGTGGCTCAGACATCAGAAATTGGAAGGCTATGAGCAGAGGTGACTCAATCACAGATATATATTGTTTAGTTTGCATAGTGTTTAAGCATTTTAAAAAGTAGTTGTCAACAGTTAACTATTAGTAAGTGTCATATTAAAAAAACCCTAGAATTATGATTTCTCTTCAAAAAACCAGAATATCTGTTAACACTGGTCCCACATTCCTGCTTAGCAATGACTGATGCCTAAGACAGGGAGTGTGTCCTCCAGTTTGCCACAGTCCCCACCTCTTTCTATGGCATTCCTGCTGAGATCAAGTGGTGGTTATCCAGTTATCATGGATGTATGCTGGGTTTTTTGCATCCTTGACCCTCAGTCCTCATTTGCATCACCTGCCTTGACCCTGAAGGTATCTGAATTTGTGTCTCCTGATAGAGAATAAATCTCCAACCATCATGTCTAACCCTCACTTTACTGCTGTACTGGACATCCTTGAAACATTTTTCTGGCATTTTAATCTCAACATGTAACAAATCAAAATACTTTTCTCCCTTCTTCTTCACTTCTGATTTTCCTCTCTCAACAGCATCATTATTCTTTTTCTAGCCATCAGGCTCACAATCCGGCAGACATCTTTACCCCTGCCTCTAATAATCAGTCACTAAGGCCTGGACAGTCAACATTTGCAATGTCTTTCCTGTTTTCACCTCTTGCCATGGCATTGCCCTCCCTGCCCCAGTCCGTCTGTCCCCTCTAGACTATTGCCACAGCCTACTGGTTGGTATTCTGCCCTCTAGTCTCTCCTCCCTTCATTCCATGATGAAGACTCCTTGCTACAGTAATTTTCCTTGAATAATATTCTAATCATGTCACTTTTTTGCTTTAAAAACCTTCAATGGCTTCCCATTGCCTACAGCATCCATTAAAAATCTCTCATCTGGCATTCGAGTCCCTATACCATGGGACTTCTTAGGTGAGTAATTCAGATCACCTGGGGAGTTTGGTAAAAATTCAGATTAATCAGCCTCTCCCCGAGATTCTGATTCCGTAGTATGAGGTGGGGTCCAGGCATCTGTATTTGTAATAAGAACCCAGGCCATTCTGAGGCAGTGGCCCATGGACCCCACTAAGCACATGCTATCTTAGAGGCACTCTTAGAGCACCAAGCTCACAGTTACCTGACGTGTCTGCCCACAAGCTGCTGCACCCTCTTGGGTCTCCTGTGATGATCGCACCCAGCCTCCCTGCTGTGGCACCTCACTCAGAACTGTCAGCTGAACTGAATGGTGGGCAGCAGGCCAGGTAAAGGGTGTGACAAGGGAGGCCTTTGCCTCCAGCCAGCTTTCTGAAGGCAGGCCTCTGCCACCCCAGAGAGACCTTCAATTATCGGAGGCCTAGTTTTGAAGAGCAGATAGTAGTCTCTCTAGACATGAGGCTTCTTGGATCTCATTTACACAGACTTGCTTTCTTGACCAACCTGGATGCTAAGCAGGAATGTGCCACCTGCTATCTTATGACAAGGCAAATCTTTAATCTCTCTTGACCTCAGTTTTCTCATTTTTAAAATGGGTGGGGCAGCCCCATGGCCGAGTGATTAAGTTCGTGCGCTCTGCTTCTGCAGCCCAGGGTGTCGCTGGTTCAAATCCTGGGTGCGGACATGGCACCGCTTGTCAAGCCATGCTGAGGCAGCATCCCACAAGCGACAACTAGGATCCACAACTAAAAATACACAACTATGTACCGGGGGGCTTTGGGGAGAAAAAGGAAAAATAAAATCTTTTTAAAAAAATGGGAACAGTAAGTCCTTCACAGTTATTGGGTACATGAGAGGTCATAGAAAGCACCTGTAGAAATACGCCTATTAGCACAATGCCTGAATATCATAGACGCTTAATAAACCACAGCTCTTATTATGTTGACTGTCAGAAGCAGAGTTTTCAGAAATCATCTACATAAAACTTTTAATTTTTCAGGTGAAGAAAAGGAAGCCATGAGATGTAAAAAGATGCCCCAAGTCACACAGCTGCTTGGTGGCAGGGCTGGGACCAGCACCTCAATCTCCCACCCAGTCTAGTGCTCTTTCCATTGTGTCAGACTCCATTCTTCTGACACTGGCTTCATTCATTCACTCATTCATTTATTCACTTACTCAGGAAATATTTATCAAGAACCCCTGGGTGCCAGGCTCTGGAGATACGGTGGTGGGTTTTGGAGAGGCAGATGTTAGAGGCTGAGGGCAGGCCGTGGTCACTTGGCAACGTGTAGTCAGGAGGCTGAGAGCCAGGGGGCACAATGACTTCAGCTGCTCACACACATGTTAATGTTTCCTCAGGTGATGGCAGGGGTTTGAGGTGGGGAGGGGGGCAAGATCTCGGGTCAGTGAGAAGGAGTGACCTGGAGGGCCAAAGATGATGGTCCAGCAAGATAAAATGAACTTCAGAGAAGGCAATGGGAGTGACGGTCAGGGAGAGGGAACGCAGAACCAGGAAGACTCTGCCCCACCATGGGAGCCTGAGGGGTGTGGAGTGTGACAGAGAAACAGCTCCCCTTGAGAGGACCCTCAGGGGACAGCTGCTTTCATTTAAGGTCAGGAGGTAAAGAAAATGCTTGGAGAGGTTGCTGGACCCAGAGAGGGCCCAGTGGGAGGGAGGTGGTGGGAGTCATTATCAGACAGCGTGTATAGAGTGGTGTGGGGATGAGGGCATTTGCCTTTTGGACAGTGGCCAGTGTAAAGAGCAGTGAAGATTTAGTCCTGACTAGTCCTTGGGAGACCACAGGACCCAGGGCCCTAGGAGGGAGAGGCTCAGCCATGGAGGTATGACACCCAGAGTGTTGGGCGAGGCAGAGAGCTGCCACTTTTGCTCTCAAGGGCCAGCAAAGAGACTGCAGGGTGACCTCTGTGGCTTGGAGAGTCAAGGCCTCCAGGTTCCTGGACTTGGGCTCTAGAGGGGCTGCTTTGTGCTCCTCAGACTCATGTCTTCATCACCCCACATCATCCTGCGTCACATTGGCTCACACAGACTCGCTCTCACTCTACTTAGAGGGAGAGCTGGAAAGTGTTATTAATCCGTCAAACTCGTAACTGAGGCTGACGGTGTTCTAGGCCCCAGCTAGGGAGGGAATCTGCTCCCTCAAAGACACATATTCCCCTGAGGGTTTCTTCCCAGCTGCTGGGCCCCACTGACCCACTAGGGCCCACAGGCAGAGGAATGCTCTGCTTTCTTTCCCCTCCTTTGCCAGTCTGGCCCTATGTCGGGGAAGGGCAAAGGAAGGTGGAATGGTTCAGGGTGTCTGAGAGAGAGAGTACGTAAGAGGTGCAGTAGGAGCTGGGGGAGGAGAGAGATGTGGAGAGACGGCCAGACCCGTATTTAGCTGGAAAGGTCCCCAGGGATGTGTTTTTGCTCCCTAGGTGTATCACAGAAGCAAAAGGATGGAAACTGTCTGTTAAAAGTCTGTTATCTTGGAGGTCCCCCGAGAATGTGACCTCCCACACTTTCACCATCCTGTCTTTCTCCAATAGTACTAGAAGGTGTGACTGAAAGTGCCAGAAACTCAACAGGGGACCACATGGACCCCTGCAGATCTGAAGCTAAATATATTGCCTCTTTCCCAAACTTAGAGGACAGACACATTGTAAACTCTCCTCACCCTCACTCCTGGGGGCCCGGGATAAAGCTCCTTCATCTCCAGACAGAAAACAAGAAAAGAGGCCCTGAGACTGGTGGAGCGTCTCCAGATATTGTTTTGGCAGAGCCATAATGGGGCTGGGCTCCTGGGGCTGAGTGTCTGGGGCAGGCAGGAAGCTGGCATCACAGCTGGGACAGCCAGAGACCCCCTGGGGTGGAGGCTGCAGTGTGGAGAAAGACAGATGCAAGAAAGTGGGACACAAGGAAGACTCTGAAGAAGTGCTCCAGCTTCCCACCTCTGGCCTTCAGACTCTGGGCCCAAAGTGTTTCCCGGCTGCTCTGTGGCTCAGAGTCAGGGGAGGCCAAGCATTTGATCCATATAGTTCAGAGGAAGGAGCCTGGCGGTCAGACTGCGAGTCACCTCCCTGAGCCTCAGTTTGCTTATCTGTAACAAGAGAGTGGGCCAGGAGGTCCACCCTGTCTCTTCCTTCATCTGCGATCTGCGGTCCACGCTGATGACTTCTGGGCCCCAGCAGAACACGTGATCAATGGCCACCGTATGGATCTCCTGATTTGGTGACAGACATCCAGCAGGCCTACCTCCTGAGCTGATGACTCACGTGCAGTTAGAGGCCCAGCCCTGTCAATTATCCTTGTGAGATGTCTTCTACTCAGCACCACTAGAGCTGCCTGCCATCAGACTTCTCTCAAGTGACTACATCTTCCTAAATGGTCTTTCTGCCTGGAGTTCTCCCCTTCATGCCCTTCCCTCAGTCCACACTCTGCTGGCAGAGCTCCTTCCAACTATAGATTTCTCTTGTCTCTCTCCTGCTTAAAAACCTTTGGAGGCTCCCTACAGGAGGAAGTTCACATTCGTAGTTGGGCTTTCAAGGCCTTTATATCCAACCTCTCAACTCAGTTAACCACTCCTCAGAATTTCTCAAACACACACTTTGCATTTTGATACCATGTGCCTTTGCTCATAGTATTTGCTCTGCCTCACGTTCTCTTAGTATGCTTTTTTGCACGTCAAAAAGCCTACTCATCCTTCCATACCTGGCTTCTATGTCACCTCCTGTGTGAAGGCTTCTCAGATTCACCACCACCTCCAACTCCCTATTGCAATTAATCACTTTCTCCTTTGCTTATAAGTCTGTAAGCTCATATCCTGGTTTTACAGTTTGCTGTGTAGACCTGTGGGGTTGAGATCCCTTGAAGGCAGAGGCCAGGTTCACACTTGTACTTCTGTGCCTAGCCCACATCTTGGCAATAAGCATATAGTAGGTAATCAGCAAAACTTTATTAAATTTAGTTGAATTATCTCCATGCAAGTGATACAGAAAGAGAGAAAACATTATTTTTCCCAGACTACTGAAGGCAAAAGTAAGCACAGATAGGATAACGGACACGTCAGAAAAGACACTAAAAGGGGTTGGGTGGTGGAGTGGGGAGGGGATTGAAGAAGGGGCGAAAAGGATTCTAAATCCTGTCACCTCCATCCCCTCACTAATAGGCTGGTGAGGAGCGGTCTCTCTGTGGACTAAGAATGGGTGATCTGAGCTGCTTATTGTATCAGCCATGCTCTGATGATTGACCTGAGTGGGTCTTAATTAAACTTTTGAACTAGCTTATGATTTATTTATTCTAGTGTGGTGGTTAGAGCACATGCCTTGGAGCTATACTGCCCAGGTTCAAATCCTAGCTGTGCTATCTTAAGCAAGTTACTAAACCTCTCTGTGCTTAGTTTCTTTATCTATAATATGATGCTAATAGTACTACTTACTTCATAGAGCTGTTAGGAGGATTGAACAAGTTTACAGTACTTAGGTTAGTGCCTAGCACACAATAGTGGTGTATTATAATAGTATATATTAACTACTATGACTTATAATTTATAATTTGCTTCCTTCCAAGAATTTGCAATGGTTTAAAATATTAAAAGACATGTAAAAAAGGAAATTATATGTGGGTATTTATATTATATTAGCGATCAGAAATCAATTAGTAGTATAAGAGACAGAGATAAAGGTAGGTATTTGCTAATGTGTTTGAATTCGTTACTTTATTGACCCCTAAATTTACCCCTGAGCTTCCAGGAAGCCAAGGCAAAAAAGGAATATATGCATTGTATAGTTTTCGTCATAAAATATAAGAAGGCATTCAAGTTAGCCTATTAAAATAGCACCCCCCCCCCCAACACACACACACACATCCACACATACTAAACTCAAGGAGGAATTTATGATGTGTATCCCTATGTCGAAACATTGGAGCCAAGGCATCTGAAGTTATTCTGTCGGCATTTGGCATCATCCTCAATCGGGCTTTAATGAGAGCCCAGTAATCAGGGTTGGGCTAAGGGCTGGGAAAATAACAATCAGGGTCTTCTCCATGTTTCTCTCCATGCTCTGCTCAGGGCTTCCTTCCCTGCCTCCGGGCTCAGGAAGCTCCCTTGAGGTCAGGGGTTGAGTCCTGCCGAGTCAGACAAATAGTGAGGGGGGCTCCAGGTGTTTCTGGCTGCCTCCCTCCAGCATCAGAGTTGTGTGGAAGCAAGGTGGGTCCCACAGCAAACGCTCCAGAGGTCAGTGCAGAGAGGAATGTTATGAGATATATCTAAGAGGGCTTTGAGAAGATTGAGCCCCCAAATTTGGGCAAAATGATACTCTTAGTGGGACTGGGTCTGCTCCTACAAAGATAACTCCCTGCCCCCCAGCTTCTGAATTCAAAGAGGAATTTGTTGTAAGTAAGTGTCCTTATGTAAGAGATGTTGTGTAAGCCCAGGAAGACCGCTCCCACCCCCAGTCTGGTGCGGCTGCCTAAGGACCGAAACACCCAGAAGCTTTGGACCCTCCTCACTGAATTCATAGAGAGGCTTAGAAGTGTGGGTAGGCAGTAGAAAGAGCTGAATTACTCTACAAAAAGAAACAGGGGGAATCTGCAAGGAAAAGGGCTGAAATCCACAGTTCACAATCAGCAAGACAAGTCATAAACTGATCACACCTGAGAAAATAGGAGCTCAAAGCCAGAGGCAATGACCAGAAGGAGAGTCCTCCCCACTCTCCATCCCCACTCCCAGAGGGATCTGGGATATTTTGAGGAAGAGCCTTGGATCTCCCATACATCTTAGAATAAGTTTTTGGACCAATCTTAGCCAGCACCTAAGGAGCAGCTGACCTCTGCTGACACACAGTTTACCCAGTGGGACCATGGCCTTAGGTGTCACTCTCAAGTGCCTTACTTTCAGTGAGAACAACCAGCTCCAAGGGAGGGCACCTTCCTGCCCACTGTACCATCCCCCCCTCAACAGCCCAGTGTGGGCCTCCCTCGGGGAGGGGCCCTGTGGGATCACTGGAGCCAGGGGGTGGGGAGGAAAAGTGGAGAGTGAGAACTGCAGAGATTCCCCTTGTCTGACTTGCCCCGTGACTCACTGCCCTTTATCTATGGGTAATAAATCAATCACTTGACCCCAGGATCTGAACACCTTTTGTCCACCTTGTCTTAGAGCCATCAAATGTGCCCACTGTCAGGGGTGGAGGATGGGGCTCTTCAGTCTTGTTTGGGGGAAAATGGTTCCTGCCCTCAGGAAACTCCAAGTTCCTGAGGAGGAAGCGTGCACACGGAGGACGCACATGCAAAGCAGCGAGCACACAGAGAAATGTGTGCAGATGAGCATTGTGCAAATGCAGTCCGAAATTGAAAATGAACGACGGTGGCTGGAATGGAGGCGCTGGCAGCCAGCTAGTATCCAGCAGGAAATAGCTTGGTGGGGCTGGGAGCTCTGAGCCCAGCTGGATTTGGAAGGAGAGAGGTTTTCCCAGCAGGGGCAGAAGAAAGGCAGGTCCCATCCTGTGTCTAGTGCTGTACAAGGCTTCTACACAGCTGCTCACCTGCTGCGTTTTAGCAATTCTGGTTTCCCTCTCTGATTTAATGAGAAGGGTAATCTCAAGCATGCTCGCCACTTTCTTACTAACAGAGCCCCAAACAAGTAGCTGTTCACAGCCATGGGAGCACAGGAGGCAGATCCCAGGTGACTGTATCCAGAGGTTAGGCTTTGCAACAGGGCAAGGGCGTTCGCAGAGCAGCGAGGTGAGGCCGCGGAGAGGCAGGCCTCTGCTGCCCCATCCTCAGATGGGTGCCTGAACCACTTCCTCCAGGGTACAAAGGGACCACCCATATCATTTGGACAGCGCTTCACAGTTTACACAGCTGTTTAGATCTGCAAGTGGAAGTAACCACCCAGAAGGCAAGCATCCTTTATACTTTATGGGTAAGGAAACTGAGGCTGGAAGCGATCATGAGGCTTGTTTAAGGTCACCCAGTGGAGGCAAGGCTCTCCTTTCCACTACCCTCCAAATCACACTGGCCTCCAAATCACAGCCTTCCCGCCTTGGATTTACCGACCCAGGGGATTAAGGGATTATCTGAGTGCAACTATCAAAGTGTGATTCTTCAGTCTGCGTCTCAGTCTAGCTTGGAACATTTTATGAGAAACCCAAAGAGGGAGGATGCCCACCTGGGCTCTCCAGCTCTGGAGGAGGTGGGAAAGCTTCATCCTCTCTCCAAATGGGCTCATCTTTGCCCCTGCCGGGGAACTGTACAGAAGATGAGAAGCTGGCTAGGGGACAGCAGGCAGCTGTTTTCCTGTCCCCGCCCCCGCCCCCGCCCCCGCCCCCGCCCCGCAGCCTCTCCGGAGTCTCGACCCATATAAGGGCAGCGCTTCCTGTCTGCCAGGCAGTGACGCTCAGGGCCACGTCACGGACAGCCGGCGGGGAGGAGCTGGTGTGCCG